>NC_088684.1:30570084-30882150 GCF_028017835.1 Emys orbicularis
TTTTTTTAAATACACGCAAATGACAACCACTATCAGTAGAACATGAGAAAAAATCAGTATCAATAACATATTAAAAATCATTGTTTGTACATGAACACTTTCAAAAACGTATACTACTACTACTACTGCTACTTTTTATTTGCTTCTTTGTTCAATGAAGTTTGCAGAAATAAAACACCAAACCAAAATATTCCTCAAGATAATATGCAGATTATATGCAATGCCTCCTTTTCTGTAACGGATTGGGGGAAAGAAGCTTCTATTCCTGACCCTAGGTCTAATTGCACCATTGATTTTTAAGCAGCGCTGTCTACTGAAGTTCATGCGGAGGTCTGCCAAAAATGGTGAGGTGATCTGGTTTTCTGTCATGTGGCCATAGAATAGTCATCTTCTCTATGCTTCAGTTTACTCATTTATAAAATGGGTATAATATTCACCTAATTTTTACTGATGCTGTGAAGCTTTGTTAAAGTTTCTAAAGAACTTTGAGATCATTAAAAAAAAGTGTTTTTGAAGTACAACATTTTATAATAGTTATAACATTAGTAGTAATAAATACTCTGAGAATGTATACCTATTTCACATGGATTTTAAATTATTTTATTTTCCACAGTGTCAACACTGTGGAAAGCGTAATTTTATTATATTTATGATACATATATACCAACTATTTAGATCATTTCATAGAATCTGTTTCGTTTGAATAGGCAATCTGCAGACTGACAAGCTGTTCTTAAATGACATCCTCCATCTTTTTAGCTTCCATATGCCAGTGCTCTAATAAATCACCTCTAACCCACCACTCTCTCAAAGTAGAAAACGAACATCAACATTTTGAACACACTTTTCAGACATTTGCATGGAATTGTGCATTACAGTGGCCCAAGGAAAAGTTTATAAACTTTTCATTTCAAGTTGTGTCCTATATAATATAGTATTACAAGGCAGTAACTGTTTCGGGAGACTATGAGGAGATGGGGGAAAATGGGTGGTATGGCCTGACATGTAAGAACAAATTCTAAGAAGTTCAAGATGACAACCGTCTTTTTTAAGTAAAGGGGAATCATTCTCAAAAATCCTCAAGTGACTTTGAAGCTTAAATCCCATTTTCAAAAGTGATTTTGATTTTTAAAGGTGTTTAGGTACCTAAAGATGCAGATAGGCACCTAGTAGTATTTTTTAAAAATACCTGGGCACATAATTCCCAATTAAAAATCTGGCCCTAATTTTTTTGTTTGTTTGTTTGTTTGAAATTTGGATTTAGGAGCCTAAGTTACTTAGGTGCTTTTGAAACATTTACCCACATTCTGGTAAAATACATCTGTTTCCTAGAAAGCTGAGAATCATTTGATTAGTATGTGTCCTGGTGTTCTTATCTCAGTTATACAGCTCCAGAAATGGAAGTAAACAGCCTAATTATGCAGTTTTGTTCATGGCTTGGAGTAGTTGATCCAAATGGCATTTCTACTGCTGTTTGAACCAGAATTCACTGAGCCACATTTGGATGCTGATTTGATGACATTGGTTGTGCCTTAGCATTTAACAGGGCACACCACAAGAAGGTCTAGAGTGAGTGTTATATGCAAGTGTTTCACTGCTAATAATTGGTATAATCTGTTAATTTTGTCAGCACTCCAAAATCCCTCATATATAACCCGGACGAGAGTCTTTCCTCCCTCCTGCCTCCTTAGCAGTTGTCAAGTTGTACGGGGAGATTTTGGCAAACCAGTAAAGTGCCTGAAACCACTATTGTGTATTGCTGAAAGCATCCAAATCAGCAGGCCGTAAAGTGGCCACGCAGCAGGCTTAGCTTAACCAAGGAAAGAGGGGAGGGGGTTTTGGGTGCCACAGAAAGGGCAGCTTGACCCCACATCCTTCCTGTTAAGAATTGTGTTGAAGTTGCTGATACATGCATTTTAGAAGAGCAGGATGTGCCCTCAGAAATGTCTATTAGGACCTCAAGGCTGCAAACTCTGGGAAAAACCCACACCTTGTTAATCAATAATCAGAAGGAACCTCTTGCTTGACCATTGAAACTGCTTGCTTAACAAGTTTTCTTTAAGGGACATGTCATTGTGTTACTAATATATAAATAAGGAGGAACGTTTGAGTAGTTGGACTGGACTCTCCCTGTGGATGCATCTTATGTTCCCCACCGGCAGATGGGCTGCTGCTGTGCCACTCAAGATCCACACTCAGCTTTGGTAATTATCGGGGGTTGGGGGTGTTTTATTAAACCTGTTGCAGACGTGTGTAAGTGCTTGAGACTAAGTAAAGTTTAGCTTTAAGTGAAAGCAGTCTTGTGTTGTCCTGTTTGTGCCAGTCATCTATAGGTCAGACAGCCGTGTCTCCCCTGATTTATTTTCTGACACCACCTCACACAGAGTAAAAGTTACCAAGAGCTGTGGGTTGAAAGAACCGCGGGTAACAAATTGTGTTTCAAATTCCTTCACAACAACATTTGATTACAGCACAGCTCCATCCTCAGGATCTACAATGAACTGACACCAGTGGCATAACCACCTAAGACCCCGCCAGTGCTGCTCTGTCACACAAATGATGGCATCTGAGAAGAGTGAGTTGTACTAAATCCAATGTTCCCATTATTTCTGGTAGTTTATTACTGGCCTCGGCACTTTATTCTTATTTATAACAGAAGCTTGCAATTTGGTGAGGAGAGAGCTTTGTTGGTAATTATTCCACTTCACCTGGATCTTCCCCATTATTCTCATTTCCCTTTAATATGATCCTCTTGGAGAGGGTTTGTTTCTGTAGCTGGCAAACCTCAGCCTGGGCCTGTCAGTAGCTTCTGTTAGTCTCTTGCCCAGACGTCCCATTTGAGAGCCCCTACAGGAGTTCAGATCACTCTTGGGGGTCCTTTCTGAGTCAGATTAATTCTAGTCCCTGACAGCACTCCCCAGGTCCCATCACAGGTTGTTGGCTGGGAGCAGCCCGTCTAGGGCCCCTGCACATATCAGGTTTATAGTGTCAGTCTTTACCAAAAAAGGGGAAGGGGGGAGGAAAGGAAAGGCTAGCCACTGCCTTGGGCTGGGCTCCCTCTGTTAATGGAGCTCACTAGCAGTCCCTAGCCACTTCTTCTATTGGAAAAACTCCCCACCCCGCACAGTGAGTTTCACACTTTTTAAACTTTCCTTCTCTAGGTGGAGAACATTTTGCAAGTGAGCCTAATTGGTGCTTCCTGAGTGCAGGAATATTTATTAGCCTTTCTATAAATGGGATGGGGATGTGTCCCAGCACAGTTACCCAAAAATCCAACGTTCCCCTCAACAACAGAGTTTGAATCTTTATTTTTTCTCCCAAATAAAAAAAGAAGAAATAAATATAATTTAGCAATTTTTTCCTACTTCCCAAGGTTGTTAAGTAATTCCCAAAGATTTTACACTCATTCTTGCTAAGCTCTCCTCTAGGTAAATGCGAGCTCCACAATTGTCCTCAGACAAGCACGTCACAGGAAGAAGAATTCATTGTACCACTACATTTGCCATTGTCCCTCCAGTGACATTAAAAAGGGTCAGTAATGGTAAATAACTGTCATTTTCCTACAAAGCCAAAGTTTGCCAGCCATTGAGAATATTAGCTCAAACTACTACATAAAGTTTTAAAATAGATGTATTGATGATGCCTCTGAATTATGTGAGAATTCATCCAAAAATCTAAATATTTGTTAATGAAATATTTCTTCCTTCAGAAATTCACAGGGCCAAATACCCACTGAAATCAATGAGATATTTATCCAAATAAGGACCTACATATCACTCATGAACCTACTGAAATCAAAGGCACTTTTGCCAGTAGCTTCAATGGGAACTGCCCCTCAGAAAGGGCTTCAAGGCTTGGTCCATAATACATTACACTGTTGCCTTTAGTTCAATGTAATATGGATGTATTCCTATTGCAAGTTTCCCACTCCCCCTCCCCTGATCCCCAAGAAATGATCAAATGCATGTAATTGTAAAATGACTGTATAGAAATGAAAACTTAATTAACTGGCAAAGAATACTGAAAAACATCAGACTAGCTAGTTTACCTCATGAGATTTCATTTATTAATAAAATTCTTTAGTTAAATACTTTTAACATAAAATGGACACAGTGTCTTATTGTATAATGGTCTTTCAATATCTGGGTTTCCTCTAGGATTGAGACTACAAATCATTAAATGCTAAGAGCTTTATAAAACGGTAACAACTTTCTCAAAGCAGTTTCAAGGAGAGTTTTAGAATGTCATCAAATTGCAGTTCTTTGGAAAACATGCTGTTAACAAATAATAAATTAATTGTTGCAACCAAGCAGAAAACTGCAGGAGACAGCATGTCACACTTAAAATTTAACTCCAAAATTCATTAATTCATTCAATTTCTTTTATAGTTTAATCAGACCATTGGGAGTCCATCAGGGCCCAAAGTGTCAAGCATTGATTGGAGCATCATAACACGATTTGGTAAATTACCCCCCTCTCCAACCTAGGAAGATAAAACCAGTTGGACCTCATTTGATCTGGGGAATGAAAGGGTAATTATTTTTCTTAACTGACCCCACAGGTGATGCTGGGGAGGTTGTGCCTGACTCACATTGGCCTTTTGTCTCTACTGGTGATAAAGAGTCTTTAATTTCCCAGCACTGAATCTACTGTGGAGCAGTGAATGAAAAAAAATGGGACATAAAAAAGGCAAGACCCCTGTTAGGGCCTGGCCCAACTTCAACTGAAGACATGAGAGTCTGTTGATATAAAAGGGAGTTGAATCAGCATCAAATGACTGGAAAAAACCTGAACTCTAGACTCGTAGTGGCAAAGGCATAGCTGCTGGAGATAGAGTGACCCAAACACACAGAAAATTGTATATTCCAAAATGATGATGCATTTTAAAATTCAGCCTATCAGATTGAAAGTTTCTTATTACCCCTATAAAGCCACTCATTTCTTCAGGAAGAGGAAAGGGAGCATAATCCGGATAAGTGGTTGGACAGTTGTTATTCTCATAACAAAATGAGCCAAGGTGGTGGTCTTGGCCTCTCTGACATGAGGTGAGGATGCATGCCATCTACTGAGTGAGCAGTCAGGATATGACTATGTATTGATAAATTCGCCAGAATAAATTTTGTGTAACAATGTTTTCAATAGAATGAACAAATTCTGCTAAATAGTTTATGCTAATATGTGTTTGATGTGCTCCAGTTTGAAGTCTCCTTTGCTGTATGATCTTGGTCTTGTAACACAGTTAATAAATTATAGTTCTATTGTATTTGGGGTGTACCGTTTCAGAATATTCATCAGAATAGTAAGAAAATTGCTGACTTCAATAGTAAAGCAAACAAAATAGCATTTGAATCGGCTTCCAGACCATTTGAACCAGAAACCCTTACCTCACAATCCAGGGAGACTACACTAAAGAATATCTCTCAGATATTCAGGCTGGATCACACGAATGGGGGGTTGAAAGGACATGATCTCATGACTTCCAGGAGGGAAGTCTGTGACACATGTACTGTACTCATATCTATTCACCTATTCTGAAGTCATACTCTACTGTTTTTCAGCACACAGTGTAATTTTGCTCATTCACACTTCTCTACTCTGCACACCCACTAATTTGCACACAGTCAACTACTTCCTATCCATTTCTCTGCAAAGATGTAATAGTAGAGGGGTTTTAAAGGATTAGATATTAATATGGATAACGAGAACTTTCACTGTTCTCTTAGCATTATTTTTAGTAGATATAAACTCTCAGGCTTGAGATCAGATGCCATCCCCAAACTAAGGAAGGTTAGGAAGACACTAACCATGTTCTCCATATTATTCCATATTACCCACAATTAAATTTCTTGCACCTTCCTCTGAAGTGACTGGATCTGGCCATAGGAAAAGATAGAGTATTGGACTAGCTAGATCCCTGGCAGGATATAGTATTGTCTATGTCCCTATGCATTAGTGAGGTTTTATATTACATCTCAGTTGTCTTTAATATGTTCCTATAATCACCAATCTTCAATGCTAGAGAAGCTTGCAGAGGACCTTTCAGTCTTTAGTCAAATTTATTGAGGTTGTAAATTAATTTACACTGGGCATCTACTTGAATGGGCCATGGAGAGCACATTTCTCACTCTGTGCCAGAGGTTTTGTATTCATTTATGTTACTCCAACATGTTATCAGCTTCATCTTAGCCGTAAAAGCTATCTAAAGGCCTGTCAAGATGCATCATCTTGCTCAGGCGCATCCCTTAGACATGTCTCTAGTTCAAAAGTCAAATTGTTATAAGGGATGGAGCCAATCAAACCTGGGTAAGCATGTCCGACTAGTTTCTCCAAAGACAATGCTGAACTCCTCATTTGAAAGTACAACACAAGTCACAGAGAAGCACTTTTGGCTACATGAGAACTAAACCAAAAGAGTTTAAATTTGAAACAAATTAAGTACATAACTCTGTATGCATTTTTAGCCATAACTGTGTAACTGATTTATATGTGTAGTTTGTGGTTACCTATGTTGACTGGGTAAACTGAACATAATTAGTATTTTGAGCATGCAGTTACCTGATTTGCCTGTGCAAGTAGGATAACTGACCTTGTAGATTAGACATGCAATTGCCTGCCTCCTTTGTAAAAAAAAAATCAGGCTGATAAAATCCAGTTAATCCTTGATAATCCTTTTACACTTGCAGCAATCTGCACCAGCTCAATCTAATTAATGTGCTGCATAAACCAGACACAATTATTATACCATATATTCCACACACCCACACTTGCAAAGGCAGGATTAAAAACCTTATCCAAAACATGGCCTTATTGAAGTTAATGGCAAAACTCCTATTGACTTCAGTAGGATCAGTATTTAATTTCAGCCTCTACCACTTCAGCTAAAGGAGAGCTAATGTAGCTTGCAGTAGCAGCAAGTTCCTTAATCCTCTCTGTTGGCCAGTCAGTGGAAGGAAACTTCATATGCAAATACATAAATTAAACATTCACCCTCTTCTTCGAGTTTCTGCTCAGTACACATTTCTTCCATGAAGACTTTCTAGAATGATCTGTACAGATTCTCCTACTATCCTGACATCATTATGGAACATCATGTACTATTTTGCACTGAATGCATTGTCCTATGTTTGACCTAGAATTATGATTATCTTGGGGAAGAGACTAATTTGTTTATAAAGCACTCAGCACATTGTTGATGCTTAATAATAAATAACAGTACATACTGGATAATATTAATAATTAATAACACTCTAGCTTATTGTGAATTTCTGTGGCAAGCTCTCACTTAACTGCATGTGGATGTCACCATGTGGAGATGCACCCTTATATGGTTGCTTTACATATTGTATATCTTGTGGTATCCATTGGTTGCACTCTAATCATTTTGGGGTATGAACGCTTCATATGTGATTTCTGTACTTGTCTCTGAAACAAAAAGGGAAAAATCCTTGCTCCACTGATGTTGATCAGAGTTTGTCATTGATTTCAGTGCGACCAGGATTTTACAATTAGTGTTTGCATAATGATTAATGATGATTATGATTAATGGAGATATCCCATCTCCTAGAACTGGAAGGGACCTTGAAAGGTCATTGAGTCCAGCCCCCTGCCTTCACTAGCAGGACCAAGTACTGATTTTTGCCCCAGATCCCTAAGTGGCCCCCTCAAGGATTGAACTCACAACCCTGGGTTTAGCAGGCCAATGCTCAAACCACTGAGCTATCCCTCCCCCCATAATGTGGTGTAAGGAAAGGCACTGTAAAGTACAAACAACTCTTGTCATTGATAACAGAATAATAAATAAGGATGTGACAAACTCACCTTGTTTGGATTCCCCGTATACCGTAGCCTGTTATCTGTCATTATCATTTGTCTTTGCTATTTGTCAGCTAGAAAATATGTATCTAGACCAGTGGTTCCCAAACTTGTTCCGCTGCTTGTGCAGGGAAAGCCCCTGGCGGGCCGGGCCGGTTTGTTTACCTGCCGCGTCCACAGGTTCGGCCAATCACGGGTCACAGCGGTTCGCTGCTCCAGGCCAATGGGAGCTGCTGGAAGCGGCGCGGGCCGAGGGACATACTGACCGCCACTTCCAGAAGCTCCCATTGGCCTGGAGCGAACCGCGGCCACTGGGAGCCTTGATCGGCCGAACCTGTGGACGCAGCAGGTAAACAAACCAGCCTGGCCCACCAGGGGCTTTCCCTGCACAAGCAGCGGAACAAGTTTGGGAACCACTGATCTAGACAATCACCTCACAATCCCATGCTACCTCATTGTGATACTTTGATAATTCATGTAAACAATGAAATTTCCCACAATCAAAAATTAGAGATCAAGGAATATGGAAGACCACTTCAGACTTCCAAGAACTCTGCTTTATTTCTTGATGGGTATTTCTTGCCATTCTTTGTGATAAAGATCTTCATTGTTACGTAAATGTATAATTTAAGTGGTCATTTTGATATTCAGGAAGACAGGTTTATGGAAATGAATCTATCATTCTACTTTATCACCAAGATTTAAATACTTTCACATTACAGTATTTTAATTGTGCAGTTTAATTGAAGGAGCTTCACAAAAAAGAGTTTGGGTGTGTGTGTTTCAGGAAATTTGTGTTTTGCAGATTATGTAAATATTAGGATTACCATGTTTCAGGTTCCCAAAAGAGGACACTGCTGGAGAAGAGGAGGAGGAGGAGGAGGAGGAGATGGAGTGGGAGGTACAGTTGGGGGATGCTGCAGGGCTGTGTGTACTGAGGGGAATCAGATGATGCTGGAGGGGTGTGTGTACTGGGAAGAGGTATTTGGGGGTGCTGTTGGGGGTACCTGGGGCCTCACTCCTGGGGTTGGGGGGGCAGTGTTGCTCCCTGTCATGGTGGCAGGGCAGCAGGTGCAGACCCAGGATGCAGCAAAAGCTGTCAGTCAACTCCTCTCTGTGGTGCTTTCACCCTCCTCAAGGCTGGGAGCTGGGGACTGGGTGGGGGAGAACCAGCAGCTGCAAGGGACCAGTCAGATGAGGATGCAGGGAAGGACCAATCCAGAAGTAGACCAATCAAAGCTCTTTCTGAGCTGCAACATCTGCTCCACAAACATCTGCTCCCCCGACATTGCCATTGATTTGAAAAATCTGCCCAGACAGAGGTTGGAAGATCAAAAAAGAGGCAATGTCCAGGAAAACCTGGAAGTATGTTAACCCTAATAAATATTGTACATCGAATCCTGGGGTGCAACTTAGCTGCACATAATGAAAGCTGAGGAGAGGTGAGTATGTGAAGGTGGCTTAAAACTCACCTTTGCATTGCCCTCATTCTGGTGAAGCTCTGAGCTAGCCAGTTCCCTGTCAAAGTTTTTGAATAGCCTGAGGGCTTTTCTAACTAATGCTAGGTTGCAACATCCACTAGGGCCACAAACACTCTTCAGGATTTGAATGAGACAGTTGCATGCATGCCATGCTCCCTTTCCTCCAGCTATGCCTGATTTACCTTTTATAGCTTCAGTAATGGGATGACGAGTGCAATAAGAAACCCTGTATCATCTCTATGCCACTACACTGGAGAAATCCTTCCCTGGGTTGATGAAGCATGGTTCTTTCTTTATATACATTTGTAGATATTGTATATGGCTTAATAATGCCTATGTACATGAAAATAGTGCCTATATATTTTATTAATTTGTTATTCTGTATATGTCTGGATGATTTTTGTGTTGAATGACCTCCTGGGAGATTTGCATTCTGATAGAGTTGTTCTGTTAATTCTTGTCAAATTTATAAACTATTCCATATTTAAAATTTAATTATGTGTACTAACAAAATAATTAGACTGTGATACTCATATTCGTGGAGTAATATTCAACACATTTAAATAGCTACTACGGGCAATATTGTCACTAGCTCCCCTGTGCCTGTAAGAGAAGATGCCCCTTATTCTCCTTCCCCGTCTGCATATGGGAAGGAAAGCAGACTCCATTAGTGTGACAGCTGACCTCTTGGCAGAAATACCAGAGATTGACACGGGGACCTCCAAGCCAGAAGCACGAGCTACTACAGGTTTTTAGATGAGGGCTGTGACAACTCATATCCTCTTTAGATTGGCATATAATGGGACCATGGTTATATAAGGAGTGGGGGGACTCAAGGCACTGGTCAACATAGCTGAACGGTCATGGGGGATGAATTAAACTGTGACTGGTATGAGACAATGGCAGGTTACTTCTCCCATCCTGGAGCAAAGGGAGGAAACAGGGAAAGCAACAGTGACTCTAAGTCACAACTCCAGCTCTGGGCTGTTCTTAGGCTCATCTATATGCCAGTCCTCACCCAGGATGATATGTAAAGTCTTAATCTTACCCTGAATTAGTCGATTCATGAACCAGCTAAATCCCAAATGGTATTCATCACATCCTTTAGCCATTAATAAACACGACCATGAACAGAAGAATTAAATGCAGTAGGGTGCAGAAGAAAACAGACAGAACTGATGATGTGAGATAGAACGTTACCAAATAGGTTGAAGGGAAAAGTTCTGTCTCAGAACATAGAAGCAATCATGTATCATAATGTTTTATTTATCTCTTACATAGTGAATATAGACCTTGAAAGGAAATATATTTCTATACAAATAATTTCATTTATTTTATAGAGTATTTCATCTTGTTGTCTGCTAATTAAATTCTGTCACTGAACCAAATATGATTGATTGTTACCTACAGCTGTTCTCCCTAAATCTGTCTACAAATATCTGCTCCAGTATAGTAAGCATTCTGACACTTTCTAAAACACAGCAACTGAAACAGACAACCGTTGAAAATTTAATCTTAACAAGACTTTAATTGAACTCATGGGAATACCATTTTTAATTAGAAAGAGAATGCCAGACTCAGAGTATCTTGTTTAGAAAAGTTCACCAAGTAACATCTGATTAAAAGACATAAGGTGGACAGCTTTATTTTCCCTCTAGGAAAGCTGATAGCTTTAGAACTGATTATTTCTTTCATGATATACATTTAGTTATCAAAGTGACAGGCCTGTCACATCTTACATGCATGTGGCATATTTGTATTTTTCCCTTACATATTTTTTTTCATTTTTAAAAGTTTACTTCCTCCTAATCTTTAAGAATGAGAGCACAGGCGGCTAAGCCATCCAAGCAGTTTACTAAGTACCAAGACCTAACTGAAACATTATCAGCTTGATATGTACCATTGATTTATTTTCTAATCAAATAAAAGTGGATTTTTCAAATTAAATTCAAACTCAAAATACTGATAGAGAACCAACACAGGGTCAGAACACAGATGCCAACACAGGGCCAGAAACTGATGCATCTACTCACACTGAAACCAATGGGACTATTTGTAGAGAAATGTACTAATCAAGCCTGAATCTGGATATTTAGCTGAAGCTCTTAGCTCCTCAGATCACTCTCCTAAATGTGAGCAGCTGGAGTTAGGACCCAAAGAGCAGCTGAGCAGCAGTTCAAATTATAACCATATCTGTTAATACCAGTTGCCTTTTCTACTGCTGTGGTGCCTCTTTCTTTTTAAAATGATGTGCACTGATTTGTCTTGTGCTGAATATGAACACTGACATCGAAACCAGTAGGAAAAATGATTCTGTGTAAAGAGAAAAAGGGCCTCATTCAAAACTGCGCTGAAGTCTCAAGAGCTGATGACTGTGCCCTTAGATTAATATCACCTTCAAGTCTAGGCTAATGGACACACAGACTATAGCTGTCATTTTCCTCAGAAGAAATGCATAAATTCAGACCTAAGAAACAGGGAGCAATACACCTTTCCATTAAATATCTAAAATAAAGGGAAGTGCTAGAAGTATTCTCATTGCAATAGCAGCCCTCACTAGAAAATGAGAAAATGAGGTGGACAAGAGAACAGCAAAACAAGGACACGACTTCAGAAAGGTAGATTTCAACAAACACAGAGAAATAGTAGGCAAGGTCCCAGGGAAAGACCAGTTAGGAAGAAAAGGAGTCAAAGGGCGCTGGCAGTTCCTAAAAGATGTAATACTATATGCTCAATGTTAAGCTATTCTGATGCAGTGGAAAGCTAAGAGCCACAGGAGGCCAATGTGGCTGCACAAGAAACTATTTATCTATCTAGAAACCAAAAGGGATACACACAGGAAATGGAAGGAGAGGCATTGCACCAAGGAAGTTTGCATAGGAATAGCACCTGTGTGTGGGGACAAAATCAGGAGAGCCAAGGCAAACAATGAGTTCCATCTGGCAAGAATTGTTAGAGACAACAAGAAGAGGTTCTTCAAATATGTCAGACAAAAAAGAAAGATCAAGGACAGTGTGGGTGTGCTGCCCAGTGTAGAAGGTGAGCTGGTAACAGAAGCTGATAGGAAGGTAGAACTGCTCAATACCTACTTTGCTTCAGTCGTCTCACAAAATATAACCTGACTGGATGACTAGAGCAGTTACCATAAAGGGAAATGAATGCAGATCGGGATAAGTAAAGAATATGTCAGAGATCTTCTGACCAATTTGAATGAATTCAAATCAGCAGGGCCTGATGCTATTCACCCAAGGATACTGAAGGAACTAGTTGAAGAAATGTTGGAGCCACTGGCAATAATATTTGCAAATTCATGGATGACAGGTAGGGTGACCAGATGTCCCGATTTTATAGGGACAGTCCTGATTTTTGGATACAGGAGAGGTCCTGGAAGACTGGAGAAGGGCTAATGATGTAGTGCCCATCTCTAAAAAGGGGGAAAAGTAGGAGCCAGGGAACTATAGATCAGACAGCCTAACTTCAATACCTAGAAGGCTACTAGAGCAATGTTTAAAACATTCAATTTGTGAATGCTTGGAGGACGAAGGGGTAATCACTAAGGCCTGGTCTACACTAGGAGTTTATGTCGAATTTAGCAGCGTTACATCGAATTAACTCTGCACCCGTCCACACAACGAAGCTATTTAGTTCGACATAGAGGTCTCTTAAATTCGACTTCTGTACTCCTCCCCAACGAGGGGAGTAGCGCTAAATTCGACATGGCCATGTCAAATTAGGCTAGGTGTGGATGGAAATCGACGGTAATAGCTCCGGGAGCTATCCCACAGTGCACCACTGTGTTGACGCTCTGGACAGCAGTCCGAGCTCGGATGCTCTGACCAGCCACACAGGAAAAGCCCCGGGAAAATTTGAATTCCTTTTCCTGTCTGGGCAGTTTGAATCTCATTTCCTGTTTGGACATCATGGCGAGCTCAGCAGCACTGGCAACGATGCAGAGCTCTCCAGCAGAGATGGCCATGCAATCTCAGAATAGAAAGAGGGCCCCAGCATGGACTGATCGGGAAGTCTTGGATCTGATCGCTGTGTGGGGCGATGAGTCCGTGCTTTCCGAGCTGCGATCGAAAAGACGGAATGCAAAGATCTACGAGAAGATCTCAAAAGCCATGGCAGAGAGAGGATACAGCCGGGATGCAACGCAGTGCCGCGTGAAAATCAAGGAGCTGAGACAAGGCTACCAGAAGACCAAAGAGGCAAACGGACGCTCCGGATCCCAGCCCCAGACATCCCGTTTCTACGAGGCACTGCATTCCATCCTAGGTGCGGCCGCCACCACTACCCCACCACTGACCGTGGACTCTGAGGATGGGATATTGTCGACGGCCGGTTCCTCGGAGCTGCTAGCGGACGGGGAAGATGAGGAAGGAGATGAGGAGGACGAGGCAGTCGACAGCGCTTACAACGCTGATTTCCCCGACAGCCAGGATCTCTTCATCACCCTTACAGAGATCCCCTACCAACCGTCCCCAGGCGTTAACCTGGACCCAGAATCAGGGCAAGGATCAGTCGGTAAGTGTTTTAAACATGTAAACATTTATTTTGAACAGAACAGGAATATTAACAATATTAACAATGGGTTTTTCATGATTAGTTTGCCCTAGGTGCTTAACGTTTCAGTCCTTGGCAGTGCAACTACTGCAAAAAAATCTAACAATGTCCGGTTTATCATGATTGGTTTGCCCTAGGCGCTCTACTGTTTAGTCCTTGCCAGTGCAGCTACAGTAAAATCCGGTCTATATGTCCGGGGATAGAGCTGAAATCCTCATGGGACATCTCCATGAAGCTCTCCTGGAGGTAATTGGAAAGCCTTTGCATGAGGTTCCTTGGGAGAGCGGCCTTATTGTGTCCTCCGTAGTACGAAACGTTTCCGCGCCAGGAGATAAGCAAGTACTCGGGGATCATTGCCTTGCAGAGCATGGCGGCATACGGCCCTGGTCTTTGCAGGCTTTCCCGAAGCATCCTTTCTTTCTCGGTCTCTGAAATCCTCATCAGAGTGATGTCACTCATGGTGACCTGCTTTGAATTAGGTAGGGGAATGTTAGTATTGTGACTGCTTGCCTGTTCCTTTACAGAACTATAACCGGCGGTTTACAGCCACGCGGTGGAGGCGGGAGAGGGGCAGCATACAGGGATCTTTCCCTGGGACAGCCGCAAGGGGGTGGGACAGGGGCAGAGTTCATGCTTGCCGGATTGCTGGCAGCAGGAACTGGCCAACGCTAGGAGCATTGCTTTGAACGTGAAAGGAGGCCAGTGCTATTATTAAAGTTTTAAGCAGCCACAAGTCTACGGCTTACCATGTCAGCCTGCTACCAAAATTCCGCTGTCCTGCCCCGCTTGTGTGATCTGCACTGCAAGACCCCAGGCACTGAAAGCGAAGGCCGAAAATTCGACCTTGTCCTCAGTGCGCATGTGATAGGTGCTGTGCATGGTCTTGTTCACAGAGAAAGACTATGTTCTTTGTTCCCAACAAAATTTATCTTTCTGAGGAATTTACTCCCTTTTTCCCATCCCACAGCTGCGACTGTCTCCCGACCTACCCTGGCATCACACTCCCAGAGGCCAGCGCAGATTAGGCGTAGAAAGAAGAGGACACGGGAGGACATGTTCTCGGAACTTATGGGCTGCTCCCGAGCCCAGGCAGCCCAGCAGACCCAGTGGAGGGAGAACTTGTCCCAAATCCATCGATCACACATTGAACGGGAGGAGAGGTGGGGGCAGGAAGACCAGCAGGCGACTCAAACGCTGCTTGGACTAATGAGGGAGCAAACGGACATGCTCCGGCGCCTTGTGGATGTTCTGCAGGACCGGAGGCAGGAGGACAGAGCCCCGCTGCAGTCTATCTGTAACCGCCCTCCCCCGCCACAAAGTCCCATACCCCCCTCACCCGAAGTCCCAAGAAGGAGGGGCGGCAGAGTCCGTGAAAACTCTCACTCCACCCCTGCAGACTGCTCAAGTAGCAGAAGGCTGTCATTCCCCAAAATTTGATAAGTCCTTTCCTTCCCGCCTCACCCAAGCCCCCGTCCCAGTTTCATCCCCGAGTTTCATGTGTAGTTGCTAATAAAAAATACGTTTCTGTTAATTACTGTTTCCATCATGTTCTTTTAGAGGAGAGTCTGTTTGAAGGGGGGGAAGGGGGTTGGTAATTGGACAGGACAGTCACCTTTACCAGGGTACAGACGCGGGGGCAGGTTCAGCAGCAGGGCACACACACATTGCAGTCACTAGTTACCCTGGTCAGTCTTGGAGGTGGTTTTCATGTTCTGTGTGTGTGTGTGGGGGGGGCTATGCGACTTTGTGGTGGGAGAGGGCGGTTAGAGATCTTATGTAGCGGTCCTTATCCTGGATCACAGAGCCACGAAGCAGGGGATCTATAACGGTCCTCCCCCTGGCACAAAGTCACATAGCCCACACACACAGAGTCCCGAACAGGAGGGGTGGCAGGCTCCGTTGAAACAACCAGTCCACCAGTGCGGACCGCTCTAGGAGCAGGAGCCTGTCATTCCTCGAGTTTAGAAGTGTCCTTTGCATCACTACACTACACCCGCTCCCCACCACAGTCTGCGTCCCAGTTTCAACACTTTACCGCGAAAACACTAATAAAGAAAACGGTGTTCATTAACAAATTTCCAGTGATTTTATTTTTAAAAGTGTGTTGGAAGGGGGGGAACGGGGTGAACGGGGTATGTGACTGGAGAGGATAGTGAACATTCACTGGGTAAAGAAACGGAGGCAGGTTCAGCTTCTCTGTAAACAAACGTAATAGTCACAGGTTACCCTGCTCACTCAGGAACCTAGCTTTCAAAGCCTCCCGGATGCACAGCGCGTCCCGCTGTGCTCTTCTAATTGCACGGCTGTCTGGCTGGGCGTAATCAGCAGCCAGGCTATTTGCCTCAACCTCCCACCCCGCCATAAAGGTCTCCCCCTTGCTCTCACAGAGATTGTGGAGCACACAGCAAGCTGCAATAACAATGGGGATATTGGTTTCGCTGAGATCAGAGCGAGTCAGTAAGCTTCTCCATCTCCCCTTGAGACGTCCAAAAGCACACTCCACCACCATTCTGCACTTGCTCAGCCGGTAGTTGAACAGTTCTTTTTCACTGTCCAGGGCGCCTGTATAGGGCTTCATGAGCCAGGGCAGTAGCAGGTAGGCTGGGTCCCCGAGGATGACTATAGGCATCTCCACATCCCCAAGAGTTATTTTGTGGTCCGGGAAGTAAATATCTTCCTGCAGCCGTCTAAACAGACCAGAGTTCCTGAAAACACGAGCGTCATGAACCTTGCCCGGCCATCCGATGTTGATGTTTGTAAAACGTCCCATATGGTCCACCAGTGCTTGCAGCACCATTGAAAAGTAGCCCTTTCGGTTAATGTACTGGCTGGCCTGGTGGTCCGGTCCCAGGATAGGGATGTGAGTTCCATCTATAGCCCCACCGCAGTTTGGGAATCCCATCGCAGCGAAGCCATCTATGATGACCTGCACGTTTCCCAGGGTCACTACCTTTGACAGCAGTACCTCAACGATTGCGTTGGCTACTTGCATCACAACAACCCCCACGGTAGATTTGCCCACGCCAAAGTGGTTCGCGACTGACCGGTAGCTGTCTGGCGTTGCAAGCTTCCAGAGGGCTATGGCCACTCACTTCTGGACACTCAGGGCTGCTCGCATCCGGGTGTCCTTGCGCTTCAGGGCAGGGGACAGCAACTCACAAGGTTCCAGGAAAGTCCCCTTCCGCATGCGAAAGTTTCGCAGCCACTGTGATTCATCCCAGACCTGCAGCGGTCCCACCAGTCCGTGCTTGTTTCCTGGGCCCAGAATCGCCGTTCCACAGCATCAACATGACCCATTGCCACCATGATGTCCTCGGCGCGGGGTTCCGTGCTTTGTGACAGGTCTGTGCCACTCTCAGACTTCAGGTCCTCACCGCGCTGCCGTAGCCTCCTCGCCCGATTTCTCAGCATCTGCCTCTGGGAAAGGTGGATGATAAGGTGCGAGGTGTTGACAACGGCCATAACTGCAGCGATGGTCGCAGCGGGCTCCATGCTCGCAGTGCTGTGGCGTCCGCGCTGTCACGCACCAGAAAAGCGCGCGAAATGAAATGATTGCCCGCCGGCGCTTTCAGGGAGGGAGGGCGGGAGTGACGGTTGGATGACGACAGTTACCCAAAACCACCCTCGACACATTTTTTTCCCCAGCAGGCATTGGGGGCTCGACCCAGAATTCCAATGGGCAGCGGGGACTGCGGGAACTGTGGGATAGCTGCCCACAGTGCACCGCTTCCAATGTCAACGCTTGCCCCGTTAGTGTGGACTCACAAAGTCGAATTATTGTCCTTAGTGTGGATACACACGTTCGACTTTGTAATATCAATTCCACATATTCGATTTAAGTAAAATTGAACTACTCTCGTAGTGTAGACATACCCTAAGAGCCACTGTGGATTTACTAAGAACAAATCATGCAAAACCAGCTTGGTTTCCTTCTTTGACAGGGTAACTGGTTTGGAGGATGGGGGAATGTGGTGGATAAAATATACCTGCACTTCAGCAAGGCTTTTGACACAGTCCCATATGACATTCTCATAAGTACGCTGGAGAAGTGTGGGCTCGGTGAAACTACCATTAAGTGGATACATAATTGGTTAAACAACTGCAAACAAAGAGTAACTATTAATGAAATTATATCAGCTTGGAGGGAGGTCTCAAGTGGGGTTCCACAGGGATCTGTCCTGGGTTTAATATCTTTATTAATGACCTGGATGTAGGAATAGAGCGCATACTGCTCAAATTTGCAGATGACACAAAGCTAGCGTGTGGTTGCCAATACTTTGGAGGATAGAGCTACATTTCAGAGGGATCTTGATAAATTTGGGAACTGGGCTATAGAAAACAAAATGAAATTCAACAAAGACAAATGTAAGGCACTACACAAAGGGCAGAAAAAACAAATGCACAAATACAGAATGAGGGATGACTGGCTTGGCAGCAGCATGGCTGAGAAGGATCTGGGAGTTGTGATGGATCACAACCTCAACATGAGTCAGCAATGTGATGCTGTTGCAAAAATAAAAATGCAATTTTAGGTTGCATTAACAGAGGCATAGTATGAAAGTCACGGGAAATGATAATATCACTCTACTCAGCACTGGTTAGGCCTCAGGGGGAATACTGTGTCCAGTTTTTGTCACCAATGTATAGAAAAGATTTAGAAAAACTGGAAAAGGTCCAGAGGTGAGCAACAAAGATGGTCAAAGGGATGGAATGAAAGACATATGAGCAAAGGCTGAAGGAACTGGGTATGTTTAATTTGAAAAAGAGGAGATTAAGGGGGAACATCATAGTAGTCTTCAAATACTTGAAAGGCTGCCATAAAAAAAGGAGAAAAGTTGTTCTCTCTTGCCACAGAGGGCAGGACAAAAAGCAATGGGTTCAAACTACAGCATAGCAGATTTAGATTAAATCTCAGGAAAAATTTCCTAATTTTAAGAACAGTAGGAGAATTGAGCAGACTGCCTAGAGAGGTTGTAGAGGCTCCTTCACTGGAGGTTTTCAGAAGAAGGCTAGATAGCCATCTGTTTTGAATGGTTTAGAGACAACAAATCCTGTATCTTGGCAGGGGGTTAGACTAGATGACCCTTGTGGTTCCTCCCTTCTTACCTTATGATTCTAATACGGTCTTGAGGCCCACCTTCATAATGTGAAGGCCAATAGAGCAGGCACAAAGATCTCTGTTATTGTTCTGAGTAGAAATTTGAACAATTACTGAAAACACTGTGAGAACCTCAGTTAAGATCAGCAAGCTGCCAAAAAATAAAACAGAGATGCTTGATTTTAGAACATTTGACTTAGATTCAGGAGACTTGCATTTTCTTCCTGGCAATGCCATTGACTTGTGTGAATGGAGGGAAGTCATTTCACCACTCTATGCTTTATTATCCCCATTTCTCTTCTGCACTCAGCTTTTGAGTTTTGATTCAATATTTTTTTGTAAAGTGCTTTGAAGGCCTTGAGTTCAGAAGAAATGCAAAACATTTTTAAAACTAAAATGCCAATTAATCAAAACTGATTTTTGTGTGTGGAAACATATAAGTTTAGACAAAACTTTTTCATGTCCAGGATTGAATTTGTGAGAGAGGTTGGAGAGGGGAAGAACGAGACGAAGAGGAGTAATACCCACCTCAGACTAGCCACTAAGCCAGAGGACAGGGCACTCACCTGGCATATGGGAGACCGTGGGTAAAAGTATTTCCAACCCAGCTTTATTTATAAGCCTAACTTTTAGCACTGATTTTTGAAATTCTTGCTCTCTATGGACTTTTAGCTGTCTTTAATATGCTTTAATTGCCGGAAGTGAGGAGAGAAAGCATCATGTGATCAGCCAAGTTGATCCATGAGACACTAACTGTCACCTGCTGGATCACCAAGTGCTCTATGGACTAGAATTTGGGAGCTGCTCCCCTGAGAATCCAGCATCTCACTGTGAGTTAACTGGTTTGTTCCTGTAGCACCATATTGTTTTTACTGAGCTCCTGCAGTTTTAACATTTCATGCAGACCAAGGTTTAGCATCTCAAAGAGAAAGCAGCTCATCTGTTTCCTGTCACATCCATCCACTCACCTGTAAAATATCCCAAAATTTCAAAGTTCATTGATATTTGGGTTTTAAAAAATGGATTACTGCTACTAACATTCTTGTAGCAACTGTGACAAATGTGAAACCTGCCTATGATTATAAAGCGTACATTCACAAAAGCAGCACTGTGGGCCTACATATGTATGTCACTGTGAGAAGTGGAAAGGGGGCATCCATAATACTTAAAACACCAGCTGTGCTGTAGTTCAGAGATTTTTAAAGCCAGAAGGACTATTATTTTAATCTAGTCTCTCCTCCAACATTTTAATCTAGTCTCTCCTCAACAGGCCACAGAGTTCACCCAGTGATTCCTGCATCCAACCCAACAACAATTTACAGATACAAATCTACCATTTCCCCCCCGCAGACACTCCTTCCTTCCTAACACTCTGCTTTTTGGTCTTTTGACCTGTTCTGTTCTGTCTTCTCTGCATTTAAAACTTTGTGTCAGATTAGGAATCTGGACTTCTGTGCAGCCACCATCACCAGTTACAATGAATTATCCTCTTTATTTTTTTGTTTTTAACTTATTTCAAAATCTCCTATGCTTCTCTCCTACTGTCAATGAAGTTACTGCCTTGTCTGTCTTCATTAATCAGATTACTTCGCATATATAAATGAAAACTTTATAGAAAAATTCTCATAGATAAACTTCAGGGTCTGCTTTGCCCCACAAGGGAAAAGCACGCAAAATAACAATCTCAAAATACAAGATAGGTGCCCTACACAGACTCTTTCATGTATTTTACACAAGGGTCCAATTTAATCATGACTAATATTAGAGCTGTAAGAAATATGCGTTGCAAAATTAAACACACTCAACATGGGTCCCTTTTCTAGTTCAGATTTGCTATTAAAATACAGTGTTTTCTGCCTCATTTTTTGTTCCACAGGAATTTCAAAGCTGAATTTTCATTTCTGGAAATCAGTTATGTCTTGTTTTTCCACCAAGTGTCAGCTAATATTACAAGTCCTGGTTCCTTAAAAAATAAAAGACAGCAACTCTACCCCTTATCACCCACCATTGCTTTGTGTTACTGTCCCTGCAACCAGTTTGCTAACCCACTATCTGTGCCATTTCATCCTGTTAATTTATGTCCCTTTTTAGCTCAGTGGAGTGGTTTGGATTAATGGGGGAAGCCAAGCAAATTCAATCAGTTCATGAGAGAAACAGAACTTCTCTCTAACTACAGCTGGGAGCAGCAGGAGAGAAGCAGACTCTCAGCCCAGACTGTAGTAGGAGTATCCTCCTTTGTAAACATCCGTCTGCATAGACGCTAGACACCAGTGAGTGATCCATTACCCCAAATCATATATCTGGAGGAAGCTGAGCTGTGCAGGACTTCCTGGGGGCAGCCCTCAAGAGCAGCATAGACTTCCACAGGAATAACCAGGAACAACGTAACAGGGAAGAAAGGGATCCCTTGTGGTCCCCTGCCTTCCTAACATTCTAAGTCCCTTGGGAGCCAATGATTTAATTTGAACTCTGAATATTTTCTGTCTGATCTCCTGTGTGCCAAGCAAGTGCTTCAGTCACAGGATCATCTTTCCTTCCTGAAACAAAATGTCTGAAGGAGTGAGTAAGAGAACGGTAACATGATTTTTTTTTAAAGGTGTAAATGTAGAAAAACAAATTATTCAACCTACCTACCAGGAATCACTGTGTTTTTTTCAAAGGATTAAATATATTTTACATGGTATTAATAACCATGGAGGATAGGTCCATCAATGACTATTAGCCAGGATGGGCAGGAATGGTGTCCCTTGCCTCTGTTTGCCAGAAGCTGGGAATGGGCAACAGGGGATGGATCACTTGAGGATTACCTGTTCTGTTCATTCCCTCTGGGGCACTTGGCATTGGCCACTGTCGGAAGTCAGGATACTGGGCTAGATGGACCTATGGTCTGACCCAGTATTGCTGTTCTTATGTTCTTATGTTAATTACAGATGAGTTGAAGTATGGACTGATCTCTCTCCTTACCCATAGGTGCAGGGGTGCTGGAACAATTTTTATAATGGGGGTTCTGAGAGCCATTGAACTAAACTGTAAACCCTGTATATCATGGAAACCAGTTCAAGTCAGCACCCCCCACACCCCTAGTTCCAGCACCAATGCATAGGAGTTCCTCATCTGTAGGACTCTTCAAACTTAAAAAGTTCTTACCTGGAACTATTGCCTCAAATTCAGTTGTGGGAATTATGTCATAGCATAAGCCAATTAGTTTTGTTCAGACTATTGCATATTTGCAGAGAGGGCAGGAGTGATATTTCTAGAGTTGCTGGAAGCTCTCTCCAGTTAGAATGTAGGTCCCCTAGGCAAAATAGCATATCCTATCCAGGGGTCTCCCATACCCTGGCCTTGGAACTATGTATAGAGGCACTAGTTGTGACTATGCTCTCTTCTTTGTCTATTTAAAGTACTGCCTCTCTCTGTCTGGGTAGCAGTTTCTCTAACATTATGTCTGGGTGTTGAGAGTAGAAGGTTTGCAGCAGTCTGAATTAAAGTAAAGCAAGCTCCCAGTTTTCTTCTGCATAAATGAAGCAAAACATTTTAACAAATAAAGTCAGGTCTCATTATGGCAGCATCTTGCATAGCAAGGCAGTGCATACACTCTAGAGAAATTGTATTATAATGAAGGGTGATAATAAGGAGGACAGAGTTGAAAGTTAAGGGACAATATTCTTCTATTAAAGAGATAGGCAGCTATAACTAAAAGACTGATAAGGATGGAATAAGTACTATAATGATAATACATAACATTGCACCAAGATAATACAAAGGATGATTTCAGTTATTTAAGAGGCAGTTCTATATACTCCTCACTGTTACACAGAATACAAAAATGCATTGTGCTTGAATATTGTAGTGCCTTTTCTCTTAGGATCTCACAAGGCCTCACAGAGAGGGTAAGTATTAGTGCCCCCATTTTACTGAAGGACAAATTCAAGTGCAGAGAGAAAACATTTACCTCAAGAACACTTACCACCATCTTTAACCACTAGGACCTGATCCAAAGCCCATTGAAGTCAGTCTGAGTGACTGTAAGCAAAACATAAAGGACATACTCATCTCTCCCAGCTTACTGAAGGCCTCTTCAAATCATGGCATTCTTAAATGGAGATTTGAATGTGTGGTACATAAAATATCAACTGTATGTTTCATTCTCACATTATAAACTCGGCCCTATAAGGCAGTAAGTGCATTTAACTCCCACTGAGCTCAGCTAGATTTGAGGACACTCCATACTTCACACAAACCCTCAGCACCTGGAAGGACTGAGCCAAATACAAGTAATTACACAGCTCTGACTAGCCCCCTGAAGTTCTATACCATCATGCAGCAGACTTGATTTAATTATTATCTATATTACAGTAGTATGTATGGGTCCCAGACCAGGACCCCATAATGCTCTGCTCTGACAGAGTTTGCAGTCTAAATAGACAATTCAGACAGAGGGTGGAAAGGACAATAGAGATTCAGAGTAGTGCAGTGACTTGTCCAATGTCACACAGCAAGCCACTGGTAATGTTTGGGCTAGAACTAAGTTCTTCTGAGTCGGAGTACAGTGCCCTATCTGCTACACTACACTACCTCTCAGTTTAAGTTCTGGGAGGCATTTTACGGGACAGTTTCTCCTGTGGTTATTCCAAACACTGCATTATCTACAGGTGTCCTCTGGTTGGTTGATAGAGAGGTTAATAAATATTAACCCTTTTAGTCCTTGCCTTTCTGCATATTTGATTCATTTGTATCTTCAATATTCTTAAGAATATTAACAAAGAGTATGTTGAATTCTAAGGCCCTGGTCCTTGACCAATGAGTAACCCTAAAAAAACAACGAGGAGTCTGGTGGCACCTTAAAGACTAACAGATTTATTTGGGCATAAGCTTTCGTGGGTAAAAACCTCACGAGTAACCCTGTTCAGGAATTCTATGCATTAGACCATATCTAAGAATCCTTGGCATCTCTATACCTATAAAACTACAGATATTTTGGGGAACTATCCCATAGGAATGTGTGTGTATATTATATATACAGTTACAGCAGCTAGGGAAGAATGATTTTGGGGAAAGAAAGATCCAATGAAAGATATTATCTTGAAGAATTATTAGTCCTCTCTGCTGTAAATAATTATGACTTCACACATAAATCAGGTAAACTGAGAATGTATAGAAATGACAATAGAACATATGTTTATTTTGGCAAAGAGGGTTTTTGTTTGTTTGTTTAAAAACTCTATATAATGAAACTAGTGTCAGAACTTAGTTGGGTAATGAAAACTGCCATGTCCCTCCAGTTTCAGTGAAAGAGATATACAAAGCCAGCTTTTTATCTTACCTTAAAGGGAGTAATATATCTATTCTTTCTGTATTCTATGTAGTGCTGTAGTGATCTATGATTATTAAGTTTTGATTAAATAGTTCCAATTGAGCCTGTTTTTTGACAATCCTGAGTCATCATTAACTGAGACACACAACAGGGATTCCCATGAAAACATAAGAAAGGGCAAACATGTTTATATCTGAGGCAGACAATTTGCTCAACTATGATAAACCATCTTGTCCTTTAGAGCAGCAAACAATCATGGCTCAACTATCCCATATCCAATGTGTTGCAAATATCAGACATTTTCCAAAATTGGATCGGGACTTTTAGTGACTGAGTCAGTCAGCTGTAACTATCAAAATTGAAATCTGTCCTGTAAGGACTATTCAAAGCTGAGCTCCATGGTTAATTCTAGAAGATGAGTGGGTAATTTGTCTTTTAATGGCATGTATTCCTATGTTTAAAAAAATAGAAGTAATTTAGAATGCACAGGCTGATCAATATAAAAAACAAAATTGGATATTTAGCATAAGAATTGTTTTCAAATAGCTTATGTCAGCTCAGAAGTGGTTGTGGACTTTAAAAACTCAGATCTGGCTCTGAACTTAGAACACTCCCACTTTTGAGAATGTTCTGACCTGCAATTTTTGTTCATCACATTAGAGATAGGAACCAAATGTAAAATTTGGCTTTGGATCTTGGTTTGGTTTCTAAACACCCACAAGAAGCAAGTATGTTCATACCCAGGATTTTGGTTCATGCTCACCTCTACTCAGGAGTGTATTGTCTGATCATACTTATGGTATGAATGAACAATACAAACCTAAATACAACATTCAATTACTTATTCATTTGAACTCTATTCTTTGGCTGATCGTCTACTCTACACCGAAACACAGTGATTGCTTCTTTGCTGAGAAATATGTCAGAATGCACGTCCCATGCCCTGATGGACATGCAATCTAAAAAAACATAGGACAGAGAAGAAGAAGAGAGAAGGAAAGTGATCACAGAGAAGAGTGAATAAATTACTTACAAGCTTTTTGGAATAGAGACCATCTCTGTTGTATGTTTGTGAAGTGCCTACACAATGGGGCTGAGACCCTCTAGGTGCTATCATAAGACACATATAATAATCTCAATAGCTACATGAGACGAGATGGGTAATATCCTTTATTGGACCAACTTCTGTTAGTGAGAGAGACAGAGGCTTTCAAGCTTACAGAGCTTCAGGCCTGCATAAACTCAAAAGGTTGTCACTTTCACCAATACAAGTTGGTTCAGTAATGGATATTACCTCACTCACCATGTCTCCCTAATATCCTGAGACCAACATAAATACAACAACACTGCATACAATCAATAGCTACAGATTTATTATTTAATAGTTGTATACATATACATTATTCTCAATTGCCCCCTTCCTAGCTACTGTGAGTAGACCAGTTGCTTTTAAAAATTTACATTATGAACAACATACACCTCTACCCCGATATAACGCTGTCCTTGGGAGCCAAAAAATCTTACCGCATTATAGGTGAAACCATGTTATATCGAACTTGCTTTGATCCGCCGGAGTGTGCAGCCCCGCCCCCCCCGGAGCACTGCTTTACCACGTTATATCCGAATTCGTGTTATATCGGGTCGCATTATATCGGGGTAGAGGTGTAATAATCTCTATAGATTTACATCCATTTTCATTCGTGATGACAGTATCTGGGTTCCCAATTACCCACAGGTGAAAGGCCATGAACCAAAATCTGTGATGCAGGAGTCTATTTTATGAAAATATATTCCCATCCATTATCTGCTGTACCTCTCTTTGAACTCTTTGAAATAGATGCTTTGGTTCAAAGGACACTTAAGTAGTAAGTGTTTCTTATGGAGAGTAATACAAAGTAAGAGCTGAAGACTTTTTTACTTTAAAAAGCAAACCCCCAAACCAGGGGAATTAAATGCATTGGAGGAAAAAACCCAACTTCAGCAACATCAAGGAAGAAAATTCAAATATTCAGGTTTTAGGAAGTTCCTAAAATAAAAGTTGATCATTCCTTAACTACATCATGCTGCACCTACACTATGTTGTATTTGGTTTTCCTTGCAAAATGTAAATATTCCTCAGGACTCAGACTGCTAGTGAAACCTACTGGGAAGTGTATGTTACAAGGCCCCACGTGTCCCCAGAGGATATGAATTTGTTACAGCCATAGCTAAAAAGCCTTGCCTCTTTAGCTCACACCTCTGCACAGCTATGTTTTTAGCTTGAGGTCCTTGGTTCAATTCTAGATGTGTCAGCCAAGATGGCAGCCATTACACTAGATAAAACAAACAAGCAGGCATCCCAACCCTATAGAGTTGAAATAAAGAATCAAAAAGATATTAGCATTTGCTTATACCATTAAGAGAAGTCAGATTTGAGGCCTGCATCCCTCTTTGTCAGAGTCACATTCAATTTTCTCTTTGAATCTGAAGAATCCCTTTGAACTGCAACCTGTTATCTATCTATTAAGAGTAGGTAACTTGCAGTACTTGGTTGTTTACTATAATACCATGCATAGATATATCCTCCTCCGATTGTTGAAGTTGCCTCACTGCATTCTTCACTCTGCTCACTTTACATGATTCTTGTTTCCTGTTCTAGAAATACATCATTTCATTAGTGTCCTTCAAGTTTTGCCCTCTTCATTGTAGGATGGTGACCAATTCCCACTTGTATTATCATTCTCCTTTTTGTGGTGCTAATTAGTCTAACGATTCCAGCCTTTTTTATTGATGTCTGTCTTTTCTTTCACCTTAAGTTTACCATCACTGAGGATGGGCTCATCAGCAAATATAAAATCTCTATTCTCATGCACAGGCATTCATGTAACCTCATACATTTAACTTTTAGGATTTCGACACTGATTAATGCAATGGAAATTTTCTACTTTGATGGAAATTTTCTACTCTGTCCACTTTGAGCTTTCACATTATCTGTATCTTTTATTCAGTTCACATAAACATGTCATGCTCCTTCCTTTAAGTTTCTGAGGAACAGCTGGGTATGCATTGGGTAGGAGACGGAATGATGGTTTGCCACGTCTCATGAAAAAATAAATAGAAGAGGCAGACCGTAGTCCCACCCCCAACATATTACATATTTAATCTATTTTGTTAAAGCAATCTTACTTTAAAAAATGTTTGATTCAGTGTAACCTATTCCCTAGCAATTTAAACTCAGCTGATCACTTTAAATCTCACTGACAGTACCAATATTACACATTAATAATAATCTATCAGGCAGCTACTCATGTTTGTATTTCAGTAGCACCTAGAGGCCCAATCGGGCTCAGAGGTACATTTGCAAGGTGGTGACTGAACACATACGGAAAAGTAGTCCTTTGCCTGAAGTGCGTACTGTGACATGATGAGTACATCCCTGTAGAGCCTGATTATGCCATGTGGGGATGTGTCATTCCTGTGTTAGACCCCAGCCAATCCACAAGCCAGGATCCAGTCTAGTGACTCTCAGAGCAGCTATATAAAACTCACAGGAGAAACAGCTCAGTCTGCTTAGTGTTACATCATAGCTTGGAACTCTCCTCTGTCTTAGAGTGGGGAGACTCCACAGGGTGTCGGTCTTCTCAAGTCCTGCTCTTGCTCCTGCCTAGCTCCCAGCCCTACTCTTGCCTTTTTCCAGCCCGGCTCTTGATTCCTGATTCTGGCTATGACCATTAGGCATGACTGTCCTTGCCTCAGTTTCTGATATATACATTCTAAGTCAGTGGTCAAGCACATTAGTACAGGTGTCCACCATCACAGATCTGATTGTAAGATCTAGGCCAAAGCCACTGATCCTGGAAACACCTACATTCATATGTAAATTTACATACAGATGCACACTCCTCCTGAGTTCACTGGGACCCTGGACATGCAGTTAATCACATGCATTGTGTATCTGTAGGATGGGACCTAACAAGACAAGTGACATATGACTGATACTGAGGAGAGGGCTACAGTCACAGACATTTTAATTCGTATTTGCATTTTAAAATTTATTAGAAAAGTAGAAAAAAGTATCAACTATCTTCATCTGCCCCATATTTTTTCTCATCATCTGCCTCATATTTTCACATTGACAAGCTGTGTTTATGCAGTTGGTCAATGTACACTAGAAAGCTATGTACCTTATATGAACTAAAATAAATGTTTGTTCTTCTGTCTTTTTTATTCTTTTTAAAGAAAATTTTCAGTGTGCAAAGGCCTACTTAAGTACACAATCCACATAGAATATTAATGTAACATAATAAAAACACTGACTGGTGCTGACAGCAATAGCAATAAAATATCATCCATATGGTGGGGGTGGGAGGAGGAATTTCCTTGCTTGTTGTATGTTGCTTGAAACCATTAAGGGAATTAGTTTTGAGGCCTATACTATTTTCCTGTGAGCTGTTTTTTTTTTAATTAATGATGCAGATTCTTATGTATGTAGTTGTCTTCCCTCCCACATTCTCACTCCCTTTAGGCCTGATCCAAAGTCCACTGAATTTCCTTTGAATTTATTGAGCTTTGGATCAAGCAGTCTGGCTCTCTGCTGCTTTCTTGCTGAATCTGTCTCTCCCCATACTCAATGCAGTGGCATTGGCCTACTTCCTACTCCCAGTGTCAAAACTCCATTGACTGTAGTTGGAACGAATCTCAACTGAATAAGATCATCCACAGATGGAGTTCATCAGGAATAGTTAATCCCATCCTACTTTAATCCGGATTAATTTTCATGTGTAGACAAGCTCTAAGCATTTAAAGCAGTTTTTGGAAAATACTTGCCACTCTGTTAATGTCCCCATAACTGTTCAGCAGAAGAAGTGACCTGAATGATGAGGTTTTTGTATTGATGCTTCCGAACAGAAATTCCAGAAAATGATTTAGTGTAGGACAGATTTCAGCTCCCATTTGAAAACACAGAAAAACAAAACAAAAAACATTTTAAAGTAATAAAATAACCAAAATATTAAAAACAAAAACAATGTATTATTGGTTAATCCTCTGCTGATATGCTAAACATTCGTATGCCCCTTCACGCTTCGGCCACCATTCCAGAGGACATGCTTCTATGCTGATGATGCTCATTAAAAAAAATGTGTAAATTAAATTTGTGGCTGAACTCCTTGAGGGAGAATTGTATTATCCTCTGCTGTTTTACCCACATTCTACCATATATTTCATATTATAGCAGTCTCGGATGATGACCCGGCACATGTTGTTCGTTTTAAGAACACTTTCACTGCAGATTTCACAAAACACAAAGAAGGTACCAATGTGAGATTGCTAATGATAGCTACAGCACTCGACACAAGGTTTAAGACTGTGAAGTGCCTTCCAAAATTTGAGAAAGATGAGGTGTGGAGCATACTTTCCGAAGTCTTAAAAGAGCAACACTCTGATACGGAAACTACAGAACCCGTATCACAAAAAAGAAAATACACCTTCTGCTGGTGGCATCTGATTCAGATGATAAAAATGAACATGCGTCGGTCCACACTGCTTTGGATTGTTATCAAGCAGAACCCGTTCATCAGCATGGACGCATGGACGCATGTCTCCTGGAATGGTGGTTGAAGCATGAAGGGACATATGAATCTTTAGAGCATCTGGCACAAAATATCTTGTGATGCTGGCTACAACAGTGCCATGAGAACGCATGTTATCACTTTCAGGTAACATTGTAAACAAGAAGCAGACAGCATTATCTCCTGAAATGTAAGCAAACTTTTTTTGTCTGAGCAATTGGCTGAACAAGAAGTAGGACTGAGTGGACATGCAGGCTCTGGAATGTCACATTGTTTTGTTTTTGAGTGCAGTTATGTAACAAAAAAATCTACATTTGTAAATTGCACTTTCACAACAAAGAGATTGCACTGCAGTATTATTTCTTTTGTTTTTTTAAAGTGCAAATACTTGTACTCAAAAATAAATATAAAGTGATCACTGTACACTTTGTATTCTGTGTTATAATTTAAATAAATATATATGAAAATGTAGAAAACATCCAAAATATTTAAATAAATGATATTATATTATTGCTTAACTGTGCCATTAATCATGATTATTTTTTAATCACTTGAGAGCCCTAACATTTATATTATCATATTAAAAGAATATTTAATCTATTCATATGTTATATTGCAATGTTCAACATTGAAACAAATCAATTTGACATTAACAACAAAATATTTTGAATTTCATTTTTTTTTGAAGGAAAATTTTAACTTTTTCTCCAGTTCAGAAAAAAAAGTTTCCCACAGAATGGAAATTCCATTTTCCAACTAGATTTACCAATGTTCTAATAATCCAATCAGCTCTTATGGATGAATCTGATTCTTTATGGCAGAATGCTGTGTAAAATATCCAGCACAAAAATGGGATATATTTGCAGCATGATGTCCTGGGATTATCTATGCAATTCTCATCTAGGTTATGGGAGCTGTGCTATTAAATTCCCATGCAATCATTTCAAAATGTACTAATGAGACTTTAAATTATTTCCTTGTCTTTGGAAATATAATTATGAATTTAGAAGAATTTTTTTATTAATATGGAGCTATACCTATCTCATAGAATTGGAAGGGACAAAGGTCATGGAGTCCAGTCCTCTGTCTTCATAGCAGGACCAAGTACCATCCCTGACAGATTTTTTGCCCCATATCCCTAAATGGCCCTGTTGAGGATTGAACTCACAACCCTAAATTTAGCACACCACTGCACAAACCACTGAGCTATCCCTCCCTCCTAGCTGTCTGTTATAACCATCAATATCATACTCCTTTAAAAAAAATCACAATTGTGTGGTAGATTTCTTTTTAGTATTAAAGCAAGCTTTTTACAAAGTTGCACTTTTGAGAGGATTGAGAAATAATGGATGTTTCATTTTTATCTTTAGACACATGGGACCTGATTCTTCATTGCCTTGCACATTGTGCAAATGGGTGTGAAATGCTATCTGTTCAGAATGCTTGTCTTTTCACCCCATCATGCTCAATACATAATGTCCATATAAGATGCAAGAGCTCATTTCTAAATGGATTTAATGTTTTGGATAAGTCAAGAACTGATATAAGCCTTTTGTGTCTTGAACTGAACCAAATCAGAACTACTTCAAGGTTTAAAAACAAATAGTTCAGTAAACATTGTCCTTCCTCATAGTGCTTATTAGGGCTCTGAATTACTACAGAGAATTATTTCCCAGGTATCTGCCTGGCAGGTCTTGCCCACATACTCAGGGTCTAACTGATCTAATATGATCGCCATATTTGGGGTCAGGAAGGAATTTAGGTGCAGGAGGGGACTCTGGGTTGGGGCAAGGGGTTGGGGTGTAGGAGGGTGGTGAAGGTTATCGGCAGTGCTTATTGTGGCTCCTAGGAAGCGGCCACCAGGTCCCTGCGGCCCCTAGGTGCACAGGCAGCCAGGGAGGCTGTGTGTGCTGCCCCCACAGTTTCCATTGGTCGTGGTTCCTAGCCAATGGGAGCTGCGGAGCCAGTACTCAGGGCAGGGGCAGCATGCGGAGCTTCCCTGGCCACCCATGTGCCTAGGGGCCGCAGGGACAGGCAGCTGCTTCTGGTAGCTGCGTGGAGCCAGAGCAGGAGCCTGCCTTAGCCCCGGGCCTCTGTTGCACCACCAACCAGACTTTTAACGGCCCGGTCAGCGGGGTGCCGACTGGAATCACCAGGATCCCTTTTTGACTGGGTATTCTGGTCGAAAACTGGATGCCTGGCAACACTAGTCATATTGGCAGAGACCATGGCGGGGTTTCACCTTCCTCTGCAGCATGGGTCATGGGTCACTGGCAGGTTTTAACTAGTGTAAATGGTGAATTCTCTGTAACTTGAAGTCTTTAAATCATTATTTGAGGACTTCAGTAACTCAGCCAGAGGTTAGGGGTCTATTTCAAAAGTAGGTGGCTGAGGTTCTGTGGCTGCAATGTGCAGAAGGTCAGACTACATGATCACAATGGTCCCTTCTGACCTTAAAGTCTATGAGTGCTCTGAATTTTTTAGTTTTTGTCTAGAACACTGGCTCAGAGGGATCAGTTCAGTCTACTAGTCACCAACATCACTTCCCTACAAGATCTAGTTTTTCCTTGGAGGACTTACCAGAAATACAGATGCTGTGGGATCCTGTTTATCACATGAGATCTGACAGGATTCTAACAATATTCTATGACTTATTTTCATTGGAACTGGTTTATCTGTATATGGAGACCAAAGGGCAAACAATGACCCCACTTCATTACAGCTCTCACGTAAGGCCAGTTATCGACACTCTAGCAATATTGACATTTCATTTACTGTTCATGTCTTTGTTCAAAGAGCAGATACAACTCAGACTCAACTGGGTGAGACTGTTGGCACCCATGCTCCCCAGTCTCCGATATTATGAAGTATATATATTTAGGATGGGATTTTCAAAGGTACCTAGGGAAGTTATGTTCCCAACCCACTGAAAATCTATGTATATGAGAAACAGGTACTGTAATTTCTTTTACACTGCACATTTCACATCAAAGGACCCTAAAACACAAACTGAAACACAATCCATATATGGGATCATTAGAGACACCACTGAAATAAAAGAACTATTTTGGAGTACAATACTTCACAAACTGTTTGGACAAGAAGTGGAGTTAGATATAGTGTACAGCACAGATTATCATTTTTCCCCATTCAGTTTCCTAGTACATTCAGCAGCTAAGATCTAATTGGAAAAAAACCTCTCTCTCATAAAATAGGAGTTCTGATTAGTGTCCCCATTATTAAATATGAATCTGTTCCTTGTGGAAGACTGTGAGGTGAGAAGGCATTTGTGTCATTGAAAACTTAACCTGTGGCACAAATGTACACCAAGTAGCATGAATTTGACATAAGAAAATCTATCTTTGTATCTAACTGACTAATAAGAACACTATATTTCAATCTTCCGTTGTTACCATACTTTATTTGTTGTAAAGGTTGTGCAGATGCCATAATTATATTACTAGACTCTCTATGGAAAACATATGTTGATTGTTACATTTTGCACTTATCTAGTCCCTTTCATCCAAAGTGCTTTACAAACATTAACTACTTATATCTGATGAAAAGTTCCCGTACATTCCAAACAATGTAAACAGTAGTATGCAGTCTTTTTGTAGCTTGTAATATCCCAGGATACTGGAAAGACAAGGTGGCAATATCATTCATTGGGAAAATGTGTGTTGGAGAGAGAGGGAGAAGCTTTTAAGCTTACACGGAGCTCTTCCTCAGGCAAGAGCTCTGTGTAAGTTCAAAAGCTTGTCTCTCTCACTAATACAAGTTGGCCCTCACCCACCTTGTCTTTCTAATAAAAATGGTTATCCTAATAGACTAATTTAGTGTGTTAGTGTGGGGGGTGGAAAGTGAAACATTTCTGCTAATTAATCTTATTCAGCAAATTCATCTTCAGTTCTTTTTCATCTATTCAGGAGTCTATGCAGTAATTCCTTTTATGTCTGTAACTCCTCACATAAAATATTTCTGAGTGCATCTTCAGATTTTTTAGAAAGTAACCCTTAGAGATTGCCAAGATCCTCTCTGACCTTCAGGCCTTAAGACTTTGGCTTCCCTTCTTAAGCCCTCTCTGACAGAGTTTTTTCTATGTGCAGGACCCTATAAAAGTAAAGCAGGCTTCTTCTGCTAAGCCCTGAGATCAGATTCTAAGAGCCCACATAAGGATGCATAATACTTTCTGCTGTTTTATAACCTCAGGAGGAAGAAGGCCTTTGAGCTAATGGTAGGAACAGAAGTAGTTATGTAGGAAAAGCCCTAAGAACAGCCAAGCTTGGGGAGAAATCTTAGGGCTAGTCTACACTTACCGGGTAGTTCGACGGCTGCGGATCGAAGTTCCGAGTTCGATTTATCGCGTCTGGTGTGGACGCGATAAATCGAACCAGGAAGTGCTCGCCGTCGACTGCGGTACTCCAGCTAGACGAGAGGAGTACCGCGGAGTCGACGGGGGAGCCTGCCTGCCGCGTGTGGACCGCGTCTGAACCACGGTAAGTTCGAAGTAAGGTATGTCGAATTCAGCTACGTTATTCACGTAGCTGAAGTTGCGTACCTTACTTCGACTTGGGGGGTAAGTGTAGACCAAGCCTTAGGGTGACATTTATGGGGGGGGGGGGGATTACTGTTATTTTAGTTGGGAATAAAGCCAACCCAAAGGAAAGGGGTACATTTATACTATATTGTGTGCATTTACAGTGTAAAGAACAGGGTCTGAACCAAGGATTTAAATCGTACATTGGCTAGAATAGAAATCTTTCTCCAAACTAGGCTCTTTTGCAATATACCAGGCTACTGTTAAACAACAACATACTTTTCTCTTTCTTGCAGATTGAACAAGAGTGATTATGCTATCACTCTATTGGCTTGAATATAATATTTAAAACACAGGATAAGTACAAAAACTAAAACTAGAAAAACAAGACAACCTATTAGCCTCCCAGCTACACTCATTTTATTACATAATAAACTTCCCATCTCAACACCACATGCCAAAATTTGGTTCCAAAGGACACTATTCAAATGCAGAGTATTGTCACTTGATCAGAGTAAAACAATCTTGACCTCCTGAGGTTCCTTCCAACCCTGATATTCTATGATTTTATGATTCTATGAATCTTAATTTGGCCAAAATGAAAATGATTTATTTTTAAATATTTGTGAAGTTGAGTAACATAAGCATGTGTTTTAGCAATGCAGTTTAATGTGTTTCTGTGAAGTAAAAGAGAGTATATATATTACCAAAAGGAAAAGACAGAATATGGACAATAGAAATCATAACGGATGGAAGTAGAACATGATTAAAATTATATGAACAACTAGATTAACACCGAACTCTGCAAATGCTTTTCAGGGATCAATTCTGTAAAGACAGGCAGAAGGACTATGACTTCAGTTCGAAAGTCATCCCTATTCAGCTCCACTTAGCTTTAATTAAGTCAATAGGATCTAAGCATGTGCTTAGGTGCTTTCTTGAACTGGGGACTAGGTGACCTTAGAGGTTTTTTCTGTATCTGATTTCTATGGTTCTATGATTCTGTGAAACAACACTTTAGAATACATATCAACCTAAGTGTTAACAAGAATAAATTATTGAAAGGAGTCTAAAATAAGACCATTTAAAATTGTAGACTATCATCAGAATGGTTCCTATAGAGTCAAAGAGAATGTACACAGGGAAAAAAATGCAACAGTCACATCATTTAATGCTTTATTTATTCTTTCTATTAACTGTATAGATCTTACATAAATTGATGCCACATATTCACCCCAAAATGGAATTAGATCAATGCTCTGCAGAATTGTGGGCATGAAAGAAATAACACCAACCAGAAAATGTCTGGCATTTTTGATCATTTTTTTAAATGGTTATATTGTCTCTGGTATTTGTGATGGGTTGCTAATTTTTATATGCTGTCAGCAGGTTCTGTGAATATTCAATACATGGATTTTTTCCCTTCTTTAAGAAAAGATGGATCACCTAGATCTAGATTTAAGAGCTGGAAACTAAATTAAACATGCAACTTTCCACCCCAATTCATTGCTATAAGCAATGCTAAAATCTGTGTCCCATTGACAATAAGGGATTCAATAAGAAGGTTGTTAAAGCTCTGTATTTTTTATCATGATTTGCATGAGCTTTGTCTGCAATGAGATATTAGCATTCCCTGAAAGTTCTTTTTCTTGAAAAAGGATTATTATAAAATCATTAAAAATGATCAAATTATCATAGACAATTAGATGATTGCACTTTTAGACTAACCATCACGTGTGCCCTATTGACTGCTTATATTTACAAGGAAAATGATGTAAAATCTTCATTTAATAGCTGAATTTGCATGTAGATTCCATATTTGCAACTGATTAGTATATTTGTTCTGCCTATCTTAAATATAGAACCTCCTGATTTTTTTCAGCTTCTATGGAAAATTAAACAGAGGGAAAAAAGTTTTTATATAAAGTCATCTGGTTGGAGTTATAACAAATATAATTTGCAGCCATAAGATCTGAAAATATTCAAGAAACCCATGAAGTGAAAAGTAAAACAATACAGGCCAGGAACACCAAAAATGTGTAATTTGTAGTAGCACATTTAGTGCTTCATTGTGCCTTGTGCTCTGTACTGGGGGAAGAGCAGAGCTGAACCAACCCACGGACAATACTGGGGGATGCTATGCAGAGATATTGTGCTTACTGTTACACTCCCTTATGGGATGAAGCAACCACCAGAAGAGCTGTTTAGAAATAATAAATAATAATAATTGAAATCAAACCCTGAAAATTGTCATCCTATGTCATTCTATACCTAATCAAAAAACAACAAAAACAAAAACAAAAAAAGAAGAAAAAAGTGCAATAGAAAAATCAAGTTTTGGAAAATGTTGAACTGCTTCAGACAGGGTCGGATTAATGAAATATGAGGCCTAGGACTAATGTTTTTTAGAGGTCCTCTTTTCATGAGCATGGTATTAGTGAAGGCAAAACATAAGTACCCAACAAGTTATGTATTACTGAATAAATACAAAAAGAAAATTAAAGACAATGCACAGGTTACAAACTGCCTGGGTAAACATAAAACAAAAATGTTAGGAGTCAAATGGAAGGCTCCAGGTTTAATCTTGCATCTTACGAGCTTTAAGTACTGCAAATTCAATTTTATCCTAAAACAATAGCGTGCACAGTAAATCCCATTCAGTTGACATGATAGCAAGATTATTAAGCTTTGTTTCTACCATAATTGACCAAAGATGATTTTATTAAGGCAAGCGTACAGAGTGATCATTCCGCTTTACAGTTGCCAATGGGTACAGTCAAACAGTCTCAGTGAAATGAAAATATTTGGGAAGATAGTACTCAGATATTTCTCATGTAAAAATTTGATGATTCCTGTAGCACTCTTATCCTGCATGTCACAGTATCTTATAAATGCTGAAAATTGATACATTTTGGTGAAAAATTCAGGCTCTAGATCATTTGGGTAAGCATTGAGTAACACCTGAGTGTATACTTTCATCCACTCATCACTTTGTACTTGATTAAGAGAGGTAAGGAAGTCAAGCACTGTGCATAGTTCATCATAACATTCATTTTTTAGATCTTGAACTTAGATTGTTGAGGATAGCATTAAAAACACAATCTCAGATATTCTTCTTCCTCAAAGTCTAGTGTCACTTTTTCCATCTGGAATTTTTTTGCTTTCAGTATGCTTGTATTCATCATGGTAGGAGTCATCTACATCACTTCGAATTTTTGGTTTGGCACTCATAATCATCAAACTGAGACCATAAGCTTGTGACAAACTCTTGCAAAGAAGTCAGCAACTTAACAGCAATGACAAGATACCGACCTGTCTTTTGAAGCTTTACACTCGGGTTTTTTTCCATAGTGTTTAATATGCTTAATTAGAAATGGGACAAATTCAGCCATGGCTTCAAGAATACCCAGATGATTTCTGTTGTGAGGAGAATCTATAACTTCCTCCTTTCCTATAAATGCTATACCATGTTTAGTCAGAAAATTAAACAACTGTCACAATACACCTTAAAAACTTCCTTCCAGTAAGCAGTTTCTGTTAGAAGCAGCTGTACCATCTCCCTCTGAATGTGATTGTATGGCTAGCACGTTTGCAAGGCAGGAACCATGACATTGCAATATTCCACACTGTTGTCAGGAGATCAAGTCTTCTCTGTTTTCTTTTTCCAGTTGGAAAATCCTTGGGTTACAAAGGTTCTCAGATTATTAGGCGACGAAAAGAGTTTGTCCATGAAACAGAATACAGCTCCTATGAATTTAAAATACATCCACAAATGCCTCTGATAATGCACTCCAGTTGGTAGTTTTTGTTCAAAAAGAGGACACGAGAGATACCATTTCTGACATCTGTAGTGCCATTCAGATTGTTACATCTGGCATTGTGATTCTGAAAACAGAGTGGACATTTATTGATACGCTAGGTGCAAAATTCCTCCGTTATCAAAAAAGGCCAAGAAAAACGGATCTTGTTCAACCCTAACAGCAGCATTATCCTCTTTATCGCTACTATCCTCTCTGCCTTCTGTACAGATAGGTGTTAGGAAAAGTGGATTGTAACTTTCACCATCATTTTTGTGCTCGTTTTCAGGAACACTTGCCTTTACTTCTGCCCTCTCCTAAGGGAATAAGTTCATATCAATATCTTCACTTTGATTATAATTTTCTGAGAAAGATGGTCCAGAATCTTTGGAAGATGATTCTGAAGCAGTACTAGCAGAGAAATAGTAAGTCTGGGTAACTTGCTTACAATTTCATCTGTAATGTATCTTTCTTTTTTGCTGCTCCACTTGGAAATTATCAGCTGAACGGTTCATTGAAACAAGATTAAAACACTAAATATGTACTGTGCAGTGCTGTCATTAGCAGCTGCCAACCGGCAATTAGTGCCAATTGCAACTCCTCACCAGTAACTGAAAGTCCAAAAAACAAAACAAAACAAACAAACAAACATACAAACAAAAAACCCCTTTAAACTGCGAAAGCTTAAGAAACTAGGGTAAAAATCAATGATAGCAGGGGGCAGATATGATTTTTTTTTTTGTTCTTTGCTTTTTAGTGCTGTCACAAATATGATCAAAAATCTCCCTTGTATATGTAGTAGAACCTCAGAGTTATGAACACCAGGGTTATGAACTGACCAGTCAACCACACACTTCATTTGGAATTGGAAGTAAACAATCAGGCAGCAGCAGAGACCCCCCCCCCCCAAAGGTGAATACAGTACAGTACTGTGTTAAACGAAAAATACTAAAAATAATAAAGGGAAAGCAGCATTTTTCTTCTTCGTAGTATAGTTTCAAAGTTATATTAAGTCAATGTTCAGTTGTAAACTTCTGAAAGAACAACCATACTGTTTTGTTCAGAGTTACAAACATTTCAGAGGTTCTACGGTAGTATACATTTCAAGGATTGTAGGCTCTCCAGGAAAGTAGAAGACCAGGGCTGCACCCCTTATACCCATCCTTAATCCAGCACTGTCTCCAGTACAGCTCTCAACACTGCCACATGAACTTTTAGGAACTGCAGGCAGAATATGGCTTTGTTCAAATCAGAGATAAAATAAATCCCATGCTGTCTGTAATTGTTGTTCATAGCAGTAATAGTAGATTTACATTAGCGCCTAGAAGCTAATGTAACCGAGATTCTGATTCCATTATACTAAGTATTGTACATATGCATAATGGGCAGTATCTTTCCCAAAGAGCTTACAATATAAATAGATGAGACAAACAAAAATTCTGAAGAGTAACAAACATACAGAAAGGTGCCATGACTCTATGCACAGTTGGTGGGGAGGGATAGCTCAGTGATTTGAGCATTGGCCTGCTAAACCCAGGGTTGTGAACTCAATCCTTAAGGGGGCCATTTAGGGATCTAGGGCAAAAATCTGTCTGGGGATTGGTCCTGCCCTGAGCAAGGGGTTGGACTAGATGACCTCCTTAGGTCCCTTCCAACCCTCATATTCTATGATAAGCAGTGAATAGAAATGAGTTCAAGTGTTCTATCTGCTATACCATTCCTCTTTTAAAGTGGTTGTCATAGTGGCTAAAACCATACTTCCTCCCCCCATTGCAGTGCAAAGGATCTGCACTTCAGGTAAATGAAACAGAGATCCACCCTGGCACGAGCGGAGGATGTGTGCTAAGATATAGCAACAGACATTAAAAGTGGATCAAAATAGAAACCTTCCAGAGGGAAGAGGCAACTCCTTATTCATTGTCCCCAAATTGACTGGGAGTAATTGTCTATTTCTAACTCTCCAGCCCTGCAATGCTTTTCCTGAAGGTCCAGTCTTCCACAAAGACAGTCATAAGAGTTTAAAATAAACTTCACTTGGATTGGTTGCCAATGGCTTAACAGAAATTAGATGTAATCCTGCAGTCGTCACTGGTGTTGATGGAGCACAAAATAATTAACATATGGAAAGTTTATCAGTTGATTAGAGAAAAATGTGCTAGGAGATTTCAGCAAATGAAAAAGTGTAAAGTGGGTTGATCTTGTTGAAAGTACAGTGAAACAGTGTAATATATTTTGATCAGATAAAGTCAAAGAAAAAGTGGTATCAATCTGTACTTTGTACAAAATGGATTAGGTTTGCTTATCAATCTCTACCCAGTGATTTAAAGATTCTGCTAATTGGTTAAACATTGAAGAACCATGAACTGGATGGTTGTTGAAGTTCTAGATATTAAGACTTTGGATATGGAAGTTGCACACATAATTTTGCTGAAAAAAGGGTATTCTACCTATTTTTGAAGAGAAAATAAAGGTAGACTCCCATTTTCTTTGGAAACTTTTAATACAGTTTTATCATTCTGCCCAAGGCCAGACCATTCCAGATGATTGAACTAATCCAAAGATGGTTTAAAATATTCTATCCAGAAGTTATCCATTGTGAGAGAGTGAAAAAAACGCACCTGTAGGGGAAAGATATAATTAGTATTTCTCAGCGCGTGTTCTCATTATAAACATTTGTTTTCCACATTCCGTGTGCATGTGTGTGTACACATGAGTGCACATGCATACATACTGTGTGCACACACCCACACAAACAACTTATGTCTATTTGTGAAGTACTTTGGGAATCCTTAGGTAATGAAAAGTGACATGGAAATATAAGACAGTAGTTCATTAATATTTATTATTAATAAAAGTGACAGTAAATAGAGGGTATTTCCTAGAAAATTCTAGCTCAGCATTCCCATGATTTTAAACAACAACATAAAATATTTCAAAATGCTTAAGATCTCATGGAGGGCAGCATTGTACCATTGGAGGGTTATTGCATTTGGCTTCTGCTTTACTCTAGAGTTACTTCAGTGGTTCTGCAATCTGTCATTGATATTGTAAAATCCTAAGATCTCCAATAGTAAAAAACCTCATCTATTGAGATAACTTGATTGTAACATAATCAGAGGGCTCCTAAGACTGCATATCTCAGGAACAGTATATTTGTAAGAGGCTATTGTAAATAATTACACACACACATTTTTCCTTAGGAAAGACTTTTGGTGATTCAGTGGACATGGTGAAGTTTTGACTTTAATTATTGCCGCATACACAATGGCAATCCATGACAACTAATTGTCTACAGCTCATATCTGCCAGTGATGCCACTACACTGAAGCAGTGTAACAGAGATCATAATTTTCTTCCTTTTACTCTGTGTCTTGTAGAGTGAAAAGTACATATTCAGTACTTGACACATTTATCATTGCAATAATATTTTTGTAATTATTTTCATGTGTGTGTATTTTGGAAAGATACCTTGTATTTACCAAAGACATGGTTAATTTTTCACTCTCTACTTTTAGAGAGCAGACACAAAAGAATCACACATGTAAATAAGGATGGTTAGATTATGCCTTGTAGCTGAACCATTCCAAAGCTGTGGAACCAAATAAAGTTATTGAACACAATATTTGCAATACACAAAGGATCCTTTTTAATAACATCTTTAGCATTTTATTTGAAGTTGTGATAAATGAAGGGGGGTAGCTCCCTTTTATGGACTCTCGGCCAGCCAGTAGGTATACAATCCTTCTTAGTAGCTGTTCTCTAATTGCTCTACCTGTAAAGGGTTAAAAAGGCTCACTGCTATGCATAGGTAAAAGGAAGTGAGTGGACACCTGGCCAAAAGAGCCAATGGGAAGGCTTTTTAGAGCTTTTTAAAATGGAGAAAAGACTCTCCTTTTGTGTGTCTGGTTGTTCTCCCAGGGAGAGGTGGACAGGGCAGCAGCTATGTGTAAGAAGCTTGGGACAGGAATGAAAAAATTATCAGTCTCATACCTAGAAACCACTCATCTAAACCCCCAGATACGTAAGTAGATCAGGAAATGTCTAGGAAGACGTGATTAGGTTTATCCCTTTTATTTCTTTATGGCTTGTGGATTCCTCTGTGCTAACCCCAGGTGCTTTTGTTTTGCTTGTAACCTTTAAGCTGGACCTCAGGAAAGCTATTCTTGGTGCTTAATCCTTGTAGTTGCTCTTTTAAAATCTAGCAATAGCCTGAGTTCCCAGATGTATTCTCTTTCTTTTTAAAAAAATAACATTTGCCTTTTTTAAGAACAGAATTGGATTTTTGTGTCTTAAGATGTTTGTGCACATGTTGTTTAATTAGCTGGTGGCAACAGCTGATTTCCTTTTTTTTCCCCTCCGCTCTTCTCCAGACTGGGGGGGTGAAAGGGCTTGCGGGTGCCCCATAGGAAGGAATTCCCAAGTGCGCCTTCCTGGGCTCTCAAAGGGGTTCTGCCCTGGGGTGGTGGCAGCATCTACCAATCCAGGTCAGAAAAAAGCTGTTACCTTGGAGTTTAATATAAGCCTGGAGTGGTCAGTATTAATTTTTAGAAACCTTGCGGGCCCCCACTTTCTGCACTCGAAATGCCAGAGTGGGGAATTAGCCTTGACAGAAGTAAATAGCCAATAAGAAAACAATTACTTGGATCCATCACACAAGTTTCTCTTTGAAATCAAATATGTTCAAAGTTCCTTTAAACTTAATTATAAATTATTTTAATTTAAATTGTGATTTTTTTCAGTAAAATGATTTATTGTAGTACTAGCACACATTCTTCTCTATAGTATAACAATTTTCTAGTTCATTGATGCTATTTGAAAAAGGCATAAGGGCCTGGTTCAGTTATGATATCTTGTTAATGATTTATTGTTATGATTGCAGTGTGTTTCAACTAGTTAACACAATTTCCCCTTTTCTCAGTTTTGTTAAACACTTTTATATATGTTTAGTTTATGTGTTTTTAAACCTATAATTGGTATTGTTTATATATAATTTAATAGAGGATTTACTATTAATTTCTAGTGGCTGGATTTTAATATGCAGCACCAATTTCCCCTTAATCCGTGAATGTCATAGTTTTATCCAATTACAAATCTGGTTGTCAAAGGTAAATACCTTGACCCTTATTGATGCAAGAGCATGGCATTTTATTTGGCTGTTGGTTGTGTGGGATGCTTTTTTAAAGCCTCAGGGGAGATGGTTCAACCCTAAAGATAAATGAAGTGTTGCTGGGTTCGGAAGATCTGCTAAAAGTGTCATCTAAGGAAATTTGGACAGTTAATAGTTTGAACATTCACCCCTCAAGGAAATACATTAATAAATTAAAAAAAAATGTTGCTGCTTTGAGTATTCTTTCAAATAAGTGATGCATTTTATATTAATTAATATTTCATTAAAATTGAGAGTAAAGAGTATTAAACGTGATGTCTGTGTCACATATGATCAGGTGGCTCTTACACACAGGCATATGACAGAAGACAGAAGTAGAGCTCTGAGTCTAGAAAGGCTGCAGAATAGGCCTTCTTTATGTATCGATTTGGGAAAAATTTCTCATCAGATAATTAAAAACACGTGTTTTTTTTAAAGGAGGAGATGAGCTAGTCCTTTTTTTTTTTTGGTGGGGGGGAGGGGACTGGGTAAAAGGACAAAGAGGAAAGTTTGATCTTTCTCTGCTTTGTCCTCTCCCATGGGTGAGATCTCACATCTTGACCATCATCCTTATAGATGATTGGACGTAATTCCCTTCACAGTTCACCGACATCATACCTTAATTGGTTAGTGGGATCAGTCTCTGTTGAATAATTCATAGATAAGGCCAGATGGTACTACTGTGATCAGCTAATCTGACCTAGTTTATAACTAAGGACAATTAATTATTTCCCATTTGAACTACAGCATATTTTTTAGAAAATTATCTAAATCTTGATTTTAAAAAAATGCCATTGATGGAGAATCCATCACAATCTTTGGTAAACTAAGTGGTTAATTACCCTCACTGTTAAAAATCCAATAGTGCAACATAAAGACATTTCTTTTCCTTGAAACTTGAATGGGCTTTCTGTGTAGCACCTTCACTTCAGTCAGTCCAAAGACCAAGGCATCCAGACAAGGACTTATGACAGAACTGCCTGCCTGCATTATACACAACAATTGAAATGCAAATAGTAGAGAAAGAAGAAATTCATCTAGACTATACATTTCCTAACAAGAACCTCACAGGTCTGAAAAAATGTTATCAGTGATAATTGTTGGATTTTCAAATTGAAAGTTTGGTCTCTTGTCAATATCTTCCCATAAGGTATTAAGCTAGTCAGCAAGAATTGTAACTACCAAAGTCTAAAATCTCTCAGTCTTTAGATATGAGACTTTCAAATGCAGAAGTCTGGTACAGGATCTTGAAATCCAGTGCAGAGTAGAACAGCCTGAGGACTAACCTGAAAGTACATAGCTGATGAAATTAGTCTAAAGAGTCTTTTACACTATAAATCAAATAAAGTCCATGATGCCACTGGTGAATTAACCTCATTTAAAGAGTCAGACAAGATCTCATAGGAATAGTTATCTGGAAGGGCATACTGCCCTTGCTTCCTTAGATCTTGCCTATGAGTAAAGTATATGCAGGAAAGATAAAATGAGAGGCTCTATGTCTGGTGTTAAAAATTAATGTATCAGTTTAATAAATCTGAGTTAATCAGTAGGTACTAAGTTAAATAAAACCTTATTAATCAGAACATTTTTTTCTGTAGAGAACATGAATGTTCCAGCAGCACGGTCAGATGCGATCTAGTGGATGAAACATGAGACCAAGAACCAGGAAATCTGGGATTTCTCCCTTCCCTCTTATTCCCCATCCCCACCCGCCTGCCCTCCCTATCTCTGGCACTGAGTCGCTTAGGGTATGTTTATTCTGCAGCTGGGAGCATGCTTCCCAGCACAGGTAGACAGGCACAAGCTAGGTCTGCTTGAGCTAGCATGTGAAAAATAGCAGGTAGCCAGGGGTGGGCAGCAGCTCAGGCTAGCTGCCTGAGTACAAACTGGCCTGCCCCCCCCCCCCCCCAGGTACATACTCAGGCAAGAGGAGTAGGGGACTAGAAATCAATGGACCAAAATTGGTACTTGGGAAATTAGGTCTAATTTTTGAAGAAAATAACAAAATGATGGACCATTCCATCCATCCCCTTTGGGGCCCTTAAAAAAGAGGCTTGAGGAAGGAAGATGGGGGGAGGAAAGGAAATTTTAGCATCATTATGGCTGCAGTAGAAGAACTGTTGTTGTGACAGCAGATCTTGATATTCCACTGGGGATGGTTGACCACCATTACTGCAATGATGAGGACACTAGCCTGATACACATGAAATTCTGTTGTCTTCCCCTCCCTCATGTGTCCCTTCCTGTCCCCTGCTATCTTCTTCCTGACCCTGTTCCCCCCATCCCCCAGCTTTCCAACTGATCCTGAAATCAGCTGCACTGTACAGCAGGATGAGACAGCCCATCCAGGTCTGCTTGGCCTGAGAGATGGACTTGATCAGAGCAGCCAGAGGAGTCCCTTTATCAGGGATATGAGTTGGGGTTCAGAGCAACAGCCATTGTGTTAGCTTAAAGCCTCCGTCCATGACTGGCCAGCCACCCTGTATCCTGAGAACATCAACAAAAGCCATATTTCCTCCATCTTTACAATCCTATCTCTCTTCTCCCTTCTGTGTCTGTTTGTTTTGTTGAAAGCAGGAAAGTGAGTATCATTTCCAACTTAGAATTGAACAAAACCAATTCTTTCTTCCCCACCAAGAAGGGCTGTTTGACCGAATAAGAGACTCTGAACAATATTGACTCTTTAAAAAGAGAGGTTTTGATTAAGTTTGTTTTGAATCATCATTGAATTTCAGTTTCAACGATTTTGCCTTATTTTGATACTTTTCCTTCTGTGTTATAATCAATATATGTCTAACCTTTGGTGTGAATTTTCTAGTGTGTTTACCTTGATGCTCAAGAGGCCAAGTTTTCTGTATACTAACCCAAACCTTAACACTGTTTAATAGGGGATAGCGACAGGCTCATGTTAACACCTTTGACTCTTTGAGCCCATATATTCCGCTAAATTAATACAACGTGCCCCGTTCCTCCCTCATGCCAGAGGCTCTGTTTGCCCCACATTCCATCGTCTGCCATATGCCAGGGACTCCCTCATGTCCTTTCCCTCCATATCAGAGTCCACCATTCTCCCTGCTCAAGCCAGGGATTGTGGTTAAGCCCCATTACCCACTTTTCCTCTTATCCTCTTTCTTTCTATTTGGGAGATTACAATGTTGACAACCTGAATGATTTAACTGTATTGGGAAGAAGGGAAAAGCTGAGATGGGGGTATTGTTATGCTGCAGGGTGTTCATGGCTGCCAACTACTGGTTCTTTGATCTATAGACAATTACAGAGCTAGTTGAAGCTGCTGGGTCTGCTAACCAGATTCAAGGGGCTCCATGTGTCCCTCATTTTCCTTTTTTCAATTTCTATCAAAATCTCTAGGGTTCTGCCCACTGATGCTTAGAACATTCACTTAAATTTTGGAGTTGATTGGATGCAGCATTCAAACTGTATTGCATTATATTCAAACACACAAACAGAAATTCCATCAAGTTGAGCGTAGAATCTAGTGTCACTCAGCCAAAAATTATAATTTTAAAAATAAGAGTGGGAATTTTTGATTTGCCATTTGGTTTCTGAGCCTTTCACAAGGTTTCTCCACAACCATAAGTGTTAGAAACATTTTTTTAAAGGAAGCTGCAATTCACATGACTTGAGGGACTCTAATCAATATCATGGAAGTTGCAATAAACCATGAGAGTTGACTACACTAGTGGTGAGGAGGAACAATCTAGAGTGGTAGGCAGGACCCTGGACTTCAAAGGGTATACCATGGAGCTGCAGGCTGCAGCCAGTGTGATCGAGGTATCTAATAGTCAAATAAAAAACTTTAATTGTTCTAATACAACTTTTCATGTTTTCATGCAAAGAATACCATAAACAGGATGTAAAGTCTGGGCCTGAAGCACTGCTATTTGGAAATTGGGAAGAAAGCTAAAGAGAAGCTTGGATAAGTTCCAATGTGTTATAGAAAATGATACTGGCTCCCTGACATTTTCAGAACCCTAGAATCTTTTGAGGCTTATCTGTCACCACTTTCTCCTCCCAGCCTTAAATCTAGATCATTCTAACTTGGTCAGAAAGCTTACATTTCCCAAATGGGAGCTAAACAGGTATAAAGTATCCCTGACAGGTATGAATTGTGCGCTATCACAATTTTAATGAATTACCTTTCAAAAATGTGATTAGCTAGATCCCCTAGTTATCAAAGACTTACCTTGAAAAGCACCTAAGGTTTGTCATGTCATGCAGGGTATCTGGTAGTGAAAAAGGTTACACACAACGTAATATGCTTCCATTAGCAGGCAGCTCAATGAAGGATTAGGAAATGTCCAACTGTTAAAGTGTTTTAAATTACATACCCTTATTGTACTTTCTAATATTAGGAAAATTAGCATATTACCCATAATACTCAAACAAAAAAGAGATAGTTTTACCTCACAGTGGGTAGCTATCCAGGGCAAATTCATAAAAGAATCATTAGGAATCTCAGTATTCTACTATAGAAACACAAAACCGTGATGTAGGTGATCCAGGTAAAGTGGACAGACTTTTGCCAAGCCAAATGGAGTTTCTACAGTATTATTTTCTTAGCTATTGCTTATCTGGTCTGAAATGGTGAATGAACTCCCACAGGAACTAAGGACCATCATAGACCTTATCACCTTACACTCCAAGTACAAGTCACACTTATTTAACTTTGCCTCCTCCTGATAAACACATTGCAAACCCTACCAAAACAAAACCCTACAACTGCACACAGAATGGTCTTACTGAAAAGAGGATGAGAGAGAGTGAACCAATCTCATATAATAAATGTTAGTCACATCCCTTAAATGTACTACTATGGTGATGAAGATGCTATAAGAACCTATATAGAAAAGAGCAGAGAAAAAACACACTGCTCTGCAACATTTTTCAGAACCTATTCATTTATTTCCCTGGCATTTTTCGGTTTTCTTCCCTTCCCTGAAATAGTTTCTCAATGTTTCCTTGTTCCTTTTGCAGCATGCTTCCTTGCTGATGCAGCTATCTAACTTCCTGAACTCTCCCTCCACTTCTGCATTGCCAAGAAACATAATGGTCTTGTAAAAACTTGGTACCTACTTAGAATGGACACCAAGCATAATGGACTATTGGGTTTGAGTGGCCGGTGACAGTACTGTATGCAGTGTTGTTGTAACCCCGTCAGTCCCAGGATATTAGAGAGACAAGATGGGTGAGATAATATCTCTTATTGGAACACCTTCTGTTGGTGAGAGCACTAACATTACATTAATTTTAATGACTGAGATTTGCCTGTGCATAGAAGATAGCTTTTCCAATTTGTTGCCTGACAGTGCTTTGTTCATCAAATGTTTGAAAAAGTTTCTTGTTCCTTGAAGATATAGACACCTGACTTGGCCAGACCCTTCCTTAATTCAGAAACAAATACAGCTCCACCCATTTAAGTCTTTCAATGGAAATTCATACCTTAACTGTTTGCCTGAGTCACAGGACAGCAAATGGCATCTGCTGGGTTGATCTCTCCTCTAAACTCTTACTCTTCCCCAGTATATTACATCCATAACCAAGAGTAATTAACACTGGAAAATACTAATGAATGGGTCAAAACAGAAAAACTCTCCAGTCTGAAGAGCCACAAAAGACCCCATAAAGTGAAACGTGACTATCCCCTGACTATCCTTTGTGGAGGACTCTAAACATTCAGATCAGACCTCCATGCACTAGGTAAACACGATCCAAGAGACCGTCCCTGCCACAAAGAGCCTATAAACTAAACAGACAAGAAAATAAAAGGCTGATAGAAAGGGCTTTTTTTGACAAACAAACAAAAAAAGATTGTGAACTGTGGTCTGTCTGATTAAAAGACTCATGCATAGGTACACAAGAAGTCCATGGCAGAGCAGACAATCAAACCCGGATTTTCTGAGTCCAATCCAGGGACTTAATCTCAAAAACATTCTCCTCCCATAATACAACATGGAAAGTAAAACAGGAAAAGGAAGTACAAGGAAGTTACTTGCTGGGAAAGATATTGCAAATTGTCCTTCTGCGATGTAAATAAACTAAAATTCCAAACAAATCAGAGGTGTGAATTTCTGTTAATACGTCCACAGAGCAGCAATTTGACCAGCAATCCTGAAATAGAAAAAAAAATATATAACCAGACAAATTCCCATCATTACAGTAGGGAAATCTGTAGATTGGAACTATAGTCTTAAGAACCCAGTTCCTGTTAGTGCTGTGGGACAAAAGTACGGTATTCATCCTGTAATGCTTTATTAGGGCATATACAGATGACTATATAGGAATGACTAAGTGGCAGCTCAGCATAGTTGTAAGTTTGAGGCTTTCCACCAAATAAGAAGTATTGGCACTGCTTGTGTATGTCCTAACCTGTAGGGGATAGGAAAGTTCCTCATCCTTATATGCACATCTTATCTAGCGAGATAGAGCCACTAAGCAATGGCATCATTAGAGGCCAAGAGGAGAAAAGTATCTTGAACTGGGTTCATGTGTTTTTAAAATAGCACCCTGCAAAAGAGAAGGAAGTACATTTTTTCCATCTGAGTGAAAGAGTGGGGGCAAAATGATGGCTCAGTTAGAAGAGAAGCCTGAATAATCACCTTATCTACACCAAGGGTTAGGAAATTGACTATCAGGAGAAACTACCAACTCCCTTATTATCATGGTGGAGATGACAAACACCAAAAAGTATTTCAAAATTATTAAGCCTAACAAAGCCACTTCCTGAGCCCTACCAGCTCCCAAGAGCAGACTTGTTGTCTTTAATACCTGATCCATTGACTAGAAATCCCTAATGATACACCATGTCCCACTTAATGTGATGGATATGACTTCACATTCAAGTCCTCACCTCTTTCCACATCCCTTAGCTACCATCATTTTGAAAAAATGTTTGTGGAAATGGCTGTCAATACTAAATCTGAATTTAATTTCTCTGGGTGAATTCCTGGCCCTATTCAAGTCAACGGCAAAATTCACATTGACTTGAATCAGGCCAGAAATTCATCTCATGTTTTCCCTTGATATATACAAAGACTGATGACAACACTTCCTGGAAGCGCCTTCTGCTCTCTACTTCTAACACCATCCAACCTGAAACTCACCAACTGAAATAAACTTTTTCTACCGCAATACACATGTACAAGATGGCAGAGTTAAAGTTATTGTGGGGAAACAATTTTTATGTCATTAGAATCACAACCTTTAACTTTGTCCCAAAACATATTTCTGCCTTTAATTATAATGCATTTGAGCATTGCTAAGCAACATTTAGCAGATCCTGTTTTTAGAAACTTCTACTTATACAACAGCTACCCTTTAATATTCATCATGCAAATTGTAATGGCGTTCTTCAATAGAATTCAAATATTATGCTGTAAATGACCTTTGACATTTTTATGCCAGTAGCAATCATATGTGCATCAAGTTCAGTCATATCTGCATAAAGCAACTTTGTAAGATCTTGCAGTTTAAAGCAACGTGCATTTGTCAGTTGGAACTCCACTAATATCAACCCAACTCTAATGCAGTGGCAATTTGCTGTTGCTACAGCTGCTGCTGGCAGGCCTAAGCAGTACAAAAAATAGTGAGACAGATGCATGAGTAATCAGTTATGTCACTTTATTGATGCATTCCTGATTATCCCTTAATGAAGCAGCATTTCTGAAGAGGGAGTACTTCTCTCTAATGAATGTTTCTTCGGATGCCAGATTTGTTTGGCTTATACACCTGCTTTCCTTACATGACCTGCTATGGTTAATTACTACCTACAGGTACACAGGGAAACCAAAATCTTTGGAGTACCAGTGGCTCCAAGATCATACTCCATTTCTTAGAGTGAGAAAAAAGCCACTGGTTAATTATTAAGTGCCAGATTCTGATATGACTAGCCGTATGGTTGAATGTGAAAAAGGATATCAAAATCAGGCACTAAATTATAAATATACCATCACAGGAATTTCTTTATGGCCATGAAGAATGAAATCTGTATTAGTTAGAATGCTAGAAGATTTGCATGATGACACTGTAGAACTATGAACTGAACATATAGATTTAAGGTCAATGTGACAAAGCAGGAAAGGAGAGAGATTGCTAAATCGAAGCTTCTCCACATAATTCAGGTATATACAGGCCATTCAGACAGGGCCTTTCCTTTATTTACTACCACTACATGAATTCCTTGTGTCATTAAAGTGATTCCCTGCTTGGAGAAGCACATGTGAAGTGATGATCTCATTCAATTTCCATTGAGTTCATGCAAAGGGCAGTGGAGCAAGCACCTTGTAAATTAGGCTCTAATATACAGTAGTTGGTAATAGTATTCAACTAGTGTCAGTGAGACAGTGTTTTTCTGTATGTTTGCATAATTCTAACCACACTGTTGGTGCTCAATAAATATAATAATTATTAATAATTAATGATGATCTGAGACCAGTCATTATTCTCAGATATCCAGACAGCCACAGACTACTGGGTTAAAGTGTAGCTTTCCACAGGCAGAACTATCAACCTAACCTCAGAAATTAAACATCATTAAACTTAGCACAGTGATTTCTGTGGATAATCAGATACTGTAAGTGAGTTATGCCATACAGTATAGAATAAACATGTCATGGAAAGACGACCACACGTTGTGTTTGGATCAGAACAAGTCTGAGGCTTCCTTTATTGAATACAAGTGCAGGGCATGACAGCTATTGGAGCTGCCCCCCTGATTCAAAAAGCACCCAAGGTTTTAAAGCTTAAAACCACAAACAAATTACACATAGTTTCATCTTAATTACCTTATTTGGAATACATTGCAAAATCATTACAGGTCAAAAGCAAAAAGAACAATCATTTCCTTATTTGGCCTTTCCTGTTGTTGTTATTCACAGTCTGGTTCTTTTGCGGTTTGACTTTTCTAACACTACTATTGCGGTTATAAATTTCTTAAGCTTGGCTATTTCAAATTGTTCTGTTTGGGGACTTTTCCATTCGGCCCCTCATACACAGAAACAAGCTCGGCCAATACTTTAGGCCTACAAGCTCGACCAGAGTTTTAAGGCCATTTTAGATTTTCCTTCACAAACAGGTCTTTGATTATAATTCCTTAAGCCAGAAATATTTTCAAAAATAAGAAGACAAAACCGATAGAATATAGGGGATATATATATCACATAGTATATCTATTGCATGTATATGTACTATGTAGTACATTTAGGCAGTATCTAGTGCAAAGTTGGGAAGGCAGTGTTGCCTAGTGGACAGAGCACAGGCCCCGAACTCAGGATAGTTTCAAATAAAATAAAATATTAATGTTTGTCATTAAAAATACCTAGTCCTTGTACAGTGTTTTTTATCAGTGGCTCTGTAAACACTTTAAAAGGCAGGTAAATATCATTACACAGGTGCGGAAACTGAGGCACAGGGCAGTGAAGTGACTTTCCCAAGATCATCCAGTAGACCATTTGCAGAATCAGGACTAAACCCCAGGTATCCTGAGCCCCAGTCCAGTGCTCTATTCATTAAGCAATACTGCTCTTGTCTGCCATGGCTTGGATGAACATCATCGAAGCCATTAATTAAAAACTGACATAATCAATTACTCTCTTTAAGGAATAACACTAAGTGTTGCACAAAGTAGCCATGCAGTGTATCAAACTGAAAGTTGTTAATGTAGGGAGCTTTGCAGCTCTTTAGAGTATTGGGATCTCTGCAGCAAGAGGGTTTATTGTGTTAGTGGCAGTTAAGGTTGCTAAGGATGGCAGTGCAGTGGGAGGACTGGTCCCCAGCGGAGTGAGAGTTTTTATTTTTATCAGTGTGTACAGGAATTTAGTAGTAAAGTTGGTGCTAGAATAATTTATGTAACCTTAGCTCACTTTATTTAGTGGTGTGTATAGTGGTTTGTCTTGTTTTAATTTGCACCTAGCAGTCTGTGGGTGCATCTACATTTGAGTTGGGCAGAACAATTCCCAGCTCACATAGACGTACCCGTCCTAGCTCTGCTCAAGAGAGCACCCCAAAATAGCAGTGTCTCTATGGGCGCATGGGCAGCTCTTCAGGCTAGCTGCTTGACTCCCAGGTAGGTAGTCGGGAGGATAGCATAAACTGCTGCCCATGCCACCATGGACATAATGCTTTTGGGGGGAAGTGCGGGGGGGCGGCAGGCATATGTCTGGCTTGAACAGAGCTAGTGCTGGTATATCTTCGTGAGCTGGGAATTTCAACTCCCACCCCAAGTGTAAATGTACCCTTAATGTTAACTGTGTTTGGGTCAGAGACAGACAGACATGCATACTCTGTTTCTGTACATCTACAATACTTGCTTCATGTGTTCTTGTGCCCTGACATTGTGCTTACCTGTTCATATTGTGATCATTTTGTTGCACTGTGGTCCCCTGATGAGGAGCAGGGTTCCTTTTTGTTGTTGTTTATTTGTTGTTTGGCTACTGTAATGATAAGTGTCTCCGATTAGTACTTATTTAAGCTAAAGAAAAGGGTGCAATAATGGTATTTCCTAATGACATGATAGCAGATACACAAGTGTGTGTTGGGGTGGGTAACACCATCTGCCCAGCCCTCATAAATATTGTTATGGATCAGGGCTAGCTGCTCTTCTGTCTCCTCTTCTGGTCTCTGAGTGCATTCACTCCAGGGCTTAGGTCTTGAACCTTTGCCTCAGAGGTGAAATCATGTGTTTCTCCCACTCTCAGATGAGGCCCAGGGCTATAGTACCCTCTGTATTGACCATGCTTGGACCCATGCAGGTCCAACTGGACTGACTACCTGCAGTTCTGAAGAGCTGTGGCCAGTGGTGAATACAGTGACCTGAAACTGCCTTCTTGAAAACTAAGGATTGCTTAATCTTAAACAGGGCCGGCTCCAGGCACCAGCTTACCAAGCAGGTGCTTGGGGCGGCCACTTCGGAGAGGGGCGGCACGTCCAGCTGTTCGGCGGCAATTCAGCGGACGGTCCCTCACTCCTGCTCGGAGCGAAGGACCTCCCGCCGAATTGCCGCCGAAGATCGCGATCGCGGCTTTTTTTGTTGTTTTTGTTTGTTTGTTTGTTTGTTTGGCTGCTTGGGGCGGCCAAAACCCTGGAGCTGGCCTTGATCTTAAAAGTAGGAACACAGCAAAGCACAAGAGAAAAGGGACTTTAAAAACAAACTAAATAGATATGCATATAGATTACCTAATGGCTCAGGCAAGCAGTTTCCCCAAGACATCCAAACCTCTGGAGTCCGGGAATCAATCTGCTCCCCAACAGCCTTTGGTTTAGTCTCCCCTTTAACCAGTGCTTAATTTGTAATGAAAGAGTAGCCGGGGCTCTAGAAATTAGGTGCTGAGACTCAAGCAATTTTTTTATTGCATAACTGATGCAGCAAGCCAGGATGTGCCGGGGCTATGAACTGCCAAGCCTAGAAGTGCCGGGGCTCAGCTGTGACAAGTCCCAGCACAAATTAAGCACTGCCCTTAACCATCCAAACTCCTCCGCAAGAGATTGTCTACACTACCACTTAAGTTGATGGAACTTATGTCACTCAGGGTTGTGAAAAAGACATCTTCCTGAGTGATGCAAGTTACAATGACCTAAGTGCTGTCCATACTGGTGCTATATTGGTGGGAGATGCTCTCCCGCCAACATAGCTTCTGCCTCTCATTGAGAGGGAGTAATTATGCCGACGGGAGAGCACTCTCCCATTGGCATAGCGCATCTCCACCAGAAACCCTCCAGAGACTTTTGATCCTCCCTTCCAGAACTAAGTTCCTACTACTGAAAATGGGTCTGATAGGTCCAGAAATAGGGCCAAAATGCAAAGCAAATAGCTCTAAATAGTCTTTCAAGTTTTTGCAAAGAGTTGAGAATATCAGGAACTGCCCTCGGTTCAGGGGTGCATTTCCTGAGAAATATTTGAGGGAATTAACACAATGTATGCATACAAAACCCATTCAAGATACAGTGCACATTACAGGCAGCTCCTAATCCATCACAATTACACTATATCACAATCACACAGAATACTGTACACTGGCTCATTAGCAATTGAATTATCATTAGTTGGGCACTCTTAGATCCTACGGCATCCTTTACTCTACATATAATTTGTTTTGTTATTCTTTCTTAACATGGCTGCTAGATAGCATTTTCACAATAATTCCCTCTGCTGCAGGAATTACTGAAATTCTATAGCCTGGGTTAAGCAGGAGATGATCATAATGGTCCCTTCTGGATTTACGAGTCTGAGAATTGATAAAAATCTATTAATCTATTATTTCACTAGTGCAGAGTTTGCAAATGTCCTCTTTTTAAAAATAATCTAAATTTTAAACACCAAAATGCTGTTAAGTAAAGCCATCGATTACACTACTAGCACATTTTAATAGCCTTCTTGCCACATTTCACCCCATAAATGGCTGCATTTATTGAATGAATGAGTGCCTTTCCCATATACCATCTATAAAGTACTTCAGGATCTTACGGGGTGAACTGTGCTGTATGCAAAAATAAGAAACAGTCTTTTTCAAAATTAATACTCTATTAGTTTCCTGACTATTTAATACATTTAAGCCCTGAGGTGATATCCTGGCTCTATTGAAGTCAACGGCAAGATTCCCATTGACTTCAGTGGACATATGATTTCATCCCTGATATAGAAACAGAGTTCTGAATATCGCAGTCTTTGTGATGTGCACTATCTATATGGTTAGAGTTTGCTGCAGTGAAAAAAATAGATGCATAAACAATAACAGCAGTGGGATGCTTTCAGAAAGCCCCCAAGTAAATTAGTCTGTTGTTGGCAGTAGCTGAAAATTTCCATTTTAGCAAGGCTCTCCAATTAATGATACACAGAAGTAACAGGCCAACTAGAAAAGCAGGAGCTTTCCTCATCATCCTGATAATTTAACCTCTAAAAGAAGCTGTAGCTGTCTGCAAGCCCCTTCCCCCACCCTCCCATCCATTTGCCAGGCATGCCTCCTGAGTACATGAACTGTAGTAGCTCCGTCTATAGCAACAAAGTTCAAAATTTCAGACCATAGTCAGGCAACAGCAGGGAAGAGTGACATATTTTTACAGACGCCAAAAATTCAGAGTGAAACCAATTGACTACAAATACATAATGGAAATCCAACTATTGGTATGTTTGTTTTTAAGTCCCAATGTACCTGCATTTTTAAAAATATTTTCTCAGCCTTGATACTATTTTAAAACTTACACACTTGTCCTAGGATTCTAAAAGTTAGATTGTAGCTTTTAGCCATAGCTCTGAGTAGACACAATCTCTCCCTAAACTTCCTGGTTCCCTGGGGAAGAGCCCACATTATACCATTGCGCTGAGGTGGTTTGAGCACTTAGAGGTGCACAGAGGCAACTGTCCCAACTTTTCCCACAGCAATGAGGCCACAATCATGCCTGACCCTTGTGTTTAGTGATGGGGGTTAGAGGCTCCTTGTATGTACACACACAATCCTGAGCATCTGCACAAGATCCAGGAATAATCTGACCCCGGAGTGTTTAAGAACAGTCATCTAAGTAGAAGTCAGAACATTTTTAAAGAACCAGATGGCAAAGTTAAGGTGTTGTGTGTAGACTGAACAACCAAAACTTATATTGATTATGAAATTCTAAAGATTACAAGAATCTTGAAGGATATTTTAAAAAGTTGTATTTAGTTTATTAAACTTTCCACTGCAGTGGGATTTACCTTTGCAAATTCCAGTCATGTTAGTGAGAGTCATCTAGCTAAATGCTATGAAGAATTTAAGAAATTAATCCCATTATATCATTTTAGAACTCATTTATGTTTAATTCAGAATGTTAAAAATTAAAAATTATAATATTAACATTTATGACTAGTAGCACTTGGCATGTAATTCTTGCATTTGCTTTTCAGAGGTTCATAAACAGGTCTCATAACGTAAAGTTCACAGGCCTTCCTTATTAATGCATGGGCCCTTTTTGTTAATGCAGAATTAGTTCATAAGTTTGCCATTGCACGTGCATTAGAAGGGAAGTGTAAACTATGGAGTACCATTGCTAAGTTGTTTAAAAAGGATTACGTCTCATATGCAGAAAAGTTAATCACAATGTGATTGTAATTTTTAATTATTTCTGCTATTTTTTTAAGCAAATCCAACTACTGGTTTCAGCTCTCTGATCCAGACTTGTGATCTCTCTTTCTATGAGGCTGAGACTACGAAGACTGGGTCAGACAGCCAGCAGCCTCTAAGTATGATAGAATTGGGAGATGATAAACAGTAACCGTAACAGATTTCATTTTTCTTTCTGAAATAAAAGACACTTGTCATAAATATAAAGGGAACGGTAACAACCTTCTTGTATACAGTACTATAAAATCCCTCCTGGCCAGACGCACAAAATCCTTTTACCTGTAAAGGGTTAAGAAGCTCAGGTAACCTAGCTGGCACCTGACCAAAAGGACCAATAAGGGGACAAGATACTTTCAAATCTGAGGGCGGGGGAAAGGCTTTATTTTGTCTGTTCTTTGTGTGTCTGTTCTGGGTGCTTGCCAGAGACAGATCAAGAAAGCAAGCAATCCAACTCCATTAGAATTAATAAGTACTAGCAAGGGAATGCGTTAGCTTACTTTTATTTTGGCTTGTGATTTTCTCTGTGCTGAGAGGGAGGTGTATTCCTGGTTTTCTTTTTGTAACTTTAAAGTTTTGCCCAGAGGGAAATCCTCTGTGTTTTGAATCTGATTGCCCTGTGAGATTATCTTCCATTCTAATTGTACAGAGGTGCTTCTTTTACCTTTTTTCTTTCTAATAAAGTTCTGTTTTTTTAAGAACCGGATTGGTTTTTTTAGTGTCCTAAAAAAACCCAAGGTTGGTCTGTGCTCATCTTGTTTATTCTCAAGCCTCCCCAGGAAAGGGTGTGTAGGGCTTGAGAGGATATTAGGGGGGAATCGGAACTCCAAGTGGTCCTTTCCCTGAGTTTTGTCTAATCACTTGGTAGTGGCAGCATTACCTAATCCAAGGTACAAGGGAGAATTTGTGCCTTGGGGAGTTTTTAACCTAAGCTGGTAGAAATAAGCTTAGGGGGTCTTTCATGCGGGTCCCCATGCCTGTACCCTAGAATTCAGAGTGGGGAGGGAATCCTGACAACACTTCACATCTAATTCTACATGCATCAGGACACTAGATTCCAACATTTCTTCAGCACTGTGAATGTACTATTCAGGTGTTGAATGATTTCGAGCTGGTTTTCGATGGGGTCTGTAAGCTATTTTGGTCATGCTGGACCTCTTAACAGAGATTGATATAGTTGTCTAATGGTTGTTTCCTTGGTGACTGGAAGGATGTTGCTGAAGAGATCGTTCTATTGATAGAGGACAATTGTGTACCAATATCAAGGGCCTGATCCAAAGTTCATGTGAATGCAACGGGACTCTTTCAATTGACTTCAGCGGACTTTGGATCAGGCCCTAATGAAGCTGAAAGGCAGCAACCTTCTAGGGTTATTCTATGTCTCGTGAGGATCAACATATACAGAACTGCTCAAATGTGTAGCTATTAGTGACCTTCTAAAGAATTTAGCTGCAACTGGTTATCTGTTCAACTAGTGAGAAAAACGGAATGTCTTTCTCCTGTTCCACTGACTGACAAGCCAATGACTAGAACTAGCCAAAAACACAGTGTGGGAGGAGAGGGAAAATTCTTAACATTTTTCCTTTTTTTGGAAATAAGCGAACTGACTAACCACTAACAAAACAACAAAACTGACAGTACACAGAGAGCTGTCAGATACACTGAAAATATTTCTCTCCCATTTCTGTTTTCTGCTCTTAATGTAAAAGAGGTAGAAACAACTTAAAAACTGCATTCCATTTCAGACAATGTTAATGGTGATAATCCTTAGTTAGCACCTTCATTCCCATCCATTAGCAAACTTTATAATTAATCCAATTTAAATAATCTGAATGTAAAGGGACACTGTCAAACACAATTTACTGTATCCCTGGGTTTGTTGGTTGTGTGACCTATTCCTTAATGTTAATTGTTGTGGTTGTGTAATCACTCCCTTTCTATTTATTATATTTGGTCAGAGAGGACTCGGCCCTCTAATATTTACTACCAAGTCACATTTGATCCTGTCTGTCAAATGACAAGTTGTGAAGCACTGATTAAGTAAGCCAGACTTTTATTTTCCTGGCTCACAGTGACCAAGTATCTCTAGTTGGTGCTTGAGACAAAATTCTGTTTATAAAGCTAGCCCTAAACGTGTGACCAAAAGGAAATGCTTCAATTTGATTATTATTACCATCTGAAAAATCCACACACAAAAACCTGACCTGTTTGGTGATTCTTTTTAAGCCAGGGCTACCTGACCTAGCTGTCAGTCAGATTTAGAGCCCAGGCTCTGATTTAACTCAGGCAAGGACCTGCCTGCATTTCAGTGAAGACACAGGCTAAGTGCTGATAGTCCTCCAATGACCTTGCCACAATACTCCCCAAAGTACAGACAGTTTCTCCAAAGAATAGGCAATTGGCATAATTGACTGGGAAAGAATCCTAGAGTGTCTCTTTACAAAGAACCATGGGCTATGCCCACAGACAAGTGCACAAACAGTGAGCACACATTACCATGCTACCCTCTGCCCACTTAATTCTTTTTGGAGCACTAGCTAGAGTAGACCTAGCATATGTCTGTCTACCCAAGCTGGGAAGCATGTTCCTGACTGCAGTGTAGATGTACACAATTCTTATAAAGCCACCAGATGGCACCAGGTTGGGAGAAGTTTCAAGCATTTTGGAAGACAGAATTAGAATGCGAAAGGACCTTGAAAAATCAGAGAATTTGTCTGGAATCAAGATGAAATTCAATAAAGACAAGTAGAAAGTACTACACTTTGGAAGAAAAAATTCAAATGCACAAATACAAAATGGGGAACAACTGGCTAGGCAGTAGTACTGCATAAAAGGTTCTGAGGGTTATATTGGATCACAAACCGAATGAGAGCAACAGTGGGATGCAGTTGTAAAAAGGCAAATATTCTAGGGTGTATTAACAAGAGGATATATTAACAAAAGTATCATATGTAAGACACAGGAGGCAATTGTTCCAGTCTACTCAGCACTGGGGAGGCCTCAGCTGGAGTACTGTGTCTAGATTTCTGGACACCACACTTTAAGAAGGATGTGAACAAACTGGAGAGCACCAAGAAGCGCACAACAAAAGTGATCAAAGGTTTAGAAAACCTGACCTATAAGGAAAGGTAAAAGAAACTGGGCATGTTTAGTCTTGAGAAAAAAAGATTGAGGAGAACCTTCAAATATGTTGAGGGCTGTAATAAACAGGATGGTGCTATATTGTTCTCCATGTCCATTGAAGGTAGGACAAGAAGTAATTGTCTTAATCAGCCTCAAAGGAGATTAGAAAAACTAACTGTAAAAGATAATTCAGTACTGGATTAAATTACTAAGGGACGATGTGAAATCTGAGTCATTGGAGAGGTTTTTAGGAACAGGCTAGATTAACACCGCCAGTGCTCATCTAGGTTTGCTTGGTCCTGCCTCAGCATAGGAGGCTGGACTAGATGACCTCTTGAGTTCCTTTCCAGCCATACATATCTATGATTTGCTGTGCTTTTTGCCCTCTCATTTGACAATACATTGAAAATAATGGTCTCCCCATACAGACAAAACAGCATACGCAAGGGCAGAAGCATAGCAACTTTAGGAAAGAAGAGAGCAAGTTGCTTTAATCTATATTCAGTTTTAGAGCCTGGTGAAAGAGAAGTCAGGAAGTCAACATGCAGAGTTCACTGCTGTTGAGCCATACTGCAGGTCAGAACAAAGCACTGTTATGGACATTCCCAGCAGGATTCCGCTAGGCATGTAGGAATTGCATGGGGATTCTTCTACAGTGACTGCAACCATACAGCAGTGTGCAAAATCATCTCCATCACCAGGAGAAAAAAGAAGACTCATTCTTTGAAACCTGCATGAGCTGCTGCTTTAAGTCTGATATTATTTCCTGTGGAAATAATTGTTTCCAATTATCATGCTTCATCAGAAATGAGAAGTGTTATATGGAGGTCTTAACAATGGTCTCACCGAAGTAAAAAAGAAAACTCCCATTGATTTCAGTGAGGTCAGGATTTCACCTAAAGTTGAGAACAACTTCCCCAGGATGAAACAAAAAATGTAGACCATTTATGTATTTAAAAAAAACAAATCTAAGGCTGAGTGAATGGTTCTATATACTAACCTTAAGCATCCTTAGCCAGTTGAATAGACTCATTTTGTAAACAATAATTCAGGTTAATGCAGTAGCTTGTTCATCTCTAACAACTAAAACAATCGCTAAAATTAGACTGTGAAATTACACTAGATTTCAGGGGCAGATAATACTTCTGAAGGACTCTAGAAACAAAATTTAAGCATTTAATAGATAAATCAGTTTGAATGAATTTCAACAGACCTGTTTTTTTTTTTTAAAAAGCAATGCCCAGGAAATTTAGAATAATTAGCCTGTCATCATTTTTAGGAAAGATCTTAGAAACTTGTTATTGAAAGGGTCAGTTTGGGGCCACATTATGAAACCAAAGCCTAATTATGGAAAGTCAATATGCTTTTAGAAAAATCTTTCGGAATTCTTTAGGAAAAGGTAGAGTTTATGTAAACTACAATTAAACTATTTGGGTTTTCTTGGGGATTGAAATTAAAATAAACCCAGTTTGGCATATTGCAATGCTGCAATTTCTAAAACCAAAATGAACAAATTTAATAACAGTGAAGGCTGAAAATGCCAATGTTAGGATGTATTTATGCTGAAACCATAAAGTGTTAGCTAATGTCTTTGAAAAATTCTACATGGGGATTGCATTCTTCCTACAGTACCTAAAATTCTCGTTTCAATTGAATAATGCACAGTGTCCTGAGCTATTGTACTGCTTTGCAGTATGCTGTTCCCCAACTTCCACTTTCCATCTTTGATACAGATATATTTGTGGGGCTAGTGAAGTAATACCTTTAGTATTATTGTTATTTGTATTTGTGGTTGCCTCAGACACCATCATTGCATGAGTTCTAGGAAGCTGCTTTAAAATCTACGACAGTGGATGGTAATAATTATTGTTTTAGCAAGACCCTTCTGGAATAAGTTTAATGGGGATGCAGTTTGCTAGTATCATGTAGGTTAATGTTTATCTTTTCCTATGTAATAATTAGGCCTTCATTAAGGACAGCAGAACTCATAAGACCTCAGTTAGAGTGGCAGTATACAGAAGGTGGCAAGCTGTGCTTGATTTGTAATGAAAGAGGTGCTGGGGCTCAAGCAATTTTTTTTTTACATTCATAACTGACACGGCAATCCCAGAGGTGCCGGGGCTATGAACTGCCAAGCCTAGAGGTGCTGGGTCTCAGACCTGGCAAACCCTGGCACAAATTAAGCACTGGTGGCAAGTCAAATAATTCTACATCATGGAACTTAGAAGAGCCAATGAATATTTTTCTTCTACTTTCTATCTAAAAGAGAAGTAAGAAAGTCCAAGGAAATTTCACAGAAAAATACTACCCTCAATGCAATTTTAAGGCAGATAAATTGAGTATTACAATATCAGGAAATACTGAATTACCCTTGTAAAGTACTATGGTTTCTACAGTAATGATTTAAAATACTGCATCTAAGGATAAAAAGAAAAGGATTACTTGTGGCACCTTAGAGACTAACAAATTTATTTGAGCATAAGCTTTCGTGGGCTACAGCCCACTTCATCGGATGCATAGAATGGAACATATAGTAAGGAGATATATATACACATACAGAGAACATGAAAAGGTTGGAGTTGCCCTACTAACTCTAAGAGGCTAATTAATTAAGAGAAAAAAACTTTTGTAGTGATAATCAAGAAAGCCCATTACAGACAATTTGACAAGAAGGTGTGAGGATACTTAACATGGGGAAATAGAATCAATGTGTGTAATGGCACAACCATTCCCAGTCTCTATTCAAACCTAAATTGATGGTATCAAGTTTGCATATTAATTCAAGTTCAGCAGTTTCTCGTTGGAGTCTGTTTTTGAAGCTTTTCTGTTGCAAAATTGCCACCTTTAAGTCTGTTACTGAGTGAACAGAGAGGTTGAAGTTCTCCTACTGGTTTTTGAATGTTATGATTCCTGATGTCAGATTTGTGTCCATTTATTCTTTTGCGTAGAGACTGTCCGGTTTGGACAATGTACATGGCAGAGGGGCATTGCTGGCACATAATGGCATATATCACATTGGTAGATGTACAGGTGAACGAGTCCTGATGGCATGGCTGATGTGATTAAGTCCTATGATGATGTCACTTGAATAGATATGTGGACAGTGTTGGCATCGGGCTTTGTTACAAGGATAGGTTCCTGGGTTAGTGTTTTTGTTCTGTGGTGGAAGCTGGAGGCATGTAGGAAACCTACTGAGCACTATACTTACCTACATGCTTCCAGCTTCCATCCAGGACCCACCACACGATCCATTGTCTACAGACAAGCTCTAAGATACAACCGTATTTGCTCCAATCCCTCAGACAGAGACAAGCACCTACAAGATCTCTATCAAGCATTCTGAAAACTACAATACCCACCTGCTAAAGTGAAAAAAAACAGATTGACAGAGCCAGAAGAGTACCCAGAAGTCACTTACTCCAGGACAGGCCCAACAAAGAAAATAAGAGAACGCCACTAGCCATCACCTTCAGCCCCCAACTAAAACCTCTCCAGCGCATCATCAAAGATCTACAACCTATCCTGAAAGATGATTCCTCACTCTCACAGATCTTGGCAGACAGACCTGTCCTCGCTTACAGACAGCCCCCCAACCTGAAGCAAATACTCACCTGCAACCACACACCACAGAACAAAAACTCTAACTTCTTGTCAAACTGTCTGTAATGGGCTATCTTGATTATCACTACAAAAGTTTTTTCTCTTAATTAATTAGCCTCTTAGCGTTAGTAACTCCCACCTTTTCATGTTCTCTGTATGTGTATATATATCTCCTTACTATATGTTCCATTCTATGCATCCGATGAAGTGGGCTGTAGCCCACGAAAGCTTATGCTCAAATAAATTTGCTACTCTGAAACCTGTCATCTAAGGATAATGATACTGCAGTGCTTTGGACCAGTAGTGGTAAATACTGTAGCATATTTTTTAAACAAGGGTTGAAACTGAAAGCTCATTCTTAACTCTGCCTCTTTGTGCTTATGCCATAAAAGATGGTCTCTTGCTGTCACAAATATGTAACCGAAAGTAGATTCTTTTGCAACTTTAGGTGGACATGTAACACACACCTACTTTGGAATTGGCTTAAAGCTCTAATAAGATCTACTAAAGGAGCCAAGCGGTTTAAATGATTTTATTTTTAATGGGTGTTTGCTTGTTTTATATCATGTGGCATCTCCCGCATGCCAACATATTCAGGTTTATTTTTCCTTGCTGCTTTAAAATAGATTCATATGTTCTTTTTTTCCTTTCCCTACTCCTTTTTTTCCAGATTTACCGTGACATTGTGGATTATACATTCTATGATGATGATAGAACTGGAAGCTGAGGTGTACAGTGTGCAGTGCCTAGAATTATCCAACAGTACCTCTTTCTTCTTGACATTCCATTCTTTATTTCTCTGTCTAACTGACTAATGCTCGTGTGGCTTTTTCCAGTTGTAGATGGTGTTTTCCCTGTAGGTAACACATTATGAATGAAGTGTCAACATGAGTATCCTTATCACCTTGACTTTCACTCACATATACTACTCAACTGCTAGACTGATTATCAGTATTAGAAGAAATGTATACTATACTGTTATAGTAATGTTGGTTTCCTTTTGTAGTGGATGCAAATGGGGAGAAAACATGTATCTTTTCCTATGTATCAATCTATTTGTTCTATTTTAAATTCAGTGTTCCTTGATATATAGCTTATCTTCCCCATGTAATTTCTAATGCTTTCCCTTTTTGTATTCATGGCATGTACTTCAGACTCTACTGACTTGCTATATGTCAGTACTTCATCTCTGTTTTCCCAGAAACTAGATTATTTTCACATGACTATCAGTACAGTATGTATTCACAATGACTTAGAGAGCATGTCCTGTAGAAAACACACTCAAAACCTCCTACAGATACTTTTTGAGAGCAATGCACTTTTGAACAAAGAGTGGGAGTTGGCTCTGAAAATTTACTCTGTCATCTTCCCACTAGAAATAGACAAAAATTCTATTTGCCTTTAACAGATTAAACCCTTTTTTTTGCCAAAATGTATGACATTTTCTAAAAAACACTCTTGAAAATAGTAATGCAAAGGTTAATGAAATGTTGCAAGGTATTGGTTAAGAGACAGTTGTTTTCCACTGCTTTGTTTATGGAAGTGTAAGTGTAAGACAAAAGAGAAGGTAAGGGCTCTGAGGACAAATACTTTTTAGCTTATTTTCCCACCTCTTTTGTTTTCCTGTCTTCAGACTCCATTTCCCACAAGTTTTACCTACCCATAACATTTCCCAGCAAAATAGAAAAGTGGTGGTAAGGAGAAATCTTTCATTTATGTTCAAGAACAAAGTAGAATAGATTTATTTTTGTGATGATACTTTCTTTAGATCTTGTGTCTAATGCCTGAACTCCATTCCTTTTGCCCCTTTCAAGATCTGTTCCTCCTTTGGAAAAAAAATAAAGTTAGTTTACAGTCTTCCCCCAACCCCATCCCATTCTTTCCCAACTTGAACATTAATTGATCTCACCAATAGATGGCACTGCTGGAAGCTATTTCATGACTTAATATGCACATCAGCTTTCAGAAGGACTACTGGGAGTACACTTATGTACTCTGTAAAACGGCTATTGTTTATTAAACATTGTAAATAAGTTTTCATTAGAAAGGCTGTCTCTGCTCAAACAGCCTAAGGCAGTAAAATGTTTAGTGACTATTTGGTATGAAAGTTTCTGCATGGGTTGAGAGGTGTGGATATTTTCTGGGGTAGCGAAGCCTTCAGAGTCAGCCCTCTTTGGAAGATTTATTCATTATTATTGCCCTTATATAATACACCAAAATGTAGGGCAGGTGATAGGTTACCTTACAGACCTCTTAAAGTGACACTAAGAAAAATAAAAGCATGGAAAGTTTAGTTCTTATACTTGTAGACAATTTCAGACCTTAATACCTAATTTGTCATCAGGATCAAGTAGTATTTGCAGAGGCTGTAATCAATTTAGCTATCATTCAAAGGGCAAGTATTGCCCTCTCCCTTTTGTGGAAGGATACAAAGGCCCCAAAAGCACAGAATCCATGGTTGTTCCACTACCGGGGAAGAGACAAGCCTGGAGGAAGTCCAGCTGCACACACATCCAGTGCTCTGCAAGACCATGCAAGGGGTAGCTGAAAGGAATGGCTCTTCAAGGCACAATAATCCAAAACCCTCTATAAAAAGTGAGCTTCGGACAATACTACAGCCCAGAAACTAACTGAGGCTCAGAATGGTTAAACACACACACACATACACACACCCTTGCATATTTACACATATGTATTTACACAGAAATTATATCAGTACAGTCTGTTTAGACATCCACGGGCAGTATCTGCCTCCTCTTCACTCATTGGACCCAGTGATTACAAGCAGTGCACAGTAAAATTTGATCCTGAAGTTTTTCAGGTCTGGCACCATCAAAATTCTACATCCAGCAATGGTGTGTGCAAACCCTTCACTTCACAGAAAGTAATTGTGCACAATTTGTATGTGCAAACCTTTTTGCATTTGCAGCTTCTGTCTTTGAAAATTTGTTTTTCCTTGTTGGTGTTATCCAAAAGTCCTATTACTACCATTAAACTCCTTTTCATTTTAAGGTAACAAACTGATTTAAAAGTGTAGTTCACACTGCCCTATGGTGAAAAACTGTTCATTTCTAGCATGGCTAGAAAACAACAATGGATACTTAGAGGCCTCTTGGAAGAGTTACACTCCTGTGAAGGACAGCAGGACATGTCAGACCACATCCTTCCCCTTGAGGGTCTCAGCAGGAGGAGAAGGGTGTGTGTATGCATCATGTCAGGCTGTACTGCAGGCTCTACAGACAAAACATGCCATCTTGTATATATTTGTTTCCGAGCAATGCTGGTCTCTGACATCTCCAAACAAGACATGTCACGTCAAACCCCATTAATCAGCCATGTCACTTTGGGTTGCAAAGTCACACATGATGACATACCAGAGGAAAGTTTAAAAAACAGGAAAACCAACTGTGGAAACTGTGCACATCTTCTTTGCCTATGAAAGAAATGAGGGTGTGGATAGTTTGGTCCAACACCTGCATGGATCCCAAACTATGATCTTTAGAAAATAAGAAAGGGGACCAGCATTCATGTGAAAAGAAAATGGAAGTGTTGGTTATTTCATGCAAATACTTGATGAGAGCAGTAGTATGAGCAATCACAAGACAAGTGGCATAACAGGCTTAGAGGGAAAAGTTATCTTCCTAGTGGCTTCTAATTGTCTTCCCCTGAGGTCAGTTAAAACTGGCTTATGAAACCCTTCACATTGCATTAGTAACTTTTCATTGTATTGGAAGGTTTTTTTAATATTAGTATCACTTCATAATATTGTATAGTGGCATTTTTCCCTAACACGATAGACAAGTATAATTTATTAGCACCTTTCATATCACATAAGGGAAAATAAATACTAATATAATAGGAGAGAAACCTGGAAATATGCCTGGGAACTTTTGGGGTATAGAATATAGGAAAGTTTTTCTTGAATAGCTCACTCTCAGCAGTTTCCATGGATGCTGCATGGATATTCAGAATAGACAGAATTATATATTGCATTTACTATTATGTGTGTTGTGGTTTATATGTCTAATCAAGGGATTAGGAAGAAACATAAATCTTTATGCTTCTGGGTTTAAGCCAGTCTCTTATTATTGAGTATTAGGAGGAAACATTCTCTTAGGTCAGGTTATCCCATACTTGCCTACTCTAGGATTTCTTGCACCTTCTTCTTAAGCACCTGGTGCTGGCTACTGTCAGACAGGATTAGATGCACCACTGGTCTGATCCCGTATGGCAATTTCTAGGTTCTATGAGCATTTGTTAATCATGTGCATTCAGAAAGGTCCTATGCTTAGGCCTCACATGATACAAAATGGAAGAAGTACTAAAACTTTATTTACAAAGTTGTCTAGTAAATATGAGCATCAGGTTTTAGGGAGCATGGGTATTTAGTTCCTGGACCTTCCGTGCCCTCTTAGAACACTTCTATAAAGCAAAAATTGCTAAGGAGCTCTTCAGAAAACAGATCCTCTGACGGAACACTTCCTGTCCCAATTTCTCAATCAACTATTTGCATTTCATTTTGCTACTGATATTTGAACTTGACAGTTTAATATAGTAGTTATCCAACATCTGGCTATTCATAGTAAATTTTTACTCTCCCATTGTGTGCTTTGTTGCTTTTATGACACAAAGGCTTACAGCTGAAGTTGAGCAATCATTGGAAAATCCGAGTCAATGGAGTTACACCACAGATGACTTTGGTCTGATGGCTCTAAAGACTTAAAAATGATTCACAACCCAAGCTTATACCATCACTTCAGCAGCACTGTTGTGTGCCTGTCTTTGTATGAAGCATAAGAAATGGTTGGTGAATAACTATTTCCCACAAAATCTTTTTTGAAAAGTTTTCATGGAAGATTTTTCCTTCTTTTTTTGGGCAAGTGCAGGGGGAGTGAAAAAAAAAAAACAATAAATTTTTGGTTTTCTGTTTTTCTTGAAGTCAAAATCTTTTTCCCCATTTCATTTACAAAAAGGTGATTAAGTTAATATATTTTTATTTTCAAATTTAAAATGTTGACCAGCTCTATTAATGGCATACATGTACTTCCTTGCTTCTCCACTCCCTTTCCTCAAACTTTATCCCAGAGATACGGATAAAATGAGAATTGGCCTAAACATTTACCCAGAATTTAAAGAAAAGTATGGGTGGGAGTAGGGGAAACAACCCAACAGAACCTTAAAATTTTGCAAGAATCTTCATTTTCTAGTTGTCCATGAAGCAGAACTTAAAATTTTGCACCAAAAAATGTATATTTTCCTAGGATTAAAAAGATGAAGTACTGGAAATTTCATGAGGAAATCTGTTTTGAGATTTCAGACCTTATTTTCAAACTAAGAAGATTAGAGAAGCCTCTAAAATTTACACATTTTCTGATTATAGCCTTATGCAGTTTGTCATGAGTGCTTCAGTATCCTCATCTATATTGAGAACCTACATCTAAATGGGCAAGAGAGTATATGGCAACCTGCTTGCAGTATTGGGGAAAGAATTTAATATAGGAGATGGTTATCATTCCCTACGTCTTGATCTAGCCCTTAGTTCTTTATTTCATTTGATAGTTTTACGGCACTTCAGAAAGTCAGGACCTAGAGATACTACACAACCCTGAGGAGCTGAAAATGTATGACAAGTCATCAACATATGTAACACCTGAGTTGTGTGGCATTGTTACAGGTTAATGGTGAGGGCATTGACCAATTACAGACTGCAAGGTTGTGTCCATCCTCTTCCTGCTTACCAATACAAATGCCAATGTGTGTATTTTAGGGAGGAATTTGAAACATTCTAGGGACTCTGTCTATGCAACTCTGTACACTTACTGTATCCTTTGAATTTTGTGTGGACCTGGTAGGCTGAGGTCTGTCTGCACAATGAATCATTTTCTTTCCAATAACATTAACATTTTTTTGCACACACTTTTACAGAAGATGAATAAGGCTACATAACTTTGCACAATATATTTCCTCCACATACTGTAGTTTTCCAGTGAAATGTTCATTTACCTTGGTGGAGGGTGGAGGAGAAAAGGAGCAAAACAACTTTCTTTCTTTTTCTTAAATTAGTATTTTCTAGCAGCTGATGCATCACTGCAAAAAACAAACATATAAATAATGCTGTAATCTTCATGTTCCTTTATTTGTGTATATTTTACTTTTTAGCAAATGTGTGCAATCTGAATCTCCTGAGAATGTCATGATTTGGTGAAATACAGTGTTCCTTTCAATACAGATACACAACTCATCAATAACAAAACTACCACTTATATGGTGTTATTGGCAAGGAGCTCTCGAATTAATTGATTAATAAGGGAAATGAATTTTGAAAACTTGTACATTGTCTAGTTGAAGCGTGATCAGAAGATCAAAGGACAAATTACACGTGCTTCATAATGTATTATTCAGATGAATGTTATCCATATAATCTGCAGGATTTGCACATCATAGAAAGGGTATCTAAACTACTGGGCACAAAATCTTGAACAAATAGGAGCAGCTCAGCTGGCACAGCTTCCTGGACTTCATTTGAGACACTCTGATTTACTCTAGCTGACGAACTATTCCAGTAACTTCAATAGAGTTACATCAGTATACACCAGTATACATGGTGATCTGGATCCATGTAATCCCCTATGCACTTTAATGGGGAAAGTTTTGAAAAGCCGCTATGTAATTTAGGCATCCTAAGTCTCACTGGCTTACAATGAGACTTAAGATACACTTAGTGTAAACTTTTCAGAAGCATCTGTGTGTCAAATGCACTGTTTTTCCTTGTATTGTTTACACCAACGTTTCAAATGCACTTCCTTTAATTTTAAACAGGACGATGGAGTATAACAAGAGTCAAGAAGTCAAAGTTTAAAAGTGTGTTGCAGTCATGGGCAGCATAAATACTTATAAAAACATCTTTCAAGACAGGCTAACAAATCAAGGAGTATTAGTGTTTAATATGGTACCATGGAAGAGAGATTTAGAGAAACCATGCATAAAATAGCAAGAAAAATGTGGAGATGGGAACTATGCAGGCAGAATCCAATTAATGAAGAACAAGAAAAAATAGTGTGATTATTCTAAAAGCAGTGGACTATCATGTGCTGAAAGTTAAGCACGTGCTTAATTGCTTTCCTGTATCAGGGCCAGATTGCTCAGTTCTTTGCAGGACTGAGCCATAAATGTCATTAATCCAACACAATAACCCTCTGTGGCGTGGAGGATTTTTAATCCAAGATTTTTCTCACAAGTAAAATCAAACCTGTGCAGTGGAAACACTTTATTGGTTCATACTTTCAAACAGGAGAATTTAAAAAGAAAAACAGTCATTGATACAATAGAAATAGATATTCTCTTCCAAGGTAAAACAAACCCATCAATAATTTTCAAGTGGAACAGAGAATTATGTATTTAAAAGAAAACATTCATTAAAAATTAGAGCTTCCTTTCTGGAATAATAATGAGGTATATCTGGAAACAGTGTTGTCAGTGATATTAATCTTTTCATTAACTCAGTTAGCATGAATTCATAATCTGGCTGACATTTTAAGTCAGGCTTGCATTGCTTCTGAAATAATCAGTTTGTTCTACATAGCAAAACTATTTACACTTGTTATGTTAAAACGAATCATATTAGGAGAATCTGACTTCAGCTGGTAGTTAATTGAGATCAAGGATACATATTTGGTAGTAGTTTTACAAATGAGTTCCCCGTTTGCATTCTGGTCTGATTCACTGCTCCTAGCAACATCAAGTCTTTGTTAATAGATCCTTATCTACAGAAGTCAGTGGAATATATTACTTGATTAGAAAGAAATAGAACATATCTTTGCATACATTTATTAATTGTAATGAATTAACGATATTTGGAAGTGAAGACACATATTGTAGAAGGTAAATTTGACCTTAGATAAAAAATATATATTATTATTAAAAAGGAGCTTTTTTACTGCATTTTATTCTGACACTTTATGCCTAATTCATAAATCAGTCACTTGCCTTTGTACCAAAATCAGACAGTGAATGAAACAGCTGTTTGGCATCTCAAGAAACAGTAACCATACCAATGGCCCTAAGAACTATTATTAATGCCACCTGCCAATCAAAGAGCACATTATATCTTCAAAGCATGTTCTTACACTTTGCCCAATTTAGAAGGAAGGGCTTAAGTACATTGTTGGCCAAATCTTATGGTGGTGTTTTCTCTGTGTGTGCATCTGTGTTAGGAACGTATCCATCTGTGTGAAGAGATAATATTACAGTAAATTAAGCTGCTGTAGTTTGCCAGACCAATAGTTCAGCAGCCTTCCTCTTGCAGTGGATGCCTGAATCTTTTGGAGGAATGTGAACCCTGAACGTCTAATACACTTGGCCAGTTGTGCCACATACATAGGGATGGGGAGCGGGAAGATACTTTCCTCCCCCTCATAATCAGCTGATGCTTTGAATCAGAAAATTGAATTGCTCTGCTTTGGCATGCAAAATTACAAACGTTATCATTAATCATAACTCCATCTCATTTTAAAATCCAGCCATTTATGATGAAGTGAATTTCACAGATCAAATATACACTGTAAAAATGTGTCTGCCATTAACTGGGGTCTATAGAGCTTGGTTGCTTTGCTGGCTCTAAGTGACAAGCTTGACATTTTTCAGAAAGAGGGGAGGATAAGGTCTAGTTATAAGGCACATCAATGACATTATTTTTATATAACTTTAAAAGTTACTTCTACCACCCAATATTATTTAGGACAGACCAAAAGCTCAGTGAAGTCAACGGAGAGACTCCCATTCTTTCCAATGGGCGTTGAGTCTAGGATTTACACAGCAGAATCCACACCTGTCTGAGAAAACAATATGTCTTTATTCCCCTCTAACAGAAGAAAGAGATAGTCCTAATAGTCTGCTTTTATCAGCACCTGTTTGCCTTAACTGCTGCAGCATACTGGACAGATATCACAATGAAAATATCTACAGATCTTATGCCTCTTTCCCTACAGAAGGACCTGCATGTTCAAAGCCCATCACCATACATGATAGGTTTGGATTTTTTTTTATTTATTTAAATTTTTTGGCCAACATGCAGTACTTTAAATTTAAAATTAATCTGCCATTATGCAGAAATACTGCACTGTGCTTGTGATATTTCTGGACCAGACTAAAATAAAATATCTGAACTTCTAGATGCTTCTCTGCACCAAACAGATTCTCCAAACCTTTTGAGGTTTGTCCATTCCCAATTGCACATCTAATGTCATGAAACACACTGATATTAACATATCTGCTGGTAAATTACATCTAAGATGCTTTTATGTCTAATAAGCCTTTACTACAGGATTTAACCCCCCTCCCCACAAACTTTAAGTTTATTCCACCCACTTTTTGTTTGCTAAGAGAATCACATATGATTCCCAACCTAAGTGGTGTCGCTTGGAATCAGACCTCCTGGAAATGAAATTTCTCATTCTTTTTGTTATATATGTGATGCGACTTGGTGCCATCACATCAGATTAGATGATGTCACTTCATTTTATATCTGGAATTGGAAGGTTATTATGATGTGATGCCCCAGCTCTTAGCAGTAAACACTAAAACCCACTTATTTTAAACTTGGGATCCATCATCATTTCAGTGTGTAAATACTTCATTAAAATTAATCACAGAAAGTAAAAGCAGAAGTAATGTTAAAATTAACTTGTTTGTGAAATGGCAAGTATCCCAATATAAAATCAGAGGTATTTTTGGTACTTTTAAAAATCTATCTTTTTAAAAGGCTTTTTTCAAATGATTACAACAATCTTTTTTTGTTTTTTTGTTTTTTAGTATGATTTTGGTCTAGGTCAGGGGTCAGCAACCTCTGGCACCCTGGCGGGCCAGGCCAGTTTGTTACCTGCCGCATCGGGAAGCGTCGCGGGCGAGGGATGTGCTGGTCGCGGCTTCCCGCAGCCCCCATTGGCCTGGGATGGCGAACCGCGGCCAGTGGGAGCCGCAATTGGGCAAACCAGCCGACGTGGCAGGTAAACAAACTGGCCCGCCCCGCCAGGGTGCTTACCCTGGCGAGCCGCGTGCCAGAGGTTGCCAACCCCTGGTCTAGGTTTTAAAATCAATATACATGTACAGGAACCATTTTTCTCTCACAGCTCCATTTCTAGTACACATTACCAATAGTCTAGTGCCAACATTTTAAAAAATGGGTCACTAAAGTTAGATTCAAATGTTAATATTCAGACCATTAAATAAGTGGGCTGATTTTCTAAGATGCTGAACACCCAGCTCTTCCCCCTGGCTTCTCTGGGGGTTTGTTAATTGTTATTGTCAATCTTCATATTAAGAGATTTCTTGAAGTCAGGCAGCATCATGATAGGGCTCAGAGGATAGCTGTCATAGGGAAAGGTAATATTTATATGGCAAGTTGTCAGGCTATTGTATACAGTACTAAGGGACTGAGAAGCCTCATAAATCAACTGTACACTGGACCCATTGGTGCAGAGGACTGTTGGCCTGTTCTGAAAGTTGTGGAGGGGTAGGGACACTGAGTTCAACTGCATCCCTGGCCCTCTCCCTCATCCTGGGCAGTTGGAATACAGTCCCTTATGTACCATACCTAGCTGTCATAAGTTAGAGCAACCTAAGGTCTGTTCTAACTTTCCTCAGGCCAGTGTAGGGGCATCTTGAGAATCAGGCAACCCTGGTAGTAGCCCCTCATCCTGCACCAAGCATTTGTTGGGACAAGAGAGAATCTGGCCCAAGATCATTAACAGTGAGTTGCATTGTAGTAAGGGTACTCTGACACAGAGGCCCATTGGTGCCATCTGGCAAAGGCTTTACTGTTCTGTGACAGCAACCCTTAGTAGGCCTGACAAGCTCACTACACATAGCACACCACTTTCATAGTATTTATCCATAAAGACTATCATGCAAGGTCTGTACTAAAAGCTCATGTTGAACTGATCATTGTATCATTGCTTGATGTATGAACAGATATTTAAGGAGTGGTGCATATGTACTGAAAATATGTTTTAAAGTCTGTCAGTAACCAAATAGAAAACAGATTTCTTCCAGACAAGAATAGGATGTTTATTCCCCTTTCTATCTTGGTTCACCCGTACATTAAGCATTGTAATGGGATCCCAGTTTACATATTAAGTCAACAGGAGGACGGGAAGATGCCAGAGGCTAAACTGGGAGTTGTCCTGTCTCCGGGGGGCAAAAGATGAACTTTGACGAATATAAATAGAATGGAAGGAGACATTGTTATCCATTTTCTGAGGAAAACTCCTGGTGGAAGGAGGTACTTCATGGACCCTTAGATCCTGGTCTGTCTGAAGTGAGCTAGCTCTGCAGAAGATTGAACCCCTGGGGGTGGATGGGGGAAATCTACTCTATTATATGGGAAAGATAACCATTGGCCCAGGTTTACATTTTACATGTAACCATTTGTTTCCATTATTATCCTTACTCAGTATCTCTTAAATCTTAATTTGATAGTACATTTATGATTATAAAGTGAAAACATTATATATGTGTGTGTGTGTGTGTGTGTGTGTGTGTGTGATGTGATATGATGTTATACAAGGGTTGGATCAAACAAACTAGTGTACTGTCCCCTGGAGGACTGCAAACCTGGTAATTTCTGTGAGTGTCCAGTGCCAAGGCCTGGATATTACAGGGAAACACTTTAAGGGAGGTCGGGGATTGGGGTGCACCTATTGTTAACCTTCAAGGCAAAGTAAGGGCTGGCATAGCCCCAAAGAGGTTGCTTTGGTGGCTAACAGACTGGTGGTGTCAAGGAGATAACACTAGTGTGACCAGACAATAAGTGTGAAAAATCAGGACAGGAGTTGGGGGTAATAGGAGCCTATATAAGACAAAGCCCCAAATATCAGGACTGTCCCTATACAATCAGGACATCTGATCACCTTAGATAACATCAGCAAGTCTTCCTCTTGCTTGAGCCTGGGGTGCAGGTGGGAAGGGAGGAAGGTAACTCATAGTCCTGGGTATTCCAAGAAAGCATCACAGGTACAAGATGCAAGGTTAGATAGAACAAAGATCATTTAAAACACAATGGAGCAGTCACATTATGTTTCCAATAGAAGAAAAACTTGGAACTCATACAACTTTGTAGTTTTACTTTAATGAAGCAAATATTATTTTAAAAAGTATTTCAGGATAAACTACAAGGCCCTCTTATTCTCTATTTACACTGGAAGTGTAATTCCATTAATGGAAAAACTGGTGTAAAATCAAAATCAATGAATGGGATCATTCTCTTGTTAATATGGTATGTACTCACAAACCTGTTTTCAGCTTAGCTGATTTAAAAAACAAACAAACAAACAAAAAAACTAAAAAAAACCCTAATTGCTTGTTTAAATTTTCTATGAATTTACATTTTCCTATATTTGAAATAACTCAAACAATGGGCCAGACTGAGCTCAACACCACCAGTGTAAATCCACTGAACAGATTTTAGCCCACTATTTGCATCAACTGACTTCAGCAGAGTTGCTCTGGATTAATATTGGTGTACTTAAGAGGCCTATTGTAGGGTATGTTTACACCAGTGGTTCTCAACCAGAGGTCCAGGGTCCCCTGGGGGGGGGGGCCATGAACAGGTTTCAGGGGGTCTGCCAAGCAGGGCTGCCGTTACATTTTCTGGGGCCCACGGCAGAAAGCTGAGGCCCCACCAAATGGGGCTGAAGCCTGGAGTCCTGTGCTCTGCCACATGGGGCTGAAGCCAAATCCTACGCAAATTAGCTTTGTGGGGTGCCCTGGGGCCTGGGGCCACAGGCAACTGCCCTGCTTGCTACCCCCTAATGCCAGCCCTGGCCTTTATATGCAGAAAACCAGTTGTTGTGGCACAGTTGGGCTGTGGAACTTTTATGTTATAAAATAATATATGGAGATATACCTATCTCATAGAACTGGAAGGGACCCTGAAGGGTCATTGAGTCCAGCTCCCTGCCTTCACCAGCAGGACCAAATACTGATTTTGCCCCAGATCCCTAGGTGCCCCCCTCAAGGATTGAATTTACAACTCTGGGTTTAGCAGGCCAATGCTCAAACCACTGAGCTATCCCCCCACCTTCTGAGGGGTGCCTCAGAAAGATTAAGGTTGACAACCCCTGGTGTAGCCACAGTAACATGGATAGTGGCAGGGGAGGCATGACTGAGCCCTGCTAGGTATATACCCATCTCGCTAGCTAGATAAGAGTTCTCTCTGAGGGGGGCCTCAGAAAGATTAAGGTTGACAACCTCTGGTGTACATTACAAGCGAGGGCTGAGATTCTCCTGTTCATGTATTATGAACAGGAAAACTCTTATCTAGCTAGCGAGATGGGTATATACCTGGCATGGCTCAGCCATGGCTCCCCTGCCACTATCCATGCTACTGTGGCTACACTGCTATTAATACTTCTGATAGTTCGATGAGCCAATGCAAACATGTATACATGAGCAGGGGAAAAACACCCCTGTCTTGTAATTTAGCTCTGGATGGCATAAATGTATTTCTAGGGATTAATGACTGCCTGGAGAATCCTCTTCCCTGCATTTTAGCCCTGTTTTAGGGGGGACAGTTTTAAAGCTATTGATATATCAAAGTGTATCTGTACTGTAGAGATCTTTCCCAAATAGTTTTATTTTTCGTGTGAAGTTTTAATATTTCCTGTTATTTCATTCTATAGTACCATGCACTTCAATCAAAAGATTCAAATCTAAAAAATGTATTGTGGCTTCAAAGTCTGGGATTAAATGTGAAAGATGCAAGCCAGTAGCTCAGAAAGAAGAATTCAGCAATTACAAGAAAATGAAAGTCTTTCAACACGACTTGTAATCCATTGACAATGGCAACTCCCATCTATTATACTTTACATGGAAACATGAAAAGCAACGTGAAGTGTAAGATTATCTATTGACTACATAACTGTAAGTGTTAGACCTAATCCTAAAAGGTTCTGTGTGCCCTCAGCTGGCATTGAAGGTGCTCAGGACTGGACCCTCAGGAGGACAGGTTTCAGAATATATCATACAATGTGATTTTGATGTGATTTCATAGAGATCGCGTTCCTTTTTTCCATAAAATGTTACCTAATACGGTATTTGCTTTCCTCTCAATTAGAAGAGGCAAAGTCATACTTATTTTGTTAGGAAGTAATTACTTTTATGAAGTTTGGCATTTAAACAGGTAATCAGTTTGATTTAAAATATTAAGATTGAAATGTAGATATCAAAGTGCACTTATGACACATCTGATATATCACTGACTTCAATGGGAATTTGAGTACATGAACAATGCAGGATTGGGCCCATGAGTTAAAACCTGCACCGCTTCCCGCAGCCCCCATTGGCCTGGAGCGGTGAACCGCGGCCAGTGGGAGCCGCGATCGGCCGAACCTGCGGACGTGGCAGGTAAATAAACCGGACCGGACCGCCAGAGGCTTTCCCTGAATAAGCGGCAGCCCGACTTTGAGAAGCACTGGATTAGATAATCTGATTCAATATGACTATGCCCAACCAAAATAACCGACCTTTATTTTTTCAGGGCAGGAATATTTGGGTCCTTACCTGCACTAGTATAAATCTGGAGTCACTCAAATCAGTGGAGTAAATCCAGATTTACACCAGTATCACTAAGTAGAATTTGGTCTACTACTATGTCCTTTGAGTGACTATACAAAATCAACCACAAGGGGAGTGAAAGTATAGTAGGTAAGAACATCTGAGTGTAATGGGAAAAAGCCATTAGGAGAAAAGCAAGACAGAGACAACCACCCAGCCATCAAACTCTAGAAAAAGTCCACACTAGGATCCACTACAATCAACTTCAGCAATGGAACTCTATAGACAACTGTATGCAAAAAACTCAAATCACCACACTTAGCTTCACAGATCCAGTAGCCACTCCGAACACACCAGGAAATCTGTTCTCTACAGGCACTCAGATACAGAATATGCTCTGAGGAGAAATTCTGGGATACACACCTTAACACACTTAGAATCGACTTCACCAAACAAGGCACTGCAGAGAAGTAGATTGCATCATGGAATAGACCACCCAAATACCCCAAAAGAACCCCTAAAACCTCTGACTGCACATCCCCTAGTTGTCCCCCACCACCCCACGCTGGAATCTTTTATCATTAAACAATTACAACCTATACTTGATGGGGAACACATCCTGAAAAATCTTTCCTGAAGCCCCTCTCCTGGGCGTCAAACAACTCCCCCAACTTTGCCAAGTTCATCATCACAAGCGAGCTCCACACAGACCAGGACCCACCAACTCAAAGCAGCTCTAGACCTTATCATAACAGACAAAATCTGCAGACATATCTCCACTTCTATGATGATCAAAACCTACACCAACACACATTTCAAGATCTATATGTAGGACCCATAGGTATCATAACACATTGTGTTCCTCATCCTGTGCACTAAATGCCCCCAACAAAAACTATGTGCATGAAGCCAGACACTCACACAGAAAAATAATTAGACAAAAAACATCTCATAACCCATGGGTGAACACTTTCACAAAGTGAACATTTCATATCTGACCTCTTAGTCCTCATTTTCAAAGGAAACCTGCACAATTCTTTCAAAAGGCCAGTTTTGGAGCTTAAATTAATAGCTTTGCTAGACACAAAATCATGGATTCAGTAAAGACACTGGATTTATGGCTCACTATAACAATCTATAATTCACCAATCCTCCTCTTCTCTCCTATGACTGCAGAGATGTTAACAAGCCACTTCACCTTGAATGGTCTCTTTTGTGTTGTATCATCTACATCACTGCAAACTATTAGACAATCAGAATGGTTGTGTTTTTGCATCCCTTTACCCTGGTGTAGACTGCACAAGGTTCAGGGCAATGACAACTTTGACTTTCAGTGTCTAAAAAGAGCAACATCTCATGACATCTCTCCACAAAATATTTATTTTTAAGTTTAAAAATGTTATACTTTCTGCTGAATAGTCCCATGTTTTAATGTGACAAAAAGCCCACCTAGTTGTGTATTTAACTTTATATGAAAAGTTGCAGTTTAGACAAATCAAGAGCAGGCACAATCCTACATGATATGGGTAGGGTTAAAGCTGCATCTACTTACCTACATGCCTTCCATCTGAGCAGTTATGTTGTTTATGGACTCCATCAACTATGATAGGCATTGGCCAAAGCTTTAACATAAAAAGAAACTTAAAACATTATGTTCAAAGCATACACACTGAGAAGTTAGATAAAAGCCATCAAATACTTTTGCTGGAAGGTTGCAACTTTAGTCTTAGAATCCAGAACAATAATAGTAACCAAAAATGGAGCAAGACAACGCAGGCTGTTCCTTAAGGCAGACAGATACAACTCAGCCTACCTTCTTTTAAGATGGCTCTTTCCAGACTGACTGATTACATACTTCTGGACTAAGCCCCTTAACCTGCAAGCATGATCAGGAACCCTTCCCTGCTCCCCCTCACCCCACCACATACACACACTCTTAAAGTGATCGCTTGCAATTCCAATAAAGTCCTCAATATACCACAAGGAGAAGGGAGGAAATAATTCAAATCCTTCCCCCTCCCCACTCCTAAGTATAAAGGGGAAAGAGTTCTTTTTAATATTCTCCTGTTATGGATCACTAGAGCTAGATACTTAGAATAGGTAGGAATTTAAAGTAGGTAATTTTCTGAGCTTCAGATTAGGGTTTGTGTTTGCAAGCTTTCCCCTTTTTACAGGGATATTCACTCAGATTAAAGAAAGAAAAACATTGCTAAAACCAAACTGGAAATAGGGTAATGAACATTTTCTTTCCCCCATAAATGTTAGAAACAATAGACACCTTTGCAATATTATAACTCATAACATTTCAAGATCCTATGTGCTCCTGTATTCAATCACTTTAAATGTACTTCAAATAAGTGTCACAGCAATGCCAAGGAGAAAAAAACAAAATAGAATTCTAGAAAGCTCTGTCTCAGAAGTGATAAAGTTGGTTACCAGTATCAAGTTGCCCTAACACTGCATCACAGTCTAGCCCATGAATCAGTAATGGTCCCCCATGAGAAGTCCTAGAGAGAAGTCCTACAGATGTAACAGATGAAGCCATTAAGGTTCTATAGATATTTAATATGAGTTCATAGCAATTACTGTAAAGAATAGACAATTTAATAGAGGATAGCCTTCAGGTAAGATATTTTAAGTATATCCTGTAGAATGTAGCAGCAAACGAATTCCATAGGACAGTCAAAAACACTATAGAGGTATTGTTATTTTCTATTAAATTCATTAGGAACTTTCCATACAGAAGTATCCAAAACAGTTTGAGGTAAGTAATAGATTAGGAATCTCTCCTAGTTAAATGACTGTCTTCCCCAGCATTGTATTACCCCTTTTACTTCAGCTCTGGTTTCCAGCTTTGAAAGGAAAGTACCAGAACAACAATTTTCTGCTTACCCCTACATAATACCTGCCCCCCTCCCTCAGGTCCACTTTTCTCATAGAATAGCCCTTTAATTCCTGCTCTCTGAATACTATAACCAGTTTACTTTCCTCTGCACAGCACTAATACAAGGAAAGACATGGAATCTGACCCTCCCACTCTTCATTACCATCATATGATCTCTCTCAAGTGAGAGTGGCGACCAGGGTTCTAGTCTCATTAGCTCCCCTTCCAAAAGGGGAGTTGAGGGTAATAAGGTCATAATGAGACTACAAGTGTATCTGTGCTAGAGATAGAGAGGAAGGATGGTCCAGTGGTTAGGGTTCAGTTCCTAGCACAGTTACAGACTTCCACTGTGGTCTTGAATAAGTCACTTCATAATTCCTCATCTCACAAAAGTGTTTGGGGGCTATTTACAATTCATGATTGGGAGATACTACAGTCATAGACAGAAGTAATCAGCTCTTGACCTGACAGGCAAGTCAAAGGTCCTGCTTCTCTACTACTCCATAGCTTGTGTAGTGTTTACAGATGAGCAAAGTGGGCATAAAATGCTTCCATTTTGATTTGTGAACATTATATAGTATATACTTATTTTGCACATTTCAAAGAGTAACCAAGATACAAATATATGGCAGTAGGAACTCAAGCCTCAAGTCCTTAGAGGGACCTTGCCCCAATTCCCCTGGCTCACCATTATGAACATTTTTGGTACCCCAGATAATCTTTCCTTTAAAGCAAGCAGTTAGGGCTTTGCTCTTCTTATAGCAATGCACAGCTCTGAACACCATAGTTGCTATAGGAAAGTAGAATTTTGTAAACTCAAACTCTTTTTCTAATCCTTTTGAAACTAGGACAAGGAAAAATCTCACACTTGCAGGAATGAATTTTCCATGAATGTTTTTATAGGTGTGGTCCTCTGTGCTAGTGGGGTGACTTTATTACAGAGTTACTGCCCTCTAATAGCTTCCTACACAACCCAGGCTTTACCTCAGTAGCCCTCAAATGTCTCAGTGAAACTGGCTCAGCTGTTAACTATCACATCCACCTACCCACAGGCAAAAGTTCCCAAATGTCAAAAGTCATGGATTTATGTATTTGAAAGAACATGAACACCATGGCATCAGCAAGTCCCATGACAGCTGTAACAACATTCTTTCTTCACAATTCTGGCAGATGGGTGCCCCCTCTTTCCTCATCTCTCTCCAGAAATGAAGATTCCACAGCCACACTTGATAGCTTGTCCCATTGCTTAACTGTTGCAATACAGCTGTTACCCTCCCCCAACCCCCAAACATTAAGTTTTCCCTCATGCAGCCTAATCCCATTTCTTCTTGCTGTCTTTATTTATTTGTTACTTATTTATTTCTTCAAATGTATATTTCATGAATACCAACAAGATGTAGGCATGTAGTGCTCATGAAAGGTGCCAGACTAATAACACTGGAGATTGAAATACTCTCTCACAAACCAGCTAAAACCTGTCAGCAGCAGTGCAACCTTCATTTTAGCAGTGGCTTCAGCTGACTGAAAGTTTCTCACCCTGTAGCCTAATCTATAGATGATGTATTATTATATTGATTACTTAAGAATTCCCAGTTATTACTTTGAGGGTTGACAGTTCTTGTCCCAAAATCAGGCCCAGTATTAAAATTAAATTAAAATTAAAATTACTATATAGTTGGGAACCCCAAACGTGGACACAGACCACACACCAAGAGGAGCAATCTGTTCTACACTTAGCAGTGTGCATGAAACAGCCCCAGGACAGACTGTCTCAGACAGTCCCAATCTCTTTTTGGATAATGTTGCAATAATACAAATGCAATAATCTAGCCCTCTGTTATTCCAAGGGGAGAACACTGGGTGCTCAATGTCTGTTATACAGCATAGTAATTAGAGGAATAGAAACAACTAACCTGAAAAAACAAACCCACAAATGCCAGAGTCTGAATTCAAATCTCAGCATCCTTGAACATACTGGGAGTACAGGTGTCAAGCAGAAGAGAGGAAAGGAGGAACAATTGGTGTGGCGTGAATGACTAGGATCCTGGCAAGGGCATGCAGGACCAAGGGTCCGAAAAGGGTGAAACCTGAGGATAAGAGTAGCAGCAGAGATTGTAGTCAAGTTTCAGGCAAGGGTCAATACTAAGGATCAAAGTCTAAGTCAGGATCCAGGTCAGAACGTAAGGTCCAAATCAAGCCAAGCTCAAGGTCCAAAGTCTAAGAGCAGGAATGCCCCTTGGGTTTATATAGAGTGGGGGACCAATCAGAAATCATGAGGCTGCTATCTGTCAGATCCCTTGAGGTGGGACTTCCCAGGGTCTGTGTCCACAGTGGGTCATGGGTAGTGGAGCACAAACTCATTACACCTAGTGTTGGATAGTAGGATGCAGGTGTTCACTCACTAGGAGCTCTTCCGGCCTAGGTTTGAGACCTACTGGGACTTACATTTTTTTGTATCCCTCTTCTCCCTGAAGAAGCACCATCTAGCAGCCTGGTTTTGTCTGGGTGGGCCATTTGGAAGGTTGCCATAAGCTTAGGGGCATGGATTTGGGATTCTGGCTCCCAGGATTGTTTTTCTGAGCCATAGCCCTCATGAAGGAGTGCAAGTATTGTTCTCACACTTGATTTGCTTGTTTGGATTGACTCTTAATTTATAGGCGATGGACAGTGGATGTGTGTGTGTAGACACAAAGCAGTCGTAAGGTTTTGTGCCAAAACTGCAATACAAACTGCTGACCCCAATCAGTTGTGACTTGTTCCTGGAGTCCATGGAGACAGATGACATGAGTCATCAGGAGCTAGGCTGTTTCTTCTGTGGAGACATGGGGAGCTTGACTATAAAGAGTAATGGCTGCCCAGGTTCTGGTCAGAGCCTCAGAAGGCATTAAAGTGCCAAAGGATTTCAAGCTCAGCATCTTGGTGCGGGAACATGTCATATAGGAATCTGCATATGAATGGATCGTTGTGTATTTTGGGGCCATCAGAAGGAGTGGAAGTCCAAACAGGACCTTGAGACAACCAGAAGGCCAGCTAATGGCAAGTTGTGACAGGGTTGTAGTACCCCTAACTGAGGGGATTCCAGTGGAAGATACAAGTGGCCCTTGTCATTGAGCAAGCCATCCTGGACCTGGTGTTTCCACTTGCATGTTGCCTCAAGTTCCTTGGGAGAGGGCTCTTTCCTGGCAGCTGAGTGGATCAGTGACATGAGGTCTAGGGGAACTGAGGCATCAAGGACATTCTGGGGCTTAAGAATGCTTGAAGACTTAGTGTGGAGGAACTATTGGCTGGAAAGATACTCACTTTTTGGGACAAAGCATCAGTGGTCTTGTTCTGGGACCCCAGGTGGTACATGATGGTAAAATTTAAGCATGTGAAGAAAAGGGCCCAGCAAAGCTGCTTCTCATTCAGCACATTGGCTCTGTGTTTTTATGAGCTGTGTAAACCTGTACTGTACACTGAGAACATCTCTTTGATGTCTGTTTTCATTGCGAGAAGTTCCTTATTGAGAATTTAATAATTTTCTGATCAGCTGTAGTGAGCTTCTGTGAATAAATGCAAGGGAGGAAGCGCATTTTTGGGAGATTATGGCCCCAATTGCCACAGTGGAGGCATTGGTTTTGATAACAAAGGATTATACCAGGACAGGATGGACCAGGATTGGGGCACTCATAAAAGTCGTCTTGAGCCACTTGAACCCTTGTTGGGCCTCTGGGGACCGGGTGAAAGTGTAATTTTTGCAAAGAAGTGTTGTCAGTGGAGCAATTTGGCCTGAAAAACCAGAGCTGAAGTGACTATAAAAGTTAGCAAGCCCAAGGAAGCATTGTAGCTCCTTGATGTTTTGGCAGTGTGCGGGAGTAGGGGCAGGTTTGTACCACCTCCACTTTTATGTGGTCCATTTAAATGCTCTTGGGGGACAGAATGTAGCCCAGGAACTCCATGGAGTGCTGGTTGAATCTACCTTCATATACAGACTGTGTTGGTGAAACCCTTCCAGGACCAACTGGACATGGTGGTTCTGTTGCTCGGGATCCTCAGAAAAGATGTACATTAGACAGCTATGATGTCCTAGTCTAGGATGTCATGGAAAACCTTGTTCACAAAGTTCTGGAATGTAGCAGGAGCATTCGTTAGGTCAAACAGTATTACCAGGTATTCATAGAGGCAAAACGGGTTTGAAAATCAGTCTTCTGCTCATCCCTGGGTCTGACGCAAACCAGGTTGTACACACCTTGCAGGTCAAGTTTCCTGACTAGCTGGGACAATCATACACAGACCAGTAGTCCTGGGATGAGTGGAAGGGACTGATTCCTGATGGTAATCTGATTTAGGGCCTGTTAATCCACACATAGGCACAAGGTTCTGTTTAATGAAACAAACCAGTGCCTTGACAGGAGAGGTAGATGGCCAGATGAAACCCTTGGCCAGAGTCTCCTGGAGACAGGAGTGTAGGGCAGCCAGCTCGAGTCCCAACATCACTTAAATGGCACCTTAACCCGTGGCTGCAGTTTGATTGGGCAGTCATAGTCCTGGGGTGATGGTAGGGCGTCAGCATTCTTCTTGACGACATCACCGTAGTTGCTATATTTGGAGGTCAATGCCAAAGTCAACTCTGGTGGTGGTCCTACCTGACTAATAGCCAGGGCCCAGAGTGGGATCTTGCTTCTGGGGTTTATCGGGTGGTGTGTATAGACAGAGTTGCTAGCAGAAGTTGGAGCAGATGCTAACCTGGTGCTCACACCAAAGGATGTACAGATAATTATGCAGAGAATTATGGGGAAATGTGGTGAGTGGATCGCCCCAAAATGAAGGACTTCCTGATGATCCTAAATGGCAACTTCCAGAGGCACGGTTTCCTGTGTCACTGTCCTCTATGAATTGATAGGAGTGAGCCATTTATAATTTCCACTAGGTTAGAGACAAGTGCAAGATTGGTATCTATGAAGCTGTCAGCTGACCCAGAATCCACTAGTGCTCACTGAGGGGGGAATTTGGCAATGCTCCCCTGGAACAGGGAGGAAGACCTTGCCTTTAAGATATGGGTAGTGCTCACTGTGCCTAGAACATGCATCAGTGTGGAGTACAGGGAGCATTATCTCAGGGCTCACACAAAGCAAAACCCTCTACTGAGCCTATGTGTGGTCATTTTCTGAAATGGGTCATGCTAGAGCAGAGGTGGGCAAACTACAGCCCGTGGGCCACATCCGGCCCGCAGGACCCACCTGCCTGAGCTCCTGGCCCGGGAGGCTAGCCCTCGGCCCCTCCCCTTCTGTTCCCCTCCCCCACAACCTCAGCTCACTGCACCGCCGGTGTAATGCTCTGGGTGGTGGGGCTGCAAGCTCTTGCCGGGCAGTGCAGTGCTCTGTGCTGTGCAGTGGCATGGCTGGTTCCTGCCAGGTGGCACGGCTGCCTGCCCTGGTGCTCTGAGCAGCACAGTAAGGGGGCAGGGAGCAGGGGGGCTTGGATATAGGGCAGGGGAGTTTGGGGTGGTGGTCAGGGGATGGGGATGTGGATAGGGGGTGGGGTGGTCAGAGGGCAGGGAACAGGGGGGTTGAATGGGGGCAGGGGTCCCGGGGCAAGTCAGGAATGAGAGGAGGGGTTGGATGGTGGGGTGGTGGTGGGCAGTCTTGGGACAGGGAACAAGGGGGGTTGGATGGGGCAGGAGTCCGGGAGAGTGAGAAGCAGGGGGGGTCAAATAGGGGGCAGGGGCCGGGCAATGCCTGGCTGTTTGGGGAGCCACAGCCTTCCCTCACAGGCCCTCCATACAATTTCAGAAACCCAATGTGGCCCTCAAGCCAAAAAGTTTTCCCACCCGTGTGCTAGAGCTTGGAGTGTGCAGTTGGTGAGAGTGTTGCACGATCCTCCGCAGTAGAAACACACTCCATGTGGTGACAGTGTTCTTCTTCATCAGGGCTCATGTGGGAACAGGCAGTATCAAGATGCTTGAGTTCGGGATCTGGGTCAGAAACAGGTACCAAGGGACACTGATCAGGTGGTGGCCTGGACCCTTCTTTTCCTCACATCTCTTGTAGAGCCTATTGTCAGTGCATACAGCACAGTAAATAATGGTGTTTATGTTGGTTGGGGCCTCCACATGAGCTAGCTCATCCTTAATCTCCTCACATAGTCCCCACCATAACTGGTAGAGCTGGGCTGCATCATTGCACTCAGTGTTGGAAACTAGTTGCCAAAAGTTGGTGGCATAGTAGAAGGCCAGTCCCTGCCTCTGCCCTGCCACTGGGTGGGTATGGTGGGGATCATCCAATATGGAAGAAAAAACCTAGAGGAAGACATCCCAGTCAGATAGCAGTGGGCTGGCTCATTTGAGCAGGATCGAGGCCCATCCAATGTATATCCCATCAGGAAGCTAGTACTGAGCCCTACTTTTGTTTGATCAGAGGGTTAAAACTGAGGATGGAGCAGAAACAGCAGTCAGCACTGGTTAATAACCCCCCGGAATTATTGGCGGTCCCCATTAAAATGTTCTGGAAGTGGGACTGGGGGCCCAAGATCCAGGTACGCCACGTCAGTGTGCACCCGTAGTGCAGTGTTTTCATCTCACATCTGGGTTACCTGTTCTTGTAGCATCTGATTATCTGCATCATTCTGTGTGAGGTGGTCCACAGTACCATGTTTTCATGATCTTGATTCTCTGTTTCAAGCTGTAATATTTGGGCTAAAAATGTGGGGAACTTGCCTGGGAACAGTCAACCATTTCAGGTGTCTCCAGTACCTCTTGGGACATGCTGGGAAGGCAGTGGCCTGCTGCTTACATACTTCCCCTGGGTAGACCTTCTCCACAGGCTAGGGTTGTACAGAAAAACTGTCAGGATCCTGACATGGGCAGCTGGGACCAAGTGTCAGAACAAGATCAAACCTAAGGCTGAGAGTAATGGAGGAGTTCGTAGTCTATGTCAAGGCCAGAGTCGATACCAACCATCAGAGTCTGAGTCAGGTTTCAGTGTTGGCCCCAAAATCAGACTCCAGGCATCCTCACAATGACTTGCCTATATCAGTAATCCACTTTTCAATGTGTCTGTTTTGGTAGGAAAAAGCTGGTGGCCCACCCTAAAGGAATTACTAGGGTTTTACTAAGGGTTTCCCTCTCACCCTTGGAAAACTTCTCCGGGATAGACTAATTCTGTTAACTCTTGGACATGGATACAGCCTTATGATCAAAGGATTGACACTCAGGCAGTAATTCTTTGAAAAACAAAATAATCTTTATTCAATGTTCCTATATTCCCCGATACAATAAACCTTGAAAGCATACACCAAGAAACAAAACACAAATCACATTAACACAGGTATGCATATCAAAGTACCCAATACTGCAATACCATAGAGTTGGAAATAGCTTTAACTGGTTACATTCTACATGCGGTGATCAGTCACATTTAGAGTGCTGACAACAAGTTCTTACTTAAACATTAAAACGGTGTACATAATAACAAACATACATACACAAACATCCAACTTTATTTTCTGAGGCATACACACTCATACACACTCACACTCATTCATACACACTCACACTCTATTGGTTCCTTATACTATGGTTGTCATGCTTACTTCTCCACAGTCTTCTTTCCCTCTGATCTGTCTACAGTCCTTTTGTTCTGTCATGGCTACATCTTAACTGTCGCTCTGCTGCTGTTCCTCCCTTCTTCAGTGATTTCAGCCTTCTTCCTCTCCTGCTTCATCACCTGCTCTTATCTTGACTAACTCAAGCCTGGCAGCTCTCTCCCTTATATACAGATTTTGGCCTATTTTGATTGGTTATTTCCTCAATCTGTATACCAGCATACCTATCCACCAATCATCTTTAAGTCTTCCTCGATTGGTCTGTTCTTATGAACCAATCACATCCGCTGAACTCATGTATCAATCAAAGCCGGACCTGACTGAAAATCTGCACCATGTTAGACTGACACTTCCCTTCAGGTTTTGGAGTGACATTTACCTAACCTTAATCCACACCCTGCCTACCAACAGACCAAAATTACCATCTCACTGTCCTTGGTTGTGTGCCAACATTGATTGAACATTTGAAATTACTGGACTTGTAAAACTATAACTCAACACCTTATTTGTTTAATGTATACTTATTTGTTATCTTCTGCATCTTATTGTTATGGTCTACTGCTGCCACCCTATTTCTTACCAATTTAATTAATTTTATTTTGATTTCCCCCCTATTTTTAGTTAATAGTGGCAAAGCAGTCACCCCCCCCCCCCCCCCAATGCTGTGCTTGGAAACAAAATAGAGCAGCTCAAAATCTTTTGTATCATCAGGGTCTGAGTGAGGAGGCAAGGTCCAAATCAAGCCTAGGTGAAAGCCAGGAATGGCCATGGCAACTACAGAAGATCCTGTTCCCTGGACACTTCCTGGAATGCCCCTTGGGTTTATATATGGTAAGGAGCCAATCAGGAGTCCTTGAGGCAGGCCTTCCCTCGGTCTGTGACTGCAGTGGGTTGTGGATAAAAGAGTATGAGCTGGAGATAGCTTCCATTGGATGGCAGCATGGAGGTCTTTGCTGCCTAGCAGCTCACAGGCCCAGATTTGAGAGCAGCTGGAACTTACCTGAAATGTTACAATATGATAATTAAAATTCTCTATAGTCTGAGCAGAAAGGTTACAATTTTAGGGGTGTGAAATAACTGCATTTATAGGATTTCAGAGAGTGAAGAATGGGACTAATGGGAAATTCCAACTACCTGCCCATATAAAAATTAGAAAGATTAACTGGAAGGAAAATACTGTTATATAGTATCATGTTGTCATGGATAGACACAAGAAAGTTCAAGTATGTTATACAGAAAAAGGAGAAACATACTGAAGGATAAACTTCCAATGGCTCCCTGTGATAGGTTACCTACTGTGGGCTAGGTGAGCTATTTTTCCTTTAAGAAAGATGTTCCTCTGAAAGCAAGTTTCCCCCAAGCTCTCATACCAACAAAATATACCTTTTACCTTTCATAATTAATACTTAAATGCAGGAAAGAGACAAGCACCATTAGGCCTACTGAAAACAGACAGGATGCATTACTGACCATGGCAGGCATCTTCAGAACTTACTCCAATAAAAGGAATCCTTTAAATTTGCACTAGGGCACCAGCAGTGATTTAAGTGAGGAGAACATTTACAAAACCGAGAGACAAATATAGCATATTCCCTGTAAGAAAGTGGCATCAAATATTTATTGTTTACTTCTTGGATACGCATAAGGTGAAGAGACAACTTTAACTGAGCGAACATGCTCCTAGGCCCCCTTGACAAATGTACTTCCAAAATTCATCAGCATTTCTATCTTTTGAATATGTATAATGGAAAGTAGTAGAATAGACAATAGTGCATTTTCTAGTTCAGTTCAAAAATTCATTAATGTTTAGGGAAAGATGATGAAAATGTTAATTCCCACATGTGTAAAAAGAGGTTGTCAGCTTCTTCTTTTGTTTCTCTCTCTCTCTCTCTCTCTCTCTCTCTCAATTACAGTAAAAGTTTTGTTATCCGGCATTTGGAGGTGGCAGTTAGTCAAAAAATTCTGGTTAACTAAGAATTATACCAATGGAGGGAGGTAGTTTGGATGCGGGAGGGGACTGGGGCTTGGGAGGGGGTGCGGGGCGTGGGTTCTAGGAGGGAGTTTGGGTGTGGGAGGGGGCTCGGGGCAGGGAGTTGGGGCACGGGAGGGATTTTGGGGTGCCACATCCGGGAGGCTCTCACCTCGGGCAGCTCCCCAGAAGTGGTGGCATGTCCCTGCTGCACCTAGGCGCAGGCACAGCCAGGCAACACTGTGAGCCTCCTCTACCTGCAGGCACTGCCCCCGCAGCTCTGATTGGCTGCGGTTCCTGGCCAATGGAAGCTGCAGAGCCAGCGCTCGGGGTCAGGCAGGGCAGGGGCAGTGTGGCTGTTCCCATGGCTGTTCCTCCGCCTAGGAGCAGCAGGAACATGTCGCCACTTCTGGGGAGCCACATGGAGCCAGGTAGGCACCAACTGGACTTTTAATGGATATCAGAAATGCCGGTTTCTAGAGCTTTCCAGTTGGTAAAGTGCCAGATAACACAGCTTTTACTGTACTGTGGTGCCATAGGAAGTAAAAGAAAGGAGTTTTTATGATGCTTTGTTGTAATGAACTTACTCACAATCTCATATGTTTGTTCCTTATGTGTAATATGATTCCACCAAATGGATACACATCATAGTCATTTATCCTATTTTCCATCAGTAATCTGGACGCATTTACATGCTGGGTATGAGAGACAATTATGTATAAAAAGTGCCACAAATAACTGTAATGAGAAATACTTTTTCTTTGTTCTTTGAGTCCATACCATGAAACACACACACCCTGAAGAATGCCAGTCATTCCAATTCATTGCACGTTTTCATAAAATTCTTGGCCTACTGTTGGGAACAATTTTTGGCAACGTTGACAGGTCGTAAAACCAGTGCTCAGAGGGCATATAATTTCCGACTGTTCTGCTTTAAAGAAAGCCATCCCTATTGGCCTTGAATCTTTGGAACAAAAAATCAGGAAAGTTGAAAAAACTAGTCAATATGGCAAAAAGTCAAAATCAACCTCACTGTCACACACAAATACAAACACTCTGGAAAAAATAATGTTGGCATATGATGTAGCTCTCAAATGTGAGTGGAATAAATTCTCAAAATTTCTGCTTTAAAATATGCTGCATTGAAAAACTTGTCAGATAAACCAAAACCTAGAACTACTAAATAATTAAAGAAAGGTATGGCACTATTCCTGTTAAGGCCTCCTGACAATTACTCAGGCTTTTTTTAGGCAGTAGTTCTGATTCTCCAATCACTATGCTTCTTTTACAGTATTCAATAGCTGATTCAGACCTTGGAAAGCCAGAGAGACCTGGGCCCAAAGTTTTTATACCATGCTAAGCACTATGATTTCTGAGTACCCCTTCATGATATCTGAGCTGGTAGTAAAGTGTAAAATTTCTATAAATACTCTATTTGAGAGAGAAGCAGTACATTCAAAAGCAGAAGCAGAGGAATTTCCACAAAAGGTTCAGTCACCTACATTACCCAGCACACCAAAAATATTCCTAGATAATCCTGTCACCTATTAAATACAGATCTAAAAATAGTAACTATAACACTTGACACTTTTCTGGTAGGTTAAGACAAAACTGAATTCATGATTACTCCCTTCTCATTTACTCAGTGTAATATTTAAAAGTGAATTCACTCTACCAGGAAACATGGATAATTTTACTTAGTGCTGAAAGAGCATTTCATCATGTGGAATGGACGGTTTTGAAAATAAATTATTTCTGAGTCCGTTTCTTGCAGTCCTGTATGGCTCATGACAACATTAGATTCAAACTCTATACACTTATTTTCACTAGTCAATGATGGAAGGCAAGGCCTAATTTTTATTAGTCAAACTTAGTGCAAGAACTCAAGATCAAGGAATTAGAATAGGGGCATACAAATGCAAAATTAACTTATAGTTCAAAAGGCCTGAATCTTCCTCATAAGAAATGGAAAGAATCATAACACAATTTTCTCCATTGTCTGATTTTAAGATTAGTTTTGCCAACTCCATCATTTTGTCTATTGGAAGGACCCTGAGGAGAGAGCAGAACAAAGGTTCCTTTATGCTCCCCTGATCCTTACACTAGCCAGGGACCTACAATGAGAATGACCATGGAAATATCAATTGAAAACTATGTGCAAAACACAGTTATTCATTGTAGCTTTCCCTCAATACGTTTTTTCACACACACACACACACACACACACACACACACACACACACACACACACACACACACACACACACACCCTTATGAACTAATAAACTTGTTTCTCTTTCAGACTGTGAAGGAAAAGAAAGAGTGAAAGAAAGATTGCTATTGTTGTTTCTGTTTTAAAATATTTGGGTGGTGTGCAGATGCTATGGCAATTTGGACAATATAAGTAAATTACATAGATAAAATGCCATTTGGATCAGCAGCAATCGTGGAAGGAAGGGAAAGTCCCATATATCCAGCCCCAACCACAGAAGGGAAGACTCCAGGATTCACTTGACCCCGTCGCCCATCCATGCCACCACCAAAGACAAAAAAGAGAAAAATCCCAAACACACAATATTAAAAAGAGGAACTAACACGATTCTTGTCAGACATCATTCTTCTTTTATGTTGCCCCTCTTTCCCCTGACCTTTGCCTTATCTACTTAGATTGCTAACTCTTTAGAGAAGAGACCATCAGTTATTAAATGTTTGCACAGCACGTAGTACAAAGGGGATCCCTGATCTCTGTTGTGGACTCTAATCATTGCTGTAATATAAATAAAACAACAACAATAATAATAACAACAGATATTTTCCCTTCACCCTACTAATTATTTTAATAAAATGAATTCCTTTCGGAACTATTTGGCTTCGTGAGATATGGTGCAACTTTTCTATAGTATTCACTATGAAGATTGGGGGATGCATGCTGTGTGAAAAACCTATTTTCAAGTTAATTACTTTTCTTCAATAAAACAGTTGGGCTTCAAGTACTTTATGCACGGTGTAAGAAAACTACACAAGAATAGACAATTATCACGATGTATGTAAGTGGTACAAACTGTGCATTACTTAATGCTAGCAATGACTTTTGTACAAAAAGTAAAGTTGATTGTTGTTCTAGAGGTATTAGTTGCCTAGTCTACCCTCCCTTCCCTACAAACATATAATGAATAATGTAAGGAACCTTTCAATGATGTACAGTGTGATACTTCAGGGCCAGGAAACAGTGGGAGAGTGGTCGAGGGGAGAAATATAAGCCTTAGGCTAATTAAGGCGTGTTTCCCTGTAGACTAGGAAAGATTACTACAGGTTAGTTGGAGAACCTGTAGTCAATTAAGGCCCTGTCAGGAGCCTAATAAATCCCCCCTGCTTCAGGCAGTCAGGGGTTGCAAGGAAGGAGAGAGGACTGGAGTTTGGAGGTATATTTCTGAGACTTGAAAGACCAGAGAACCAAAGTAAGGGAGACTCTCTCCCCCAGCATCAAGGACCGAGGGTAACCCTACCCAAGGGGGAAGGGGGTAAGTAGGGTGACCGGATGAGAGGAAGAAAATATCGGGATGGGGCAAAAAAACCCCAAAACCTGGCGGCGGAGCGAAATATCGGGACAAATCGGGACAAAAGAGATCACTCGGGACGCGGGACAAAGAGCTAAAAATCGGAACGGTCCCGATTTTATCGGGACGTCTGGTCACCCTAAGGATAAGAAACCCACGGGGGTTGAGAGGGGCTGGGGCTCAGAGTGACGAGCAAACCCAAATCTCTTTCCCGCTTCCCTCCTCTACCACCTTCCCAGGCGAGTAACTGGGCCCTCAGCAACCCAAGAACAGGGGCAAGGGGTGGCATCCTAGCCCCCCCGCCAAGAAAAATGCAGGACCCACCATACCAACATCGGCCATTTTGCCACAACATGTTCACCTAAACAGTATCTTTCTGCAACAATCTTTTCTGTCTTGTTTCTTCTATGCAGTGAGAGTGATAGAGACAGACAGACAGACACCGACACGCACTAAATACAATCATCTGAAATAAGATGGAAAGCAACATATTTTAGCTTTTTCCCATATGTTTGAGGTCATAGGCACTAACTACATTTCTTAAGTAGTAAGTTGACTGCAGACTTGCGATAAATTATTTAAGCTTCAACTTGCATAAATAAAAGCTGTTTTCCCCAGCCTCTTTTCATTGTGTGTTTTGCAGCAGAAAACATTTTCTCCTTTGTCCACTTGTTTTCCTTCTAAAAGCATGAACCCATTTTTGAATTTCCTTCTAAAAGCAGGAAAGCTTGTTATCTCCCAGTCACTGAAAGAATTCGTCTGCCTCTAGTGGTCCTCCTCAAACACTAGAGCAACTAGTCCAGCAATAAGTAATAAAGGCATGATGGCCTTGCCCGTGAGTTGTTTCAAGCTGTCTGCTCCCAAGTCTGTCGGCTCCCGTCATGACTGGATAGTCAAAGTGGTCACTGAACTAGAAAAGGAGAGAACAGGACACAGCTGGGTAAGAAGAAACCAACTGAAGTCACAAACCTTATCAATGCTCAAGGCAACAAAGTATAGTATCAGGGGGTAGCTGTGTTAGTCTGTATCTACAAAAACTACAAGGAGTCTGGTGGCACCTTAAAGACTAACAGATTTATTTGGGCATAAGCTTTCGTGGGTAAAAACCTCAATTCTTCAGATGCATAGCGTGAAAGTTACAGATGCAGGCATTATATACTGACACATGGAGAGAAGGGAGTTACTTCGCAAGTGGAGAACCAGTGTTGACAGGGCCAATTCGATCAGGGTGGCTGTAGTCCACTCCCAATAATAGATGAGGAGGTGTCAATTCCAGGAGAGGAAAAGCTGCTTCTGTAATGAGCCAGTCACTCCCAGCCCCTATTCAAACCCAGATTAATGGTGTTAAATTTGCAAATGAATTTTAGTTCTGCTGTTTCTCTTTGAAGTCTGTTTCTGAAGTTTTTTTGTTCAATAATAGTGACTTTTAAATCTGTAATAGAATGACCAGGGAGATTGAAGTGTTCACTTACTGGCTTTTGTATGTTACCATTCCTAATGTCCGATTTGTGTCCATTTATTCTTTTGCGGAGGGACTGTCGGGTTTGGCCAATGTACATGGCAGAGGGGCATTGCTGGCACATGATGGCATATATAACATTAGTAGATGTGCAGGTGAATGAGCCCTGTCCTATCTTGGGGACTCTATTTCTGTCCCACCATCCCCACGAACACGATACAGTTCTGCGGTGATCTGGAAGCCTACTTTCGTCGTCTCCGACTCAAGGAATATTTTCAACGCACCACTGAACAGTGCACTGACCCACAGGAACCCTCCTACCAACACTACAAGAAGAAGAACTCTGTGTGGAGTCCTCCTGACGGTCGAAATGACAGACTGGACCTCTAGATAGAGTGCTTCCGCAGACGTGCACAGGCTGAAATTGTGGACAAATAACATCACTTGTCCCATAACCTCAGCCGTACAGAACGCAATGCCATCCACAGCCTCAGAAACAACTCTGACATTATAATCAAAGGGGCTGACAAAGGAGGTGCTGTAGTCATAATGAACAGGTCGGATTATGAACAGGAGGCTGCCAGGCAACTCCAAGACCACATTCTACAGGCCACTATCCTCTGATCCCACTGAGGAATACCAAAAGAAACTACACCATCTGCTCAAGAAATTCCCGACTACAGTACAGGAACAAATCTACATGGACACCCCCCAGAACCCCGACCAGGGGTATTCTATCTGCTACCCAAGATCCATAAACCCGGAAACCCTGGACGCCCCATCATCTCTGGCATTGGCACTCTTCCAGCAGGATTATCTGGCTATTTGGACTCTCTTCTCAGACCCTACACTCCCAGCACTCCCAGCTATCTTCGAGACACCACCGACTTCCTGAGGAAACTACAATGCATTGGTGTTCTTCCTGAAAACACCATCCTGGCCACCATGGATGTAGAAGCACTTTACACCAATATTCCACATGAGGATGGACTACAAGCTGTCAGGAACAGTATCCCTGATGAGGCCACAGCACGCCTACTGGCTGAGCTTTGTGACTTTGTCCTCACCCACAACCACTTCAGATTTGGGGACAACTTATACCTTGAAGTCAGTGGCAGTGCTATGGGTACCCGCATGGCCCCACAGTATGCCAACATTTTTATGGCTGACTTAGAACAACGCTTCCTCAGCTCTCGTTCCCTAGTGCCCCTCCTCTACTTGCGCTACATTGATGACATCTTCATCATATGGACCCACGGAAAGGAGGCCCTTGAAGAATTCCACCTGGACTTCAACAATTTCCACCCCACCATCAACCTCAGCCTGGACCAGTCCACACAAGAGATCCACTTCCTGGACACTACAGTGCAAATAAGTGATGGCCACATAAACACCACCCTATACCGGTAACCTACTGACCGCTATACGTACCTACATGCCTCCAGCTTCCATCCAAAACACATCACACGATCCATTGACTACAGCCAAGCCCTAAGATACAACCGAATTTGCTCCAACCCCTCAGACAGAGACAAACACCTACAAGATCTTTATCAAGCATTCTTAAAACTACAATACCCACCTGGGAAAGTGAGGAAACAGATTGACAGAGCAAGACGGGTACCCAGAAATCACCTACTACAGGACAGGCCCAACAAGGACAATAACAGAACACCACTGGCCATCACATACAGCCCCCAGCTAAAACCTCTCCAGCGCATTATCCACGATCTACAACCTATCCTGGAAATTGATCCCTCACTCTCACAGACCTTGGGAGGCAGGCCAGTCCTCGCTTACAGACAACCCCCCAACCTGAAGCAAATACTCACCAGCAAGTACACACCACACCACAGAAACACCAACCCAGGAACCAATCCCTGTAGCAAACCTCGTTGCCTACTCTGTCCCCATATCTACTCTGGTGACACCATCAGAGGACCCAACCACATCAGCCACAGCATCAAGGGCTCATTCACCTGCACATCTACTAATGTTATATATGCCATCATGTGCCAGCAATGCCCCTCTGCCATGTACATTGGCCAAACCGGACAGTCCCTCCGCAAAAGAATAAATGGACACAAATCGGACATCAGGAATGGTAACATACAAAAGCCAGTAAGTGAACACTTCCATCTCCCTGGTCATTCTATTACAGATTTAAAAGTCACTATTATTGAACAAAAAAACTTCAGAAACAGACTTCAAAGAGAAACAGCAGAACTAAAATTCATTTGCAAATTTAACACCATTAATCTGGGCTTGAATAGGGACTGGGAGTGGCTGGCTCATTACAGAAGCAGCTTTTCCTCTCCTGGAATTGACACCTCCTCATCTATTATTGGGAGTGGACTACATCCACCCTGACTGAATTGGCCCTGTCAACACTGGTTCTCCACTTGCGAAGTAACTCCCTTCTCTCCATGTGTCAGTATATAATGCCTGCATCTGTAACTTTCACTCTATGCATCTGAAGAATTGAGGTTTTTACCCATGAAAGCTTATGCCCAAATAAATCTGTGAGTCTTTAAGGTGCCACCAGACTCCTTGTTGTTTTATTAACAAAGTATAGTGTAATTCTTGACATATTTGTAGGAATATCTAATTTTGGAATTCACCCAATCTGATCTGACTTGCAATAACCATATGCTTACAGAACATATACATTGCATTACATATATTTTAATTATGGCTGTCAAGCAATTTAAAAAAGTAATCACGATTAATTGCATGATTAAAAAAAATAATGGTGATTAATCGCACAATTAATCTCACTGTTAAACAATAATAGAATACCATTTATTTAAATATGTTGGTGTTTTCTACATTTTCAAATATATTGATATCAATTACAACACAGAATACAAAGTGTACAGTGCTCACTTTACATTTATTTTTGATTACATGTATTTGTACTGTAAAAAAACAAAAGAAATAGTATTTTTTAATTCACCTAATATAAGTATTGTAGTGCAATCTTTTTATCATGAAAGTTGAATGTACAGATGTAGAATTATGTACAAAAAAACCTTGCATTCAAAAATAAAACAATGTAAAATTTTAGAGCCTGCAAGTCCACTCAGTCCTACTTCTTGTTCAGCCAATCGCCCAGACAAAAAAAGTTTGTTTACATTTGCTGGAGATAATGCTTCTTCTTTACAATGTCACCTGAAAGTGAGAACCGGCATTCTCGTGGCACTGTTGTAGCCGGTGTCACAAGATATTTATGTACCAGATGCGCTAAAGATTCATAAGTCTCTTCATGCTTCAACCACCATTCTAGAGGACGTGCATCCATGCTGATGATGGGTTCTGATCGATAACAATCCAAAGCAGTGTGGATCGACGCATGTTCATTTTCATTATCAGAGTCAGATGCCACCAGCAGAAAGTTGATTTTCATTTTTGGTGGTTCGGGTTCTGTAGTTTCTGCAATGGAGTGTTGCTCTTTTAAAACTTCTGAAAGCATGCTCTACACCTCATCCCTCTCAGATTTTGAAGGCATTTCAGATTCTTAAACCTTGGGTCGAGTGCTATAGCTATCTTTAGAAACCTCACATTGGTACGTTCTTTGTGTTTTGTCAAATCTACAGTGAAAGTGTTCTTAAAATGAACAACATGTGCCTGGTCATCATCCGAGACTGCTATACCATGAAATATATGACAAAATGCGGGAAAAACAGAACAGGGGACATACAATTCTCCCCCAAGGAATTCAGTCACAGATTTAATTAACACATTTTTTTTAATGAACGTCATCAGCATGGAAGTGTGTCCTCTGGAATGGTGGCCGAAGCATGAAGGGGCATACAAGTGTTTAGCATATCCGGCACATAAATATCTTGCAAATGCCTGTTCTCACTTTCTGGTGACATTGTAAATAAGAATCAGGCAGCATTATCTCCTGTAAATGTAAACAAGCTTGTTTGTCTTAGTGATTGGCTGAACAAGAAGTAGGACTGAGTGGACTTGTAGGCTATGAAGTTTTACATTGTTTTGTTTTTGAGTGCAGTTATGTAATAAAAAAAAATCTACATTTGTAAGTTGTACTTTCCCTGCAAAGAGATTTCACTAAAGTACTTGTATGAGGTGAATTGAAAAATACTATTACTTTTGTTTATCATTTTTACAGTGCAAATATTTATAATAAAAATAATATACACTTTGATTTCAATTACAACACAGAACACAATATATATGAAAACGTAGAAAAACATTCAAAATATTTAATAAATTTCAATTGGTATTCTATTGTTTAATAGTGTGATTAAAAGGGCGATTAATCACAATTTATTTTTTGAGTTAATCGCATGAGTTAACTGTGATTAATCGACAGCCCTAATGTTAATGTAACATTAGTGTTGAGATTTTAAATCTAAGATGGGTAGAAAATTCAGTTATGTTTCCTCTCAGCAAAAATTCCCTCTACCTCCTTCTGTGTATATTTTATAATCATATAACATCTGATAATGTATCAGACTATTCAGCAAATTCCATGTGAAGACCAGTGCTAAATGCAACAAAAAGCCAAGGATCCAGAAATCAGTAAATGCAGAGCTTATCTCTACAGCTTTGTGTGTATGCCTTTAATATTGTGTCTCTTTATAACTGTGTAGAAGCATCATCAAGAAAAACCATAGTTAAAGTACCATAAGCATTTCCATATAGACTACTTGTTTTCCAACACGTATGTCCCTCCAATACGTGTTTGTCACCTCTTTGCCTGCTCTTTCCATAGACTGATGAGCAGAGACATTTTAGGGTGGAGGTATAGTCAAAACAAGAACAGAAATGGGCATTTTCCTATGGAATCTTTCTCAAATAAGGTGGAAATATATTATGCTAAAGTAGGAAGCAAAAGAAGAGACACAAAATTATTATTTATTATTTGTACTACTGTGGTGGCTAGGGGCCCTAGTTATAGACCTGGACCCCATTGTTCTAGGTGCTGTACAAACACAGAATGAAAAGAAAAGAAAAAAAAAAGGTGGGAAAAGGTGCACACGTTCCTCCTTGGCGGGAGAGAGGCCTACATTTCTGGAGCTGCCTCAGAAACAAACAAAACAGCCAAAAAAAAAGCACAGATATCCAAACAATACAAAGCCACTGCCATGATGTACACAGCACTAATTCCAGGGACTTAGTGTGCAGCTAATCTTTCTTTGTCTATCTTCTGAGGACTTGTGCTGTTTCTGGGCCCTGCAGTCACGAGTTGCAGCAGGGGCAGAAGGCACAGACTCTGAGGGAGTGGTTTGCCAGAAGGGATTGCTACCACTGCATCCTGGCTCAGCTGAGTCCTTCAATATTCAAGGAGGAAACATGAGAAGCAAGCAATAATTACCTTGAAAGCATGGCCCAAGGTTGTAATCTGACATCCCTTCCTGACGCACAGTATTTTTTTTTTTTTGGCACAGGTGTTGCAGATCATGCCACCAACAACTGAAAAACAGAAATACCTTGAGCATTGTCACCAAGGTGTGGTTGTACTTGCCTTGATAGAGGACTGGTCTCTAGCCCTAAGTTCATCTTGAAGTGCAGCAACCTTGCCTCTTATAGCAATAGTATCTTCATTATGAGAATGATGAGAATATACTGCTGCAGTAAGCATTCAAGGTTCTATTGGTAATTCATTTCCTAAAGAAGATTGTTAAATATCCTAAATGATACAATACTTAGGACTTAATACTCCATACGTAGGTTACTGAGATGAAGATACATTTGTCAATCTTGCCCGCTCCTAATGAAATTCCAGGCTAGTTCATAAGGATTACCAATGGAAATATATCTGGGACAAGGAACAGACTACAAAGCACTTTCAGATGTGAGGATGATGAGCAACATATGAATGCAACTTTATTTCATTATTTATTCACTAATTTAAAAAAAAAATCTTAATGACAAGAAAGCTTATAATTCATTGGGAAAAAAACAATACCCATGGCAAACAACTTTCATTAATTTTTATTATTTTATTTAGAAAGGAAGTGGGGATTAAAAAATAAATTGGACTGAACTAATATAGTACTTTAAATACAAATACCTCAGGTTTGCCTTGGGGACCTTGAGATCTCACTAATGCTTAATTACACTACAGAAGAAACTGAAGGAGCCTTCCAAGGTGATAAAGACCAGAACAATCCATTATTATCTTTGTATTATTTATACTGCAGTAATGTCTAGAGACCCAATCAGGGATTAGACCCAATAGTGCTAGGCAAAGTACAGAGGACTATAACAAAGACAGTCACTGCCTCACAGCTCACAATCTTCAATTATGACAAGACAACAGATGGCTGAAGGTGGGGTAGAGTGGAGGAAAAAGTAACAGCAAATACAGTTTAGTTTGCTTAAGGAAGTAGCCTCTCTGGTCATAGTAGACACGTATAGTTTACAGCATACCCAAAGCCAGATGGCTGTGATTTATAGACATCACAGAAGAGGAAGGTTAAGAAGAAGGTTTTTTTTTAAAAAAAAAGAGGTCTGGACTAAGAACTATACAAAAGCTAATCTTTCTATTACTCTACAGTTTTCTCAGTACCAAGCTGGCTGTAACACTGGGAGATTTGGGAATAGCAATTAGCCTTATAAACCTTTAACCAATTTTTTGCTAATTGGATATATTGAACAATTTACTGAGATGACCGATATTTACAGTTGACAGTCAAGACTTAGGTTCGAATTCTGTACTTTGAGAGTGGTTCTCAATGGGCCAAATTTAGCCTTGGCATATCTTGGCATGGCTCTTGTTGACTTTGATGACAGTTGCTTATACCAAGGCTGAATTTGGTCCAATATGCTTCTCATGATTAGCATGTCTGCCATACATGACCTGCAACTAGAACTTCAAACTATGATTATAACAAAATACCACATCTGACACAGCCCAGAAGATTTAGCAATTTTTGATTTGCTCCTCATTTTTCAAGGTAAACTAGCATAAATTTGACATCTACAAAGAAATCTAAGGATTACTTAGGTGCAGTTGAATTGAAGATAGAATTCTATTTGCATTGTTTTAAAACATCCCTTCATAAAGCGTTGGCCTAAAGAATACAGTAGAACTCAAAAAAAAAAGTTTTGGTCATAAAACCAATGGTTTGATAATAATTTACACTTCTTTGATGGATGAAGGTATTGGGAAAATGTGTGAATATTTTTTCTGACTTAAGCTTGGTATTGAATCATGTTCCCTGTAGCTAGCCTTCTAATGCCAAACATAAGAAGGTAAGAACATAAGACTGGCCATACTGGGTCACACCAATGGTCCATCTAGCCCAGTATCCTGTCCTCCAACAGTGGCTGGTGCCAGATGCTTCACAGGGAATGACCAGAACAGAGCAATTATTGAGGGATCCACCGTGTCATCCAGTCCCAGCTTCTGGCAGTCAGATTTAGGGACACCCATTGTGTGGGGTTGCCTCCCTGACAATCTTGACTAATAGCCATTGATGGACCTATGCTCCATTAACTTATGTAATTCTTGTTTGAACTCAGTTATACTTTTGGCCTTCCCAGCATCCCCTGACAATGAGTTCTACAGGTTGACAGTGTGCTGTGTGAAGAAGTACTTCCTTATGTTTGTTTTAAACCTTCTGCCTATTAATTTCATTGGGTGTTCATGGGTTCTTGTGTTTTGTGAAGGGGTGAATAACACTTCCTTATTCCCCTTTTCCTCACCATACATAATTTATAGATGTCTATCATATCCCCCTTAGTTGTCTCTTTTCTTAGCTGAAGAGGCCCATTCTTTTTCATTGCTACACATATGGAATCTGTTCCATACACCTAATCATTGTTTTTCCCTTCTCTATACTTTTTCCAATTCTAATACAGTAATTCCTCACTTAACGTCCTCCTGCTTAACGTTGTTTCAAAGTTACGTCGCTGCTCAATTAGGGACAGGGCCGGCTCTAACTTTTTTGCCACCCCAGGCAAAAAAACAGAGCACCGCCCCGCCGTAACACCCCCCCCGAGCGCTGTGCCACTGAAACCCCCGCCTCCCCCTGAGCGCCACACCGCCCAAACCCCCGCCCCCCGCCGAGCGCTGCGCCGCCGAAGCCCCTGCCCTCCCGAGCGCCGTGCCAGCCCCCCGCACCCCAGTGCCCGCTCCGCTGAAACAAAAACAAACAAAAAACCTCGAGCGCCGCCCCACCGAACCAAAAATCAAAAAACCCCGAGCGCCCCCCGCCACCCCAAGATTGGCCGCTCCTTCCAAGGTGCCGCCCCAAGCATGTGCTTGGTCGGCTGGTGCCTGGAGCCGGCCCTGATTAGGGAACATGCTTGTTTAAAGTTGTGCAATGCTCCCTTATAATGTCGTTTGGCTGTCTGCTCTGTCCACTGCTTGTAAGATTCTGTGGAAGATCAGCGACTTTACAAGGGAGCATTGCACAAGTTCCTCTTCTCCTCCTCCTCCCCCTCCCTCCCAGTGCTTCCCCCACCACCAAAGGCAGCACTTAGGACTTTCTGGGAGGGAGGGAGGGAGGGAGAGAGGGACGGGGAGGAGCGGGGAAGTGCTGTGTCTCCACTCCTCTCCCTCCCTCCCAGAAAGTCCGAAGCGCTGGGAGGGAAGCGCTGGGAGGGAGTGGGATGAGCGGGGAACTGCCGCATCTCCACTCCTCCCGCTCCCTCCCATAAAATCCTAAGTGCCTCTAAACAGCTGTTTCACGGTGCTTAGGACTTTCTGGGAGGGAGGGGAGGAGCGGGGAAGTAGTGTGCTCTGGAGACGAGGTGGGGTGGGGTTGGGAAGAGGTGGGCCTGGAGTGGAGCGGGGACAGGAACAGGCAGGCCTGGAGCATTCCCAGCAAAGTCAGCGCCTGTTCTTCTCAGGGAAGCTGCCACTGCTGCTGTGAAGGTGCTTCCTATCATCCTTACCTGCAGCGGGCTGTGCCTGTGGGGGTTAAGCCGGGGCACTTCCCAACCACAGTACAGAATGCCTTTTGTCTTCCCAAAAAATTTTCCTTGGAGCCTAACTCCCCACATTTACATTAAATCTTATGGGAAAATTAGATTTGTTTAACATCGTTTCACTTAAAGTTGCATTTTTCAGGAACATAACTACAACGTTAAGTGAGGAGTTACTGTATATCTTTTATTTGAGATGGGGTGACCAGAACTGCTCACAGTATTCAAGGTGGGGGCACATGTGATGATCCTCCCTCATAGGGAGCATTGCCCAGTGATCAGGACTTACGCCCTTTGACATGAAGTGGAGATTTTGGTCGGGGAGCCCAGGCCCTCCCACTCCACCAGGCTCCAGCATAGGGCCTTGTGAGGACAACAAAAATGTCTGACACCCAGGAGCATATTACGGCTGCTCTCTCTGGTCCACTTCCTTCCACCCTTCTATTGTCCGCAGTTCATAGCTCGAGGGGGGGGGGGTAGCTCATCATATGGCACCTCTTTATACCTAGGCATGCCAGGGTAACTTTCTCCCTCTTGGAGCAGCAGTTGCCTCCTCTCATGCCTTGTCCCTCCAGCAAGTTAGTTCTGAGTCTCTCCCCTTCAGGGGTAGTTCATAAACAAAACAAGAGGAACTAACACAAATAAACTGAGTTCATATGAACAGGTCACTTGAGGGGCTGACCAAGGAAGAGAGCAGCCCTGCAATTTATAGCTCTTGAGAGAAGAGGTGAGGGAAGGCAGGATCTCTCCCTAAAACAACTGTCCAAAGGTCCTTCCCTGAAGGAATGCCTTCTTCTCAGGGTGTACCTGAAGCAAGTCCTCCCTTCCCTCAGGGTACCTTTGGACAATTGTTGCAGGGAGAGTTCCTGCCTTCCCTCACCTCCTCTCTCGGGGTGGGGGTGGGTTCTTGGTATCTCCCACCCTACAAGAATGTTACATTTAATTACATTATGGGGACTATTGCTGAGCGGTTATGTGCCACTTGGGACTAAATCAAAAATTGCCTTTCTTGTTGGTTCCAGGACCAGCTGCTCCAAGAAGCAGTCATTAATGGGGGGTTAGAAATTTTATCTCTTCATCCTGTCCTTAGGTGCCATGTTCTCAGTCAATATGGGGTTAGCAAGGAGTTAGGAAATTCAGAGACAGTTCTGTAAACAGTACATCCTGTTAACCTAAGCCAGTCACATTGCTGCAATTTCTGCTTTCAGGGGACCAGGCTATGCGTGCTAGGCACAACTTAGATTAGGGATGGGGGGAAGTGATAGATGTGGACTTTAGTAAGGCTTTTGATACTATCTCGCATGACCATCTCCTAAACAAACCAGGGAAATACAACACAGATGGAGCTATTATAAGGTCGGTGCATAACTAGTTCATCACTGTCCTAATGCTAGAGGCGTAATGGGAACATGATGATGATGATGATAACTGGTTGGAAAACTCTTCTCAGAGAGGAGTTATCAGTGGTTTCCAGTCAAGCTGGAAGGGCATATCAAGTGGGGTCCTACAGGGATTGTTCCTGGGTCCAGGGTCTGTTCAATATCTTCATCAATGATTTAGATAATGGCATAGAGAGTACATTTATAAAGTTTGTGGATGATACCAAGCTGGAAGGGGTTGCAAGTATTTTGGAGGATTGGATTAAAATTCAAAATGATCTGGACAAAATGGAGAAATGGTCTGAAGTAAATAGATGAAATTCAACTATGCAAAGTACTCCACTTAGGAAGGAACAATCAGTTGCACACCTACAAAATGGGAAATGACTGCCTAGGAAGGAATACTGCAGAAAGGGAGCTGGGGGTCATAGTAGACCACATGATGAATACGAGTAAACAGTGTAATACTGTTGCACAAAAAGCAAACATCATTCTGGAATGGATTAGCAAGACACAAGAAGTAATTACTCCTCACTGATATGGCCTCAGCTGGAGTATTGCATCCAGTTGTGGGTGCCACATTTCAGGAAAGATGTGGACAAATTGGAGAGAGTCTAGAGAAGAGCAACACAAATTATTAAATGTATAGAAAACATGACCAATGAGGAAAGTTTTAAAAGAAATGGATTTGTTTAGTCTGGAAAAGAGAGGACAAAGGGGAGACATGATGACAGTTTTCAAATACATAAAAGGTTGTTAAAAAGAGGAGGGAGAAAAATTGTTCTCCTTAACCTCCAAGGATAGGACAAGACGCAATGGGCTTAAATTGCAGCAAGGGTGGTTTAGGTTGGACATTAGGAAAAACTTCCTAGCTGTCAGGGTGGTTAAACACTAGAATAAATTGCCTAGGGAGGTTGTGGAAACTCCATCATTGGAGGTTTTTAAGAGCAGGATAGACAGTAACCTGTCAGGGATGGTCTAGATAATACTTAGTCCTGCCTAGACTGCAGTGGACTGGACTAGAAGACCTCTCCAGGTCCCTTCCAGTCCTACAATTCTATGATTCTATGAAGTCATGGAACTACATCAGTTTATACCAACTCAATATCTGGCACAAAAGCTATAAAAAGGATTTAAAGGAGATTTTGTAAACAGTTTCTAAGTAAATTCATGATTTTAGCTGAGTATGCTGAATGAAGGGAGGACTGTGAGCTTTGTAATGGTATTAAGTGAGGTAGGATCTATTTATTTAATGTAAAATGTAAATGTAGAGCCAAATCCTACTTTAAGATATACACATGAAAGTCCAGATGATTTCAGTGGATATTAAATACGGGTGTCCAAATCAGAATTTTCCCCATAATATGTTTTGGCAGATATGGCTATTTCTTGCAATATAGTTACAAAAAAAAAATTATTGAATTAATGTTAAGAATATTTGGGTTTCATTTTATTAAATACAAAGTGTATGTGTTACTGTAGGCCAGAACTGCATGTAAACTGGGATTTGAAAGGATGATACTGAAAATGTGCCAGGCAAGAATGGACTGTTGGGAGAATAAATGTTAAGTGGATTTCCTATGCAATACCTAGTAGGAGGTTAATGCAAATTCCCCACCGATGGTTATGCAAAAACCTTGCTTTTTGAAGCTATGCCCTGAGGAGAGGGTCTTTGTCAGCTGATTACCTGTTCCTAGAGACTGGAGATTAAAGGCCCAAGCAGTATAAAGAAACATATGAACTGTCTGCTGGTGGTTCTGGGTCTGATTCTGAGACATCTATGGACTTGCAACCACAGGGAAAACCCCATTGTGGGTTTTGAAGGACTGGTATCTGCCAGAGCCTGAGCTTGGAGTTTCAGTAAGCTTTATCTCATAACATGTAGGTTCTTGTATTTGTTTTAATATGCTTTCTCTGTAATGCTTTCACTGTAAGAATAAATGTGCTTGCTTAGAAATAACTGTGATAACTTGTGACTGCTGACATTTACAGCTATTCATAGCCTTGTGACCTGCATGGGATGTGCCATGTTTGTCTTTTTCCCACAGGACAGAAGCAACTTTGTCTGTACAAAGTGCAAGCTGGTCTCCATATTGGAAGAAAAGGTTCAAAGTCTGAAGAAACAAGTATCAACCCTGCACTCCATAAGAGAAAATGAAGATTTCCTGGACAGATGTCAGGATACGCTTCTATGGGCACAATATTCTGAAGAATCAGAGCAGGCTACACAGCAGGCACAGAAGGAGGGTGAAGAAATTTGGCAGCATGTGACCTCCAGAAGAAGAAAGAGGAACGTCCATGTACCAGCAATGCAGATACAGGTGAGCAACCGTTTTCACATTCTCTCCACAGGTACTAATGCAGAGAGTGGACTAGATGATACATGTGAGGGAAGGGAGCAGAAGGAGACTCCACCAATTGGAAGGCATGAGATGCACTGTCCTAGGGATAGGGATTCCATGACCACCACTCCCAAGAGAAGGAGGTGGGTGGTGGTGGTCGCGGACTCTCTCCTCAGGGGGACTGAGTCATCTATCTGCCTTCCCAACTGGGAAAAATGAGAAGTGTGCTGCTTGCCAGGAGCTAGGATTTACAATGTGATGGAGAGATGGCCGAGACTCATCAAGCCCTTGGATCGCTGCCCCTTCCTGCTTCTCCACGTGGGCACCAAAGATACTGCCAAGAATGACCTTGAGCAGATCACTGCAGACTATGTGGCTCTGGGAAGAAGGATAAAGGAGTTTGAGGCGCAAGTGGTGTTCTCGTCCATCCTCCCTGTGGAAGGAAAAGGCCTGGGTAGAGGCCATCGAATCATGGAAGTAAATGAATGGCTACACAGGTGATGTCAGAGAGAAGGCTTTGGATTCTTTGACCATGGTATGGTGTTCCAAGAAGAAGAAGTGCTAGGCAGAGATGGGCTCCACTTAACGAAGAGAGGGAAGAGCATCTTCGCAAGCAGGCTGGCTAACCTCCGTGAGGAGGGCTTTAAACTAGGTTCACCGGGGGAAGGAGACCAAAGCCCTGAGGTAAGTGGGGAAGTGGGATGCCAGGAGGAAGCACGAGCAGGAGAGTGTAAGAGGGGAGGACTCCTGCCTCATACTGAGAAAGCAGGACGATCAGCGAGTTATCTTAATTGCCTATACACAAACGCAAGAAGCCTGGGAAACAAGCAGGGAGAACTGGAAGTCCTGGCACAGTCAAGGAATTATGATGTGATTGGAGTAACAGAGAGCTGGTGGGATAACTCACATGACTAAAGTACTGTCATGGATGAGTATAAACTGTTCAGAAAGGACAGGCAGGGCAGAAAAGGTGGAGGAATTGCATTGTATGTAAGAGAGCGGTATGATTGTTCAGAGCTCCGGTATGAAACTGCAGAAAAACAGTTGCTTCACGGCGCTTAGGATGTGATTGCAGAGTCATTGGCCATTATCTTTGAAAACTCATGGTGATTGCAGGAGGTCCCAGATGACTGGAAAAAGGCTAGTGTAGTGCCCATCTTTAAAAAAGGGAAGAAGGAGGATCCGGGGAACCACAGGCCAGTCAGCCTCACCTCAGTCCCTGGAAAAATCATGGAGCACGTCCTCAGGGAATCAATTCTGATGCACTTAGAGGAGAGGAAAGTGATCAGGAACAGTCAGCATGGATTCCCCAAGGGAAAGTCATGCCTGACTAACCTAATTGCCTTCTATGATGAGATAACTGGCTCTGTGGATGAGAGAAAAGGAGTGGACATATTATTCCTTATTCTCCCACAGTATTCTTGCCAGCAAGTTAAAGAAGTATGGGCTGGATGAATGGACTGTAAGGTGGATAGAAAACTGGCTAGATCGTTGGGCTCAATGGGTAGTGATCAATGGCTCCATGTCTAGTTTGCAGCTGGTATCAAGCAGAGTGCCCCAAGGGTCGGTCCTGGGGCTGGTTTTGTTCAATATCTTCATTAATGATCTGGAGGATGGCGTGGACTGCACCCTCAGCAAGTTTGCAGATGACACTAAACTGGGAGGAGTGGTAGATACACTGGAGGGTAGGAACCTAGAGGGACCTAGACAAATTAGAAGATTGGGCCAAAAGAAATCTGATGAGGTTCAACAAGGACAAGTGCAGTTAGGACGGAAGAATTCCATGCACTGATACAGACTAGGGACCGAATGGCTAGGCAGCAGTTCTGCAGAAAAATTATCTGGGGGTTACAGTTGATGAGAAGCTAGATATGAGTCAACAGTGTGTCCTTGTTGCCAAGAAGGCTAACGGCATTTTGAGCTGTACAGGTAGGGGCATTGCCAGCAGATCGAGGGAAGTGATCATTCCCCTCTATTCAGCATTGGTGAGGCCTCATCTGGAGTACTGTGTCCAGTTTTGGGCCCCACACTACAAGAAGGATGTGGAAAAAATGGAAAGAGTCCAGTGGAGGGCAACAAAAATGATTAGGGGGATGGAGCACATAACTTATGAGGAGAAGCTGAGGGAACTGGGATTGTTTGGTCTGCAGAAGAGAAGAATGAGGGGGGATTTGATAGCTGCTTTCAACTACCTGAAAGGGGGTTCCAAAGAGGATAGATCTAGACTGTTCTCAGTGGTACCAGATGATAGAACAAGGAGTAATGGTCTCAAGTTGCAGTGGGGGAGGTTTGGGTTGGATATTAGGAAAAACTTTTTCCCTAGGAGGGAGGTGAAGCACTGGAATGTGTTACCTAGGGAGGTGGTGGAATCTCCTTCCTTAGAGGTTTTTAAGGTCAGGCTTGACGAACCCTTGCTGGGGTGATTTAGTTGGGGACTGGTCCTTTGAGCCGGGGTTGGACTAGATGACTTCCTGAGGTCCCTGCCAACCCTGATATTTTATAATTCTATGATTCTTTGAAAAGCAAAGTGCATATGCTCTCCTGTTAAGAAAGTCTGGCTTGCTGGGAATGTCAGAGTGTGATGCAGGAAGTTGTGGAGCCTTAAAAATCCGCATTCAGGACACAGAGAGAGATGCACGTCTCCATCCAAGAGATGTGAAAGCTGGGAGCCTAAAACCTTCAAGCGCGTGCCTTTGGTGGATCAAGGAACACAGAGTAAGGAAGTAAGGAACACAGCCTCAGTTGCCCTGAAACTGTGATAATGTTATCTTGTTTAGTGAATGTATATAAACAGCCTTGTAAGTAGTGATAGAATTGTGGGAAACACAGATTACGAATTATGGCTAGGGCTAGTTAACATGTCAAAATCAAACTTGCCAAATGTCATGTTCAGTTTACATGCCTTGAAAGTGAATCACTTTGAACTGAGCAAAATACATAAAACATGTTTGTGCAGTGTATTAATAATTTCTTGCATAATACAAGACAAACATATCCCAACATTTTGTGGAATTTTTTAGATGGCATGAGTAGTCTATAGTGTCTTTTCTCCAGAGTTCCATGTTTCTTTTAGCTCTCCTTTTGCTAGGCTTTTCACATGAGAACATATACAAGTAAAGAAAACACGGAACTTTGATTTTAAATAATTTTATTAAAAATGATTGTGAGAACATAAAATAATCTCACCTCCTCACTTTCTTTGCTGGGTCCCAGCAAAGAAAAATCAATGAGAATTTGTATCGTATCAAGGGATTAGTATAGAATATTCATCAATTCTAGAGGCAGCAGTGTAAGATCACTGACCAACTCCATAAGGGAGCAATGGAGAACACCAATCAGCTTTAACAGAAACTTTCCATATTTCCTGAATTCTTATAGCCTCCTTCTCCTGTCAATTAGATCAGCATAAAATTGATGTAAAAATTGAGAATCATCCCTTTCATTTCACACTTTGAATAACTTTATTATTATTTCAGTTCATTTGATTTCCTTTAGCAGTTCTTCTATGAGAAGTTCCCAGAGAATTCATTCTACAATAAAATGATAAAAGCTCACCACATATCAGACAGGGGATGCTAGAATGATGCCTGCTTAATGAAGCATTGTCATTTAAGGTTCTGTTTAATGATGACTAAACCTCAAAAGGTTGCAGCGGATAAATATTCAAAAATTCAGATGCTTATTTGAAACTCTTTGGTCTCCCCTCCTGCATTAGAAAACTTATTAAAAACAGATTCTCCAGAGTTTTCTGGTACTTCTCAGCTCTGGCTGGCCCAGGAATACCATGAGATCAACCTTAATCATGGCAAAAATTGATTTTATTCACAGATGTGATTGCAACGAAGGCTGCATGCACAAAAAACCATCATACCAGAGAGCAGTCCATTTCTTATGTGGCTCAGGTGCGACCACATCTGGTATATTTTGTTCAGTTCTAGGAAGCATTTAGAAAGTTGACAAACTTGTGGGTATTCAGCTTAGTGCAACAAAAATGGTTAGAGTCTACCAGAACTGAATTACCAGGAATAAAATAAGAGTAAAATATGTATCAATTAACTTATTTCTACTGTGTTTTGAGCACATCATGTGGTATATGATTCCAAATACAATTATGTATAGTTTGCCTAAGTAATTATTAACAAGTTAACAGTCTAAAAATGTTTGAAGGAGGAAGAGGAATTATTTAGAACTAAGATTAATGGCATGGAACCAAATCAAAGACCATTTGAGCCATCAGGTAAAACTTCCTGACACTGAGATATATAAGGTTGTTGAAATAATTGGTGGATGCCCATTTGCTTAGGACTTTTAAAATGGAACTCTCCAACAAACTATAGAATGTACTGTAAGGATTCTGAATAATCAAAGAAGCATATAATTTATGATTTTTCCCTACCAGTTCTGCACAGCACCAGGAAGTGCTGTTCAGAAATATGCAAAAATGGAAAGATAATGGAGTAATAATTGGCTAGAAGACTTCTATGAACTCATTCAAACCTTTAAAATGCATCTAAGGCTATGAAAACTTCTGACTTACGTCCATGATCACAGTAGCTTTGCATGCAAACAAAGCATACAATTGCACATGCTCATTTTTGAAAGTCGGGGCCACCTATCTTAGAGTTTTGTATAGCCCCAATCACTGTAGTGCTTACGTGCTATACAGATAAATTAAATATGCCTACCAAGGTCTCCCTTGTGTACGTCAAGGAGTTTAGTTATTTTCATTTCCCTGATTATAAGAGATACTGCTTCGGTGAGGTTCACAGGGTTTTTATTTTGTTTTGTTTTTTAAAATTACTTGGTTATTGTGGGAAAGCTCTTATCAACAAGGGGGACTCACAGTGCAACCAAAACATGCTTAAGTTTTAAGTGAGTCCAAGTTCTATTGGTAGGTCATTTCCTAATCAGGTCCCCATAGCTGAGAACACTATCTCCAGCTCCAGGATGTTTTGTCTTGGTTTTTGTGAGCTGCATTATTCCACAAGATTGCAGCTGACTTGGCAGGTCACTCATGGATGGAAGCTCTTTAATAGATGTAGCTGGGTTATAATTCACTGATGGCCTTAAAGCTCAGGATCAAGATCTGGAGCTGACCCAGAAGCAGACTGGAAACCAGTGGAAAGAAGGGAGGATGGGTGGCGCAATATGCTTACAGTAGTCTATCCTGTTGAGCAGCCAGGTGGTCACATTCTGCACAAGCCAAAAGTCCCCACATTGCTTCTGAGAACAGCCCCAGATACAATGAATTACAGCAAGCCTATATGGAGATGAAAAGTCTGATCTTTGTGCCCAGATCCTCACCAAGAAAGGATGGGGATGGGGGGTTTCCTAGCAAGCCGAATGTGTCAATAAGTGTTAATTAATTCTTTTTAAAAGATCCAAATCTTACTGTGATAATCATTCGGATTATTATGCAGTAAAAATAACACAGAAAGCATAATATACATAGTTTGGCAGATAGGATCACAGTAAAAACAACATAGACCTTTCTTCTCTGTAAAGACTGTGAAATGCTACGTTACTTTCTTATGTATCTCTTAGAAAAATAAACTGTAGAGCCTATGCGTAGTCAGTTAAAATATTAAATCTTTGTCTCAGCAACCTCAGGAATGTCTTCTAATAATTACCAAAAATTGTTCACATACATTCAAACAAAATCTAATAATCTTAGGTTTAGATGATAAAAATCATCAGAAGCATTTAGTCCTTCATATTTTATTAACTGTATTTTGAAGCCACAATTTCTAGTCATTTAAACACAGTCTTACTAGGATGATGAAGGGAAGAACATGTGTCAACTTTCAGTCTATTTGTAATTTGAAACAGCAAAGTCAGAAACCCCTTCAAACCAGTCTGTGTGAGGTAAATGCATAAAAAAGCCTTTTGCTACAGCAGTCTTTTCTGGCACCACTGAAATACCTTCAATCACTGTAAGATACTGCCATCTTCTGGCTAATGTTTAATTAATCAAATCAATCAGTGATCTGCACAAATGGAAAATCATATTGTTTGAGACAAAAATGTGATTTGATGATAATTTAGAAGACAACTCTATTGCTCTTTGAGAGCTGCACCTAAATACTGCAGATGTTGTCAGAGTAAGGGAAGTAATTTCTGATTTGGGGAAGGTAAAACAAAAAAAGAAAGCACAAAACCTCTCTCGTTCTTTTCACCAGAGATCATAATTTAAAATGAAACATCTGACATTTTTATTGGGAAATGATTTCATGCAGGTTAAAATCTAATTTTGTTCAGATTGAAGGATACATATCTGCATGTTATAAGAGTAATTGAGTCGTCATAATTTACTGTTGAACATTGAACTTAAGTAGTGGCAGTCAATACTTGCAAAAATCATTTAAAATATAGGTTTTCTTAAGAATGTTAAATTGCAGAGACATACAGAATTTTATATATATCTTTGTGTGGATTTTACAGCAAAAATACATTCTCACTGACACAAGCTGGTATCAAGTTGGGCTCACCTGTAAATAAAGGGTTCAGTTATGGCTCTTAAAAGCCCAGACTGGACTGTGAAGGGACAGAAAGTACTGTGGAGGGAGAGGTATTTTATCTTTTAAAAGGTAGTGAGAAAGATGGTGGATTTTTAAAGCATACAGCTAAGTGCACCCCGGGGCCCAGATGAGATCTGCAGATATACAAAGCAGGTTGACCCTGACTTGGAGTCAACTTTTGGGGTCCACCAATCCCTGTACTTGATAGAACCTGTGGTGAAATAATGGATTCTCCCTTTTCTTGTAGTACAATGGTACAGGCCAGGCATATTTTGCTCAATATAATTAAAATCTTTCTTAAATTGCTTTAAATATATCAAAACCCCAATCCTAAAAACTCAGAGGTGCATATGCAGGGAGCCACTCTCATGTATGACTATGTAGGACTGAGGCCCAAATAATCATTTATTGTAATTTTAGGATTGGATGTTATGCAACTTCTACAGATACTGCAGGTGCCCACTTGTCTTAGAGAAAAACCTAGTGCTGGATATAATTACGGTAAAATTAGAAAAGCAATACCTACATACAGGGCTGGCTCTAGGATTTCTGCCGCCCCAAGCAAAAAAAAAAAGAAAAAGCCGCGATCGTGATCGGCGGCGGCAATTGGGAAAAAAAAAAGCCGCGATCGGCGGCTGCAGTTCAGCGGCAGGTCCTTCGCTCCTAGAGGGAGTGAGGGACCTGCCGCCCCCGAATTGCCGCAGGTGCCGCCCCTCTCCCTTGGCCGCCCCAAGTACCTGCTTGTTAAGCTGGTGCCTGGAGCCGGCCCTGCCTACATAATTACATTAATATATCAAATGTCTACTATTAATCTGTTGGAAAGGGTTTGTGTTAGGGTCTCATTAGCCTGGATGATAAGTATAACAACATACCACAATGTCAATTGGTTACCTATTAAATGCCAATTAGTATTTTAGCAATTAAGAATCTGTCCCACAAAACACCATTTCATATAAATCTGACACAAAATAATAAAACCAAGAATTAAGTTCATAGTGAAATGTACATCATGTAAAACCTATGAAAAACAGGACATGCCTGGAATGTACAATGGGGGAAGTTGTCCCTAGATTTTGAAAAATGGCTGTAAGCCTCACTATGGAAAAATCCATTTTCTAGAGTTTTATATTCTTGTAGTGTAGATATTTGTAGTATGATGTTCAAATCCTGCAGCTTCTCTATTCATGGGAGTTCCTACACATTATGTAGCTGTGATATCAAGACCTTTTATTTTAACAATAATCTAGGCTTCTAAATTATGGCTAGTTGGTTAAAAAAAGAAAACCCTGAAACCAAGTTTATATATTTTAACTGGTGGCTTAAACTATCCCTGAGGTGTACAAGGTTTTATTTTGTTATCTTAAATTAGATGGTGCAAATGAAAATGCCATATAAGGATTCAAATATACTTGTCTATCTGTAGATAAAGTGTTTCTAGCATTTTTATTAAATTAAAAGAAAAAGAAAAAAAGAATTTGATGACTCAGGGAACTGGCAACAGGATAGATGACCTGAAACACAACAGAAGACCTCATGGAAATGAGTGGGATTTGGTCCAGACCCACATTGCTTTCAATTCTAAGTCGATAATAGAGCTAACTTAAATTTTTTTAGGACAAGTGGTTTGTAACTTTCTGGGCTAGAATCAGAAGTGAACAGATTCAATTCTCTAGGCTGCCTGATTTGCAGCAGGAATTTGAATTTAGGTCTTTTACATTATGGGTAAGTGCCCTAACAACCTTAGTACAGGTCATTCTAGGGTAGGGCTCTCTCAATCTCTCATGTTGAAAGTGTTCCACTTTATATAAATAAATAATAATTATAGCAGGGGCTGGTACCCACGTGTCCCCCTCCCACATGAGTGTCCTAGTCACCGCACAATAAAGTTATTATTACTTTCATGCTCTCTGTCTGACCCAATAAATATTTAAATATGAATATAAAGTGGAACAGCTTTGACAAGATTTTAAGAGCAAGGTATCCCAGAATACTCTACCCCGCAGTTAGGGTACTCATCAGCCAAAACCCAACTTCATATTGCTGTTCCAAATTAGGCAAAGAGTGGAGACTTGAACCATGCCTCCCAAACCCCAAGTGAGTGGTTCAACTGTAGGGCTATGGTATGGAGTGGATGTGGTTTTGTGAATGGTGTTTCAAAATTTTCCGTTGATTTTAATTTTAAAACATGCCTAAAACTGGAATAAAATGTTTAGTTCTGGGTTGAATAAAGTATTTCATTTGACCTGAAATGACATATTTTTGCTTTTAGTTTCATTCAGAAAACAAAACAAAACAAATATTCAGGTCAACCCAAAACAATTCCCACCTCCACCCCCACCAAGTTTTGTGGTTTAACCAGTGAACTGGAAAAAAAATTGCATAGCTCTAGGCAATTGTGCAAATTCAAACAAAGATAGTAATGCCAGCCTCTGTAGCTCATGGGATTAGAGAAGTAGTCTAGGAATCACAAGTTCAAATCCCATGTGTCCTAGGCTATCCTGGGTTATCTCCCTTGCTCAGTATTAGCCTCCCTCTGCCAAGTTAGATGTAGGGCCATCCTCTGTAGCTCAGGGGATTAGAGCAGTGGTAACTAGGGAGGCTATGGAATCTCCATCATTGGACATTTTTAAGAGCATGATAAATGAAGGGGGGGTGGTAGCTCCCTTTTATGGACACCCAGCCAACCAGTAGCTATAAAATCTCTCTTAGTAACTGTTCTCTAAATTGCTCTACCTGTAAACAGTAAAAAGTCTCACTGCTATGCATAGGTTAAAGGAATTGAGTGGGCATCTGGCCAAAAGAGCCAATGGGAAGGCTAGAACTTTTTAAAATGGAGAAAAGACTCCCCTTTTGTCTGTCTGTTGTTGTTCTCCTGGGGAGAAGCGGGCAGGCAGCAGCTATGCTGTAAGAAGCTTGGGCCAGGTATGAAAAAATCATCAGTATCATACCTAAAACCTACTTACTTAAAACCCCAGATATGTAAGTAGATCAGGAAATGTCTAGGAAGACGTGATTAGGTTTATCCCTTTTATTTCTTTATGGGTTGTGGGATTCCTCTGTGCTAATGCAAGGTGCTTTTGTTTTGCTTGTAACCTTTAAGCTGGACCTCAAGAAACCTATTCTTGGTGCTTAATCCTTGTAGTTGCTCTTTTAAAATCTAGCAATAGCCTGAGTTCCCAGATGTATTTTCTTTCTTTTTTTAAATAAAATTTACCTTTTTTAAGAACAGAATTGGATTTTTGTGTCTTCAGAGGTTTGTGTAGATGTTGTTTAATTAGTTGGTGGCAACAGCTGATTTCCTTTTTTTCCCTTTTTCAGATCTTCCCTGGGGGGTGAAAGGGCTTGAGGGTACCCCACAGGAAGGAATTCCCAAGAGCATCTTCCTGGGCTCTCAAAGGGGTTCTGCACGTGGGTGGTGGAAGCATCTACCAATCCAACGTCAGAGAAAAGCTCTAACCTTGGGAGTTTAATACAAGCCTGGAGTGGCAAGTATTAATTTTTAGAGTCCTTGCGGGCCACCATCTTATGCATTCAAAGTGCCAGAGTGGGGAATTAGACTTAACAGCAGGTTAGAAAACACCTGTCAGGAATGGTCTAGATAATTCTTCGTCCTGCCATGAGTGCAGGGGACTGGACTGGACTAGAAGACCTCTCGAGGTCCCTTTAAGTCCTATGATTCTATGATTACCGCAAGTCCACTTCATCTGTGCCAAGAGGTGTTGCAGAATGTTATATCTCTATATATGGGATTTTTTTGTTCTAATTTAAGCTACGTATACGGTAATTCAAAGACATATCTCAATATGTTCTTGGAACTTTGTGTGCACTTAAATTTCTACTGATGTGAATAGTACTAGACTTTTGCTCCTATTTTTGGAGAGGTGAGTTTCTTCAAACTTTCTGATACTAATTCCAGTTCAAGATAGTAAGAAGGGAAAAGTATAAATTTATCTGAATAAAATTATATGTAACAAAAAGTCTTAAAATTTAGACAATTCTAAATTAGGAATTTTAGTGTTAATCTTCTCCATATCTTCCATTGAAAATACCAATACCTGCCACACAGGGTGTTGTAAGACTTAATTAATGTAAGTAAAGAATTTTTAGATGACCCATAAAAAGGGTTATATAAATACTAAGTATTATTTTATTATATTAAACCACATACCTCTTAAGTATAACTTCACCATGAACTGGAAGACTGCAAGAACAGCTAGCTATTCCAAAGGAAAGTTTGAAAACTCATAACAATTGATAATTGTTGAAAAAAATGAATAGTATTTTCTATGATATCCTTATAATAAAATTCTTATCAGTCTAGATTGTCCTTCAATTTCTATTTTCCCTAGACTGCTCTAGATGTTCTAGGTACTAATCAAAAGCTCATAATCATAAGAACATAAGAACGGCCATATTGCGTCAAAACAAAGGTCCATCTAGCCCAGTATCCTGTCTTCCAACAGTGGCCAGTGCCAGATGCTCCAGAGGGAATGAACAGAACAGGTAATCAAGTGATCCATCCCCTGTTGCCCAGTCCCAGCTTCTGGCAAACAGAGGCAGATATCAAAAATGACTTCTGTCAACTTGGGACAAAATAGTAGGACCCACAGTATTTCCTACTATGAAAGCAATTTGCTTTCTTTGTGCAACTTTCCTGAGGAGTTTCTTTACAAAAGCCAGAGAGGTTTAAGGTGGGCAAAATTTTGTGCCCAATTTTTTTGGGGGGGGACGGAAGGGGGAGCAAAAAACTACTACAAGAAGCGGACAGCATTATCTCCTGCAAATGTAAAAAAGCTTGTTTGTCGAGCGATTGGCTGAACAAGAAGTAGAACTGAGTAGACTTGCAGACTAAAATTTCACATTGTTTTATTTTTAATGCAGTTTTTTGTACATAATTCTACATTTCTAATTTCAGCTTTCATGATAAAGAGTTTGTGCTACGATACTTGTATTAGATGAACTGAAAAATATTATTTATTTAGTTTTATTACAGTGCAAATACTTGTAATCAAAAATAAATGTAAAGTGAGTACTGTGCACTTTGTATTCTGTGTTGTAATTGAAATCAATATATTTGAAAATATAGAAAACATACAAAATATTTAAATATATTATTGTTTAACAATGTGATTAATCGCGCAATAAATCGTGATTAATTTTTTGAATCACTTGACAGCCCGAGATTTAAGTCCAAACATTTTGTTTGACCCAAAATATATTTTTTTTGAATTGTCAGTGAACAACAAATAAATATTTCCGTCTACCAGAGGAGGTACGTAAGTGGAACTTTTTGTTGATTTCCATTCCAATTCAGTGAGTCAAGCCTAGTAACTCAGGTTGAGGACATAGAAAAAATATAACAAAAAACAAAAAAAAAGAAAAAAACCGACAAAGGACCTCTGCAACACTGAAATGTACAAAATGTGACTTGGCATACAGAACAAAACTGGACCATCATTTATTGATTACACCCCCAGACATACAAGACTTATTCTATGAATAACCATTAGAAAAAACAGTTGTACTTTGAGACGTGAAGAGAAGAAACAGGAAAAGGGCATTGAAAGACCCTACATCAACAGAAGTAGGATTCACAGATTTTAAAGGCAGAAAGGACCATTAGATCATCCAGTCTCACTTCCTCTCTATATCATAAGCCATATACTTTCATCCATTTACTCCTGTACTGAGCCAAAAAACTTGTTCAAGGATTTGTTTAAAAACTGAAAGTACCAAGTTAAAATATCAAAAACTGAGACAGTGACATCTTTAAGCCACATACAGGGTGCAGTGTCCAACCTAAAAACTCTCTTATTCTCTTCCTCTCCCAATCTCCTTCTTCCCTGCCACATTAACTTCTGAGGAGAAATTTGAGACAGTTAAATACAAGGTGATGGGAGGATCTGGGGAATCAAGCAAGAGAAGAGAAGCATCTGAGAAAGCTAATGAGGAGGTATAGAGAGTTTTCAAAGTGCACGTTTAAAATGTATACACGTAGAAAAGGGAATGGAAACCATGGAAAGTCAACTGACCTCTACGAACAGTCAAATTCTAAGCTTTCCAGCTGAGATGCAATGTGCACATACAGCTATCTTAATGTCTACAGAAGCCTATTGAAGCTCTCTGCGTACTATGGGGAAAATGTGGCTTCCTTATTGCTAACACTAACTGACATTGGTGACTGGGTGAGATGGATAAGATTTGCTGGAGGGAAAAAAGAACTATTATCACAAGATATTAGGGTTCTATTGTTGCCACACTTGAGTCTTCTTACCTAGGTTTGACAGAAGGTGCTTGGTGCAGTGTGTAGAGTTGAGAACAGAAAATATGCATACGGACGTACTATTGACAGCAAAAAATGAGAGACTGATAAATTGTATGCAACCAGGAATTCTGTACTGATTGTAACAGATGCTTCTGGTGTCAGTGGCACTGGCCCCTCTCTCACGTTACTGGGGTATCAAGTTTTTAACACTGACTATGATCATGTGGCTTGGCCAGTTCATTCTCTGCACTTTTATGTGTCACACTCTTATTACACCAGTGGTCTGATTATGTCTTACATAGAGCAAACACTTTTACTTTGAAGTACAGTGATGCCCCTTAATGACAGTCACACTGAAGTGGATAGTTTTATTTAGGAAACAGAATTTAATGAATCCTTTAGAATAGAAGGATGCGAGACCCTAGTATGCTGCAGACATGTATAATTCCCAGACTCCCAGAAGAGTCATGCCAGTCTGTTCTTTGTGCCCTCCCCTTTAACAGTTGTCTTTTACTTATCTTACTGGTCTCTTCCAGATTCCATCAATGGAGCAGGTACTACCTTAAAGGAACCTCATGACCACCTCCTCTCCCCCACACACTGGATCCGAGATTAAAGGGAACAAAATGATTCCACTTAAACTGCCTTGAAAATGACCTATATAGAAGCCACCTCCCATTCACCAGTCAACTCAGTTGCCCATGCAGACTGTGTACCAGCTGATGGCAAAGAACTAGCTTGCTGGGTCTACTCAGGGAAGAATTTGGTATGATCTGAATCCCACTGCAGATGTCATCTCTTCTGGTCTCACAAGCAAATGGGCATCCAATCTAAGCCTAATGAGGTTACTGTGGCTGTGGCTGCTTTAATACACTGAATATATACTAATTAGATGGGGCAGATAATATATATCCCAGGATGTCAGTTAATCATTTTACTGTTCAAACGGTAATTATTTTTGAAATGGTATATAGAACTGGAAGGCCCCTGAGGATGGGACCAAAGCAAAAATTGTACTCACTTAAAAAAAAGTAAAATAATGAATAGCATCCTTAGCAATGGGAGTCATGTAAATCTAGCATCAATCCTTCATAAAACAGAACAAACATTGAGGGATTCAAAAATATTCAGTGAAGTCCATTTATCCACTATATTTGTAATTTCTTTTTGAGAAGTAAATCTGGCTCAACTTCTTTCTAAAGCATGATGCTTATTCCTCAGTTTCAATTTCCTGTAAATTCTAACAGAATCATCTATAGAGTGTAATGAAATCATGTATGAAAATATCTAAGATTGAAAATTGGCTGAAGGACTACAGACAAAGGGTAATGATAAATGGCAGTGTATCAAATTGGAGGGAGTTATCCTTGGGGCATTACAGGGACAGGTGTTAGGTTTATTCTTATTTAACATCTTCATTAATGATCTGGAAGTGGAAGATAAACAGAACATTAATTTAATGAACAATTTATCCTAAATTGGGAGGTGTTGTAAATACAGATAGGCTTAAGGACATATGAAAATATTAGCAGGAAACAACAAAATGAGCTGCAAACAAATAAAGCTGAAAGATCTTGAGAAAAATAATCAGAAACACCGGTATTTATTCGGAGTAAAACTCTCAGTGCAGTAGTGCTGGTAAGTGACCTATGACAGTAAATTAGACAGGAGGTTACTGCCACACTGTCTGGAGTGGATCACAACCATAAGCGCCAATCTCAGGGCAGACTGTCAAAAAGCAGGGCACAAACCCCAACCTGGTTGTATGTTCTATAATTAGATTTCAGAAACCCAGTAACAAATGTGAACTCCTAAAACACTGTAACTTACCCTGGAGTCACAGGCAGTCCCCTTGGGCATTCCAGTCTATCTTGCCACCCCGGCAAGTTGGACTATGTGATAGATGGTCACTTTACACCAAAAAACACAACTATATTCAGGTTACTCTCAGTCCCAAGTGATCAGTCACTTACCCCAGGTCAACTGTACTCAGATCTCAAACCAAAGACAACACCTGTAGCCACTCCTGTAACAAACTAACTAAAGACTTATTAACTAAGAAAATAAATGAGAGTTATTTACAAGGTTAAAACAGGAAACCTACACACACACAAATGAGTTACAGTCTTACATTTAAAAAGGCAATATAAGCTTCTATAATAAGAAACCCTGTACTCCTTTCGGACTGACCCATGCCAAGCAGCATGTTGCTTGCTTATGTTCAGGAATCTTTGCCCCTCAGAGTCCATACAGAATAAAGAGACCTAGGTTCCCTTCACCTCAGAATCTAAGCTGATTGGATGAATTCATGTGCAGGCCTCCCCTTTATGGAGGGAGAGAGGAATGCAGTCAACAAGCTCTCTGTCCTTTGCTGATACAGAATGCCTCATTTGCCTCCAATAGGACATTTTGCATGCAGGATGAGCACTTTACCTTAATTAATGCTTCTTTTCCTGCTTGTGAGTTACAGAATTACAGAGGTTTACAATGCAAACACTCAATATAACTTTATACTATGGAATACTGATATTATAAGGAGGATTAATACATGCAGTGTCCTACAAACATTCCATAAAGTCTAAACACTAAACACATCCTTATAACACTAATATCTATTTTCACTATACAAACCCAAAAGTAAGCTAGACTGGTTTCCAGCTGTGCATTTGTCAGTGTTCAGTGAAGCCCTGGGCCTTGGCATGAGATGGCACTTCGTCTGCCAGCATCACAATTGCAATATGGTATAACAGCAAAATATCAAGCCACTTTTCAGCACCATTTGCAAAGGCTTCACACGACTGACCAGGCTGATGATGATACTTCTCTGTATTTTTTCAGTGAAACCACATATAATGTAAAATAATGATTTAGAGGCTGGATGGAATGACATAATTAGAGATTAAAATAACTACATACATATGGCTTTGCTAAATAACTGAAGACACTTCCTGGTTTGCTCATGTGGCAGCACATCTGTGCTCTGCCCCTTCCTATGGACAGATTGTACATACAGTCACGCAGAGTGATTCTAGCCCAAAAGAGAATTACAAACACCCTCTACTAGCATTTGAAGGGTGTAAACACTAAGGAGGAATACGAATTATTTGCGGAGCCAGTGGTTATAACTGGAAGTGATGCGAAGAAATTAAGCAAATTTTGCGCTAATTTTTTTAAAGTTGATTTGTTAAAAAACAGGAGCCTATTCCTCTGGGGAACAATCCTGCCCTGATTAAAGGATGTTTAATTGGTCCCCTAGATGTATTTCTGCTTAAGAAGGGATGCCTGGATTTAGTTCACTGGTTCTATAGAGTCATCCTAAAAGTTTGGGAAATCGGTCACATTCCAGAAAATTGGAGAAGGGGTTGTAGCATCCCTGTTTTCAAAAAAAAAAAAAAAAAAAAAAAAGATCAGATTTCTATAATTATAGAATCAAAGATTCATATATTCTTAGGCCAGAAGGGACAATTGTGATTATCTAGTCCAGGGATTGGCAACCTTTGGCACGCAGCCCGTCAGGGAAATCCGCTGGCAAGCCGGGATGGTTTGTTTACCTGCAGCGTCTGCAGGTTTGGCCAATCGCAGCTACCCCTGGCCTTGGATTTCCCTGACGGGACATGTGCCAAATGTTGCCGATCCCTGATCTAATCAAACCTCCTGTATAGCACAGGACATAGAACTGACAAAATAATTCCTAGAGCACATCCTTTTTTTTTTTTTTTTTAGAAAAAAGAAAACAATCTTGATTTTTAGTATCAGAGGGGTAGCCGTGTTAGTCTGGATCTGTAAAAAGCAACAGAGAGTCTTGTGGCACCTTTAAGACTAACAGATGTATTGGAGCATAAGCTTTCGTGGGTGAATACCCACTTCGTCAGACGCATGTAATGGAAATTTCCAGAGGCAGGTATAAATATGCAGGCAAGAATCAGTATGGAGATAACGAGGTTAGTTTAATCAGGGAGGGTGAGGTCCTCTGCTAGCAGTTGAGGTGTGAACACCAAGGGAGGAGAAACTGCTTCTGTAGTTGGATAGCTATTCACAGTCTTTGTTTAATCCTGATCTGATGGTGTCAAATTTGCAAATGAACTGAAGCTCAGCAGTTTCTCTTTGGAGTCTGCTCCTGAAGTTTTTTTTCTGTAAGATGGCTACCTTTACATCTGCTATTGTGTGTCCAGGGAGGTTGAAGTGTTCTCCTACAGGTTTTTGTATATTGCCATTCCTGATATCTGACTTGTGTCCATTTATCCTTTTACGTAGTGACTGTCCAGTTTGGCCAATGTACATAGCAGAAGGGCATTGCTGGCACATATAACATTGGTGGACGTGCAGGTGAATGAACCGGTGATATTGTAGCTGATCTGCTTAGGTCCTGTGATGGTGTTGCTGGTGTAGATATCTGGGCAGAGTTGGCATCGAGGTTTGTTGCATGGATTGGTTCCTGAGTTAGAGTTGTTATGGTGCGGTGTGTGGTTGCTGGTGAGAATATGCTTAAGGTTGGCGGGTTGTCTGTGGGCGAGGACTTGCCTGCCTCCCAAGGTCTGTGAAAGTGAGGGATCATTGTCCAGGATGGGTTGTAGATCACTGATGATGCATTGGAGAGGTTTAAGCTGAGGACTGTAGGTGATGGCCAGTGGAGTTCTGTTGGTTTCTTTCTTGGGCTTGTCTTGTAGCAGGAGGCTTCTGGGTACACGTCTGGCTCTGTTGATTTGTTTCCTTATTTCCTTGTGTGGATATCGTAGTTTTGAGAATGCTTGGTGAAGATCTTGTAGGTGTTGGTCTCTGTCTGAGGGGTTGGAGCAGATGCAGTTGTATCTTGATTTTAAAATTGTAAGTGATGAAGAATCCATCATGGTTCTTGGTAAATTGTTCCAGTGGTTAATTACTTTCACAATGGACATTTTACACCTTTATTTCCAGTCTGAGTTTGCCTAGCTTCAACTTCCAGTCACTGGATTTTGATATATGTAGGTACCTATAGGGGAATAATGCTGCTGTCCATCCCAGGGAAGATGTTTGCAATCATGTTACTGTGAACAGACTGAAATACTGTCTCAATCCAAAGGTCAGAGACATCCAGTATGGTGTCCATACAGGTTGATCTACAATCCCTACTATATATGCTCTGCACAATGTTACTGAGAAACTACTAGAGTGACAAAAGGAAGTTAACGTTGTGACTCTGCAGCCACTTTTGACTCAGTGCATCGATCAGCACTATCGATAGTCCTACACCAGTATGGGATGGCAGAAGACTTTGTGTGAATAGTGGAGGAACTATACCCTGACATATTTAGCTGTGTGAGGGTCAATAGTTGTATTACAGACTGTTTTTAGTAGAATCAAAGTATGCCAGGGATTCATTCTCTCACCTTATTGAATGTTCTAATAGATTGTCTGATGACAAAGCTGTTTCAGGCCAAAGTAGGTGTGAAATTGAAAGATTTATCTTTACAAGATTTTGAATATGTGAAAGATCTTGCCTTACTTGGAGAAACTATAGACCAACTACAGCAATGGTACTTTATGGGATTTAAGATAAAACTAAAGTTGAGCATGCCTCCCATAAATTGGAAATGAATGACCTGCCAATATTCTATGTAGATGGCAATGATATTGAATGTGTGAATAATTTTATCTATCTGGGTAGTCAATTGACAGTAGGAGGTTCTATAACCAAAGAAGTCACAGATCAGTTTTGCATCAATGGATTTTCAGCATTTACAAAGACCTCTGTTCTGAGTATCCAACGTGGTAGTGAGGACTACTCTGTTGTATGGAGCAAAAACATGGTTGTTGGGCCTAAATCCCCCCATGCTGACTCTTGCCAAAGGAAGATTTGCAAGGCACCATTCAAGATGGAAGTCCTTCTAAACACCATCACAGCTACATAATAGCCATGTGATTCTGCTGCTGCTGCAAATGTCTATGACAGTTTGAGATTGGAGTGAGGAATACTGTGCTCATTGTCTAATGAATGGCTGCTCTTGCTGGTGGTCAGTTGAATTTCCTGAAGGCAATAAGCAATATATTTTCTAGTGATAATGTGGATTTCTGAATTGTCAATTAATAGATGAAGTGTGTCTTATCACTACGAACCCTTCTTTGGCTGTCAGGTCACAAATGACTATTTCACATTCCACCAAGTGATTACTGCCAAACTTTAACAGGCTGTGGAGCCTTTTCTCTACTATTGCACAGATGTCTGTCTTGGACAGCTGAAAAGGGGATGAAGACTTATTTTCAATGTGTATAGTTTAGTTTTATTTATAGGCCTATCTACTTGGCAGTTTAAAGGAGCCGTAAATTTAAACCCACTTTAAGTTCCCTTTCCACTATCAGAGCAATATAAAGGGGTTTTAGGTCCTGTTTCTGCAGCTGGATCCACTTAGCCAGAATAAAGCCTCACTGAAGTTAATGGGACTTCCCATGGGTGCAGAGGTCTGCCTGAGTGGAGCCAAATAACAGGATAGGGCTCTTAATGAGGAATGTATATCTTCCTCCTAGCTACCTAAAGCTTCCAGGTCAAATAGCAGCTTTCTATGGCTACAAAACAGAAGTCAGCACATCATTCGCTAATTGATGTACAAGCTCAGGAAACTAGGAAGCTTCCTACTACCCGGGAATATGGTTCGGGCAACCAGCTTTACTGGAACCCTATTGTGCAGCACAGCAATACCATTATACTCTTGAAAACATTTTTTTTTATTTTGGCTGTAAAAGGCAGTTATTAACTCTTATTTGTAAGACAGGCTTCCTCAACCTCAAAGAATAAGTCAGCAAAGAGAATGATGTCTTAGAGGTGCCGTTCACTAATTTTTTCTTAAATTATAATATACAACCCTGGAGGACAGGCATCATTGCTGACTGGTTTATTTTTTAAACAGATATAAAAGAATTGTTGCTTTTGTCTCATGTCCAGCATAAAACAAGGCAAATCAATTGGAAGTTTTTTTAAAAAGGAAGGGGTAGGGAGAAAGAAGGGAATTGATTGAATTCATTTGTAACTAATGCAATATAAACAAGAGCAACAATGAGGAGGGCACTGTTCTTTTTAGTACCAGCCTGCTTTAATTGCTGCTGAGCATTGCAGGTACATTGAGGAATAACACACCCGCTGAGCATCTGGACATACCCAAGTACTTCCTATCATTCTATTTACTCCAGTAGAGAAGAAATGAAAGAACAGTGGCACAGCAGGTACAGGGGAGAGGAGGACCAAAGGAAAAGGGTTCAATATGTGAAAAACATGTTTAACTGGATTCTGGGGAGGGTTCATAGCTCTATCAGTTCCAGCAGAGTGACTAACTCTGTCAGAAATGATAAATTGCTGGTGAAAGTAACTGCAGTGTAGACAGGGCTTTCACAGATTACATTTGTGAAACCAGAAACAATAGAATAGCTGTACAGAAAACTAAGAAAGTCCATTAGGAGATAATATACTTGACCTTTTGCTATTGATGAAACATACTATGCATGGCGTATGGCTAAACAATGAATTTCTAACCCCCTTTTTTCTGATGAAATTATATTAGTTAGCAATACTGTTTAATTATAAACTAGTATTACTTTTATTTTCTAATATTAGATCTTTATGTCTCCATACATAATGTGCCAAAAAGTCTGAAATTATTTCAGAATCATCCAGGCAAAATTGAAAATTAACAAGGCTCCTAAACTAAAGATAAGTGGAAAATGAACAGGATTTAAAGTTTACAAATGTATGGTCGATATCTTGACTGCTGCAGGCCCATCAAAGGTGTCCCTCCCTCTCAATGCGGGTATTATAAGATTGATTAAAGCTCTGTGACAAATCCCATCCTCCCTGCCTCCTACCACAAAAAGGGCCGAAAAGAAGTACTTTGTTCCAGCTCACAGCTTTGAGTACTTGTACTTCCATCACCCTCTGGGGTCCCTGGTGGCGTAGGAGGCCAATGAGAGGGACAGATAGGGCCAGAAAGGAATGACCCTCAAAGCAAAGGATGCAAGGAGACTAGACCTTTTTGGCAGAAAGGTTCACACTACAGGGGGTCCAGAGCTCAGCATTTCCAACCAGCAGGTGTTGCTGGTGAGATACGATTTAATGTTTGGAAGTCAGTGATGAAGTTCAAGGACTCTCTTCCCCAGGAGTCAAGACAGGAGTTCTCCATTTTGGTAGAGGAAGGGAAGTCTGTGGCCAGGATCTCACTACAGGCTGCCCTGGATGCAACAGATTTGGTGCTAGATCCATGGCTTCTGCAGTGGTCATGCACAGAGGCTGTTGGCTCCAGTCCTCAGGTATTCCAATGGAGGTCCAATAGTCCATCCAGGACCTTCTGTTGGAAGGCACTTTGTTCTTCTCCAAACAAACTGATGCAAAGCTTCACAGCCTGAAGGATTCTAGAGCCATCTTCACGTGCCTGGATGTCTATGCCCTGGTGCCTTCGAGGAAACACTTGAGGCCTCAACAACTGGTCTGTTTCTTGGCTCCGCTGCCATTCTAGGACCTGTTAAAGAAGCAGAACAGGGGTTATAAACACAGACAACTGCCCTCACTACCAGACCCTCGTAGATATCCGGGAGGCTCCAAGCAGAACTTTGGACGGGGCACCTGAGGGCGTTATACGAGTTCTTGTACCGGATCCTGCTCCACTTTTGTTTTCAGACCATCTCTCCCCCTTCAGCCTGGAATGGTCCCTCATGACCTCGGACCACTGGTTACTGAGCACAATGGAGGAAGGTCGCACTCTCCAGTTTATTTCCATCCCTTCAAGTGTGGCTGATCTCGGCATACTCACCGAACCATCATCATTTAGACTCAATGCTTACAGTTCCCGCCCAGGTCCTCGCCTCCCTAGATTGGTGGAGGGACCCCTGGTTGATTGGTTTGGGCATTGCCTTTATCAGTCCATAACCCTCAGTATCCCTAATCTCAGCTGCACCCAAGCTAGATTGGGAGGATTCACCTTGAGCACCTCAAGACTTAAGGCCTGTGGTCCCAGAGGAACTCTCCTTACATGTAAATGTCATAGAGCTCAGAGTGGTCCGCCTAGCATGCCAAGTGTTTTTACAACAGATTACACACAAGGTTGTGTGAGTCTTTATGGACAACACAGCAGCCGTGTTTTACATCAACAGGCCAGGAGGGTCACAGCCTTCCCCCCTGTTTTCAAGAGGCCATTCACATCCACATCCAAGTTTCTCACCTTCCGGGAGCCCAGATCAATCTGGAAGATCACCTCAGCAGATCTTTCTCCTCTCACCACACATGGTCCTGTCACCCCGATATAGCCAGGACCATCTTCCAGCAGTGGGGGAAACCAAGCAAAACAGAAAGTGTCAGCAGTTTTGCTCTCTGTGCAGGCACAGCCCGGGGTCACTTACTGATGCCTTCCTGCTCCCTTAGACATAGCACCTGTTCTATGCATTTCTCCCCATTCCTGTCATGCACAAAGTTGTACTCAAGGTCAAGCAGGACAGACCAAAGGTTATTCTTATACCTGAGCATGGCCACAACAGCACTGGTTCTGTACATTACTGGAACTGTCAGTAGTGACACTGATGCCGCTCCCTCCCCTTCCAGACCTGATCGCACAAGATCATGGCTGATTGCTCCACCTGAATCTCAAGACCCTCCTTCTGATTGTGTAGAAGCTCCATGATTAAACCCAGTGGAGCTGGCTTTTTCAGCACAAGTCCACCAGGTATTGCTAGGTAGTAGGAAACCATGTACTAGAGCAACTTGCTTTGCCAAGTGGAAGCATTTCTCAGTCATCCCAGTGAGGACTCTCACCCCCTAGGTCATCTCTCCAGTCTGTGCTGGAGTATCTGTTTCATCTGAAACAGCAGGGCCTAACCATTTCATCGATTAAGGTACACGTAGCAGCCCTTTCCACCTTCCACCCTCCAGTAGATGGTAGGTTGTTTTTTTTTTTCTCATGAAATGTGCAATTGCATCCTCAGGGGTTTAAAAAGATTATACCTGCCAATTTATGAACCCATTCCCCTGTGGGACCTAAGCCTGGTCCTGTAAAGACTCAAAGGCCCTCCCTTTGAGCCACTGGTATTGTCCCACCTGTCGTACCACTCCTGGAAGGTCACCTTCCTGATAGAGATTACCTCAACCAGGAGGGTCTCAGAGATCAAGGCCCTTACATCCAGAACCGCCATATATGGTGTTCTTTAAGGACAAGGTATAATTTCTCACCCACCCTGCATTACTTGCAGTTTCATAGTAATCAGACTATCTTCCTGCCAGTATTCTTCATAGAACCGCACAAGAATAGGGAGGAGCAGCATCTCCACACACTGGACATTAGGCGTGCCCTGGTCTTCTATAAAGAAAGGATCAAACTGTTCCTTAAGTCCATGCAGCTTTTTCTGGCAATAGCAGACAAGATGACAGGACTGTCAGTTTTGGCCCAAAGAATTTCCTCCTGGATCACTTCCTGCATTCACATGTGCTATGAGCAAACAGGTGCTCCACCTCTTGTCATCTTGAGTGCCCACTTGAAGAGAGCTCAAGCTTCCTCATTGGCATTTCTGGCCCACGTCCCATACTTTTTCATCCCACTATGCAGGCTAGAGATAATGCCGGGTTTGTCAGTGCAGTGTTGCAATCCGCATGTCCAGGAATTCCGAGCCCACCTCCTAAGGTACCGCTTGAGAGTCACCTAACGTGGAATGGACATGAGCAAGCATTTGAAGACAAAATAATGGTTTTCTGTAACTGTTGTTCTTCGAGATCTGTTCATGTCCATTCCATGACCCATCCTTCTGGCCCTCTGTAGGACTCAGCCATCAAGAAGGAACTAAGAGGGTGTGGAGCTGGCTGGGTTCCTTATAGCAGTGCATGTGTGCGCAGCATCAGAGGGAGCTAGAGCTGGCCTGACAGATACCACTCAGGGAACAACTCATGCACACCTAACGTGGAATGGATATGAGCAACACATATTGAAGAACAACAGTTACAGAAAGGTTAGTATCTTTTTTTTCTGAGATCTTTTAACTAATACCATGATTTATTATTAGAATAAATATATTGTTGGAATATCATGTCTCTTTTAGACCTATCCTTAGTATTAATAAGGAGGAAATACACACAGTATGAACTGAGAATGAATCAAACAATTCTCTTTAGTCCCTTGTGCCTGCCAATGCTTTTGGACTTTAGGTTTCCCTATGCCCTGCCTAATGATAGCCAACATCCTGGCTGCACTTCTCAGAGATGGGATATATCAAATATAGAAGAAAGAAATATTCCTAACATTTGTTATTAGTTAAATGCTAACACCATTTTGAACTCTGTACAAATGATACAGGAATGCAAAACTCACTACCCCAGGAGTTTAAAAACATAGGCATGCCTTTGACAATATCCCAGGCAGGTACTTTTGTCTCTGCAGTGGCTAAATCCTGGATTTTCTTTTTAACTATTTGTATAATGGTAACACTTGGAGATCCCAACTATGATTAGGTCCATATTTTACTAAATGCAGTGCATACCCATAGTAAGATAGTTTCTGATTTAGATGACTGGATAATCTGAATAGACAAGATGCCAAGTGGTGAGAAAGGAAAGAGGCATGCAGGCCTGCCTAGATATATCTACACAGCAACTAGACACCCACAGCTGGTCCATGCTAGCTGACTTGTGCTCACAGGGCTCGGGCTGCGAGGCTGTTTCATTGCTGTGTAGACTTCTGGGATTGGGCTGGGGCCCAGGATCAAGTATCCTGCAGGGTAGGAGGGCCCCAGAGCCCAGACTCTAGGGTTGCCAACTTTCTACTCGCACAAAACCGAACACCCTTGCCCCATCCCTCACCCCGCCCCTCCTCCGAGGCCCCGCCCCTGCCCTGTCCCTTCTCCGAGGCCCTGCCCCCCGCTCACTCCATCCCCCCTCCCTCTTTCACTCGCACTCCCCACCCTCACTCACTAGCTCATTTTCACCAGGCTGGTTCAGGGGATTGGGGTGCAGGAGGGGGTGAGGGCTCTGGCTGGGGGTGCAGGCTCTGGGATGAGTCCAGGAATGAGGTGCAGGAGGGGGCTCCGGGCTGGGGGGTGGAGCTGAGGGGTTCAGAGTAAGGGGGGGCCTCTGGGCTGAGGCAGTGGGGTGGGGTGTGTGGATGTGTGAGGGCTCTGGCAGAGGGTGCAGACTCTGGGTGGGGCTGGGGATGAGGGGTTTGGGGTTCAGGATGGTGCTCCAGGGTGGGATTGAGGGATTCAGAGTGAGGGAGGGGGATCAGGGCTAGGGCAGGTGGTTGGGGCACAGGACAAGGGGTCAGGGCTCCGGCTGGGGGTACAGACTCTGGGTGGGGCTAGGGATGAGCAGTTTGGAGTGCAGGAGGTTGCTCCTGGCTGGGATCGAAGATTTTGGAGGGCAGGAGTGGGATCAGGGCTGGGGAAGGGTTTGGGGGCATGGGAGGGAGACAGGGGTGCAGACTCCAGGCAGCGCTTACCTCAAGCAGCTCCTGGAAGCAGCGGCATGTCCCACATCTGGCTCCTATGTGGAGGCACGACCAGGCAACTCTGCACGCTGCTCTGTCCGGAGGTGCCGCCACTGCAGCTCCCATCCAATGGGAGCTGCAGAGCTGGTGCTTGGGATGGGGGCAGCGTGCGGAGCCCCCTGTCTGCCCCTATGCCTAAGAGCCAGAGGAGGAACATGCCACTGCCAGGCCCTCTAAGAGGTCCAGAGAAGCCCGGGCCACTTCCAGCTTTTGAGGCCCCTAGCCATAATAAAAATATAAAATGTTGACACATGAAAACAAAATAAGACACCAAAAAAAGAGTGAGACATAATTTGAATATTTTTTTTTATTTAACAAATGCTTTTCTAGCCTTTTTCTGTGCAAATGCACTAATTATTGAGGAAAAATCTAGCTTTCGTGCAATGTCACAGCTGATATTAAGCATGGCGAGCCCATTCAAATGCTCTTGTCCTATAGTTGAATGGTGATGGTTCTTTACCTGCTTCAACATGTTGAAGGTGCGTTCACCTGAAGCCACTAATGCAGGCAAACTGACAAAAATATGCAATGTAATTGTGATATTAGGAAACACCCCAGAGAGTCCAAGTTTGAGTATTTCTTGAAGCAATTCCTTTGGCTTGCAATCCAATTTAAAGTTTGTGGAATATATTCGTTTGAGGAAGATGACCTCGTCACTGAGATCGTTTGAGATTTCTTTGTTGTACTGTTACTGAAATTGTTCAGCTGCAGAAAGTAGATCTTCATTACTCAATCTGTTGAACTGTCAAAGAAACTCAAAAAGGGTAAAAATTACTCACAGTGAGTCAAATCGACGTGTAAGACCTGATCAAATAGAGTCAATGATGACAAGGAAGACATTCACCCTATAATGCTGCTCGGCATCAGATTCAGTAGGTAAGTTGTGATTGGTGGAGAACTCAGATGAAATACCAATATTCTGTGCTACTAATTTGGACTCAGTCAGGATCACATCCCATTGTTCACGAATCTGTTGAATGTCATTGATAAGACTTTCAATGTTATCCCTCTCAACATGAAGTGTAGCATTGCATGCTTCAATTACCAGATTAGTTTGGTGGAGCATTGTAAGTAGCTTCATCCACAAAGATGACATCAGAATGCATTCAAATTTGGACATGTGCTACTGAATAGACTGAAGTTCAGTTCGAGCCTGTGCAGTAAGTTTGAGAGATTCAAGCTCATTTAAAGCCTTTCTCACTGAATTCAAATGCTGCACAACTAGGTGAACACCATCAATCCGTGCAGACCATCTAGTTTTGGACATCCCATGCAGTGAAACAGGATGATATTGCTTCAGAATTTCCCACCTTTGTGGACTGCTACTGAAGAGATTGTACATTTGCTGAACAGTTCCAAAGTAAGTAATTGCCTCCTTGCACGATTCAGCACAGTCAACACCTACAAGGTTTATTGTGTGGTTTCCACAGCTTGAGAAAATACAGTTTGAATTATGCTCAAGCAGAACCACTTGTACAGCTTTGTACTTCCTAGCCATATTAGATCCATTGTCAAAGGCTTGACCAACGCAGACTTGAAAATCTAACTTAAAACCTTCTAGAATTGCTAGTACTTGAGCAGCAATGTCTTTTCCAGTTTTTCTCGTGAAATTATCAAACAAAATAAACCTTTCTTCAATTGAAAATTTTGAGCTGTCTACAATCTTAACATATCGACTAACCATAGTAGTCTGTTCCTTGTGAGAACAATCTGGAGTGGCATCAACAATGATTGAAAAATACATTTTGAATCTCATCAAGAATTGTTGTTTGTACAAATGACCCACATAGCTCAATAAACTCATTTTGTATGCATGTGGAGAGATAATGGACTAGCATGCGCTTTTGACTCTCTTGCAATTCTCGAACACATTTAACATGCTTTGATAAAAGTGGGTCATATTTGCTGAGGAGCTCAACGATGCCTAGAAAGTTTCCATTTGCACGATCACCAATACGTTGACTGGAACCAAAGAAAGTCAATCCCCGCTCAGAAAGAAAAAGGATGACATTCAGGATGCGCTCAAGAATTTTTTTCCAGTTATTAGTTTCTGTAGAGAGAGTTCAGTCAAGAGTAAATTCTCAACTGAACTTTCAGCTGATGCTGCCCTACTGGCTGATTTCCATGCAACATAATTTTCTTTGTGTGATGTTGAACTCTCATGTGATGGTATTTGGTCTTTCAACTTCCTCCAACCTCTGTTGATGCTCCATCCTGATTGATCAGAGAGCACTGATGTATTTATAGCACTTTTGTTCAAAATGAAGCAGGGTGCACAGTACAGAGACTGTTTTTCCGTACTCCAGCATAACCAGTCTCTTGTGCAGGTCTCACCATTTAGAAGAGTTTTTGTCAGCAGACGAGTAGGGAAAGCATGATTATCAGCATCTAGAGGAATGTTACTTGGAATTTAAAAACAACTAATTTGAAGAAAAGATTTGGGCAACATTGCTTTTGTCAATAATTCCAATATCAGTCACAGTCAAACCTGTAGTACTCATGAATTGCTCTTGCTGCATAAGATCTACATCTTCCCGTTGCTGTTGAGTTTCTTGATCGTGCACAGGATCTCCTGCTGCTACTGTTACTGTTGGCACATCTCCTTCTTGACTACTGTCCTAATGTTCAGGTATTGGCATTGAAATATCCTCTGTTGCAGTTGCAGAGTTTTCATTATCTTTAGCATTGTTTGTTCAGTAATAATATTTGGTAACAGCCAATAATTTCAAATTGGTTTTCCAGTGGTTTGAGAAATGAAGTTATTGGCTTTGAGCTCTTAGCTGCTGCTTCACTCAGATGTTTTCGTCTCTTGCTTGCACCATTTTCAAATCTCCTCTTCATAGTGATCTATCTGGTCAATATGTAGCCTATCCTCACTTTAAATATTCTGCTGTAAATAAGTAGCTTATCTACACTTGAAATCTTCTACTATAAACATGTACACAAATGCTGAATGGTACACAAATGGTGAAAAGACTTAACATGAAGGAATACTAATTAAGAACACAAAATGAAACAGTCAGACAGGTTATTATCCTTATCACTGATTCAAAACTCAAGCACGCAAGGTATAATATAACAAGATGAACTGAAGACAAAGGGATGACATATATACAGAAAACACAGACACGGATACAGACAGAGGGATAATGTCCAAAAATTTCAAATGTGTGTCCTCACGAAACTCACTGTACAAGATTGTCCTCACAAATTTTCACCTTGAATCTGGGCCTATAGACTATGAAAGCCTATGATGATGGCCAAGCTACCAAGCTAGGGCTCAACCAACCAACCAGTCACCTCTTTTAGCTACAATAATAATGTAGGTAGATAATAATGAGGAATTCTCACACATAAATAATTCCTTAGTCAACTATAAAGACACTAAAATGTAATAATTCTCTACCTTTCAACACGCACTTGATCCAGCACCAGCCACTAGTAGTGGTTTGTTTATATAATCAGTTGATCTCAGAGGACACGTTCACCACAGTCCAATCTTGTGCCATCAGAACTGATATATTTTTATTAATATTTATGAACATTTTTAACTCTCTAATATGACAAAATCTATATCAGTTAACAAAAAAAATATGTCTTTTACCAAATCACATCTCTTATTTGCTTAAATTTGCAGCTCTAAGCTGAGAGAGTGTGTCACATTTTGGTCCAATAGGGATGAGCATAAAAACAAGTTGCGAAACTTATAAAATGCCAAGTTAACGAGTGTCTAAATTTGAGTCCCCCTTTGAGCTTGAGGCCCAGGCCAAATGGCCCTACTGGTCTCCCTCTCCCCCTCTGATTGGCCCTGGCCACTGCTTCCAGGAGCCGCACAGTTCCATGGCAGGCAGAGAGCTTGCCTTAGCCCCGCTATGCCACCAACCAGGCTTTTAAGGGCCCACTCAGAGCCGCCAGGGTCCCTTTTCAACCAGGCATTCTGGTGGAAAACTGGATACTTGGCAACCCTACCACACTCCAGCCCAAGTACAGAGGTCTACACAGCAATGAAACAGCCCCACAGCCCAAGTGCCATAAGAATAAGTTGGCGGGCATGGGCCAGCTATGGGCTTTTCTTTGCTGTGTAGACATACCCCGTGATGTCACTCAAGCAGACCAGTGGCAGAGCCAGGAAGAGAACCCAGGTCTCCTGATACCATGTCCAGTGTCCCATCTCCTAGAACGGAGGTCTTCAATCTGTGGGACGCACCCCCCAAGGGGGGGCATGGAGTAATGTTCAGGGAGCCTGGATTGGGCCTGGACCAGCCCCCACAGGCTGCCTGGGGTCCCAACTGCCAGCCCGAAATCCAGGGATACACTCCTGGCCGCAGCTGCTGGCCCCACGCCCAGGGTCCTGGTTGCGTGCCCTGCACCCGGAGTTCTGCTCCTGGCCACGGCTGCCAGCCCTGCACCTGGGGTCCCAGCTGCCTGTCCACACCCAGGGCTATGTGGCCAGATGCGGCTGCAGGCCTCGGTCCCCGGCCAAGGGTCCGCTCACACCCCCACCCACACCCCCAGCTGTGGCCACAGCTTTGGACCTCCTCCCCCTGTCCACGTCCCCCCCCTCTCAGAGCCACATCACTGCTCCTGGCTCCATGGGGGGGGGGGCATGGACAAGTGTAAAGGGGGGGCATGATATAAAAAGTTTTGGGACCGCTGCCCAGATGTATGCCTGTTATGGTTTGGTTTCCATATGTCTGAGATCAGCTTGTAGTACATATCCCACAGTAACAGCCAATAATTCCAAATTGTTTAAAGACAGGTTTAGTCAAGCAGAGAAAAAAAAATAGATGAAAATAAAAGTCAAGAAGAATACAGCATATCATTTCTCAAGTTAAGTGATTCCTTGCTTAGGTAGCATACTCCTTATGTTCACAGGTCCTTTGAGGTAACCAGCATCTCTGGTCAACATAATACCCACTGTAAAGCTCTTCCACTGTTTCACTGTGCTTATGTCTTTAATTTAAATATATTTGGGCATATGTTGGAAATGTAATGTGTGAAAAATCTCTGCCATCTTTTAGATATGAAGTCATTCTGTGCAGTGTAGACAGTGATATTCCATAATTACAACACGGTGGAGTATTCATTGTTCTCTACTATATAATTTACTAATACAGACAAACACATTTAATCAAGCTCCATATTTCTTGATAAAGAAGTTTTTCATTTCCTTCCAGTGTAACATACAATCTTTTTAACATGGTTAGGGATTTGGCAGATACACACAATTTTGTGGTTTCAATGAACATCTCAGACAAGTCATTTAGCCACCTGGGTAATCTGGGGTCTTTTGGAAAGCTATTAATCCTTTCACACAGAAGGCTATGTAACTTGGTGCAGCCATCAGTAAATGGGAAAATGATTTCATGAACAATTTTAGGGTTGTTTCCATCTTGCAGTGTTTGAAGTCATTAAAATTTCCTACATTTTTAACCAAAATTTTTATTATAATCAATTTTTTCAGTGCTTTTAGTTTGTTGAAAACCATATTTTCAGTAATAAAACATGTTTTTTAGTAAACTAAAAATTTCTATACAATTTTGTTGAAGTATTTGGTAATAAAAAACACAAAAATGGAAAATTTACATCAATGATATTTTGTGAAAAGTATTCCTTGAAAAAAGGCTATTTGTCAAAACCCCCAGCCCTCTCCAAAATGGTGTATGTGAAAGATTTCAACCAGCTGTATAATTTGGTAAGTTGATTCAACAGAAACAAAAGGTAGCAACAGGCAGTAAGGTCTATTCAGCAGGGGATTTATAAGAGGATTTATAATAAGCACAAACAAGGTAACAATCAAAGGAGTAACCATGTAAACTGAAGTGCTTTCCCATCCTGAGGATTTTTACTAGAGCTTGAAGCCTGTGGAGCCCTTCTATTTTCCTACAAATATCCCCACACAGAGCTTGGGCGAACAGCAGAGAGGCTAACAGAGGGAGTTTGACTGGGAGTTCGCCTGGGGAGAGCCCACTGAGGCTTTCATCTTGCAGGCTTTTCTGAATAGTTACTGCAACAGCTGAGGAAGCTCTTAGAAGGAAGGTAATATGGATGGTGAGCAATCAGCTGTTGTGACCTGCACAGGATGTGCCATGTTTGTCTTTCTTCCACAGGACAGAAGCGACTTTGTCTGTACAAAGTGCAAGCTGGTCTCCACACTGGAAGAGAAGGTTCAAGGTCTGGAGAAACAAGTATCAACCCTGCATTGCATAAGAGAAAATGAAGATTTCCTGGACAGATGTCTGGATATGCTTCTTCGTGCACACAACTCTGAAGAGTCAGAGTAGGCTGCGCAGCGGGGACAGAAGGAAGAAAATTGGCAGCATGTGATCTCCAGAAGAAGAAAGAGGAGCATCCATGTACCAGCAATGCAGATACAGGTGAGCAACTGTTTTCACTTTTTCTCCACAGGTACTAATGCGGAGAGTGGACCAGATGATACATCTGATGGAAGGGAGCAGGAGACTCCACCGATTGGAAGGCATGAAATGCACTGTCCTAGAGAAGGAGATTCCACAACCGCCACTCCCAAGAGAAGGAGGTGGGTGGTGGTAGTTGAGGACTCCCTCCTAAGGGGGACTGAGTCATGTATCTACCGTCCTGACCAGGAAAGCCGAGAAGTGTGCTGCTTGCCAGGAGCTAAGATTCACGATGTGACGGAGAAACTGTTGAGACTCATCAAGCCCTCGGATCACTACCCCTTCCTGCTTCTCCATGTGGGCACCAGTGATACTGCCAAGAATGACCTTGAGCAGATCACTGCAGACTACGTAGCTCTGGGAAGAAGGATAAAGGAGTTTGAGGCACAAGTGGTGTTCTCATCCATCCTCCCTGTGGAAGGAAAAGGCCCGGGTAGAGACCGTCAAATCGTGGAAGTCAATGAATGGCTATGGAGGTGGTGTTGGAGAGAAGGCTTTGGATTCTTTGACAATGGGATGGTGTTCCAAGAAGAAGGATTGCTACGCATAGATGGGCTCCACCTAACGAAGAGAGGGAAGAGCATCTTCGCAAGCAGATTGGCTAACCTAGTGAGGAGGGCTTTAAACTGGGTTCACGGGGGGAAGGAGACCAAAGCCCTGAGGTAAGTATGGAAGTGGGATACCAGGAGGAAGCACAAGCAGAAGAGCACAAGAGGGGAGGACTCCTGCGACATACTGAGAAAGCAGGACGATCAGCGAGTTATCTTAAGTGCCTATACACAAATGCAAGAAGCCTAGGAAACAAGCAGGGAGAACTGGAAGTCCTGGCACAGTCAAGGAATTATGATGTCACTGGAATAACAGAGACTTGGTGGGATAACTCACATGCCTGGAGTACTGTCGTGGATGGATATAAACTGTTCAGGAAGGACAGGCATGGCAGAAAAGGTTGGGGAGTTGCACTGTATGTAAGAGAGCAGTATGACTGCTCAGAGCTCTGGTATGAAACTGCAGAAAAACCTGAGAGTCTCTGGATTAAGTTTAGGAGTGTGAGCAACAAAGGTGATGTCGTGGTGGGAGTCTGCTATAGACCACCAGACCAGGGGGAGGAGGCTTTCTTCTGGAAACTAACAGAAGTTACTAGATTGCAGGCCCTGGTTCTAATGGGGGACTTCAATCACCCTGATATCTGCTGGGAGAGCAATACAGCGGTGCACAGATAATCCAGGAAGTTTTTGAAAAGTGTATGGGACAATTTCCTGGTGAAAGTGCTGGAGGAACCAACTAGGGGCAAAGCTCTTCTTGACTTGCTGCTCACAAACAGGGAAGAATTAGTAGGGGAAGCGAAGGGGGATGGGAACCAGGGAGGCAGTGACTATGAGATGGTCGAGTTCAGGATCCTGACACAAGGAAGAAAGGAGAGCAGCAAAATACGGACCCTGGACTTCAGAAAAGCAGACTTTGACTCCCTAAGGGAACTGATGGGCAGGGAGAATAACATGAGGGGGAAAGGAGTCCAGAAGAGCCGGCTGTATTTTCAAGAATCCTTATTGAGATTGCAGGAACAAACCGTCCCAATGTGTAGAAAGAATAGTAAATATGGCAGGCAACCAGCTTGGCTTAACAGTGAAATCCTTGCTGATCTTAAAAACAAAAAAGAAGCTTACAAGAAGTGGAAGATTGGACAAATGACCAGGGAGGAGTATAAAAATATTGCTCAGGCATGCAGGTGTGAAATCAGGAAGGCCAAATCACACTTGGAGTTGCAGCTAGCAAGAGATGTTAAGAGTAACAAGAAGGGTTTTTTCAGGTATGTTAGCAACAAGAATAAGGTCAAGGAAAGTGTGGGCCCCTTACTGAATGGGGGAGGCAACCTAGTGACAGAGGATGTGGAAAAAGCTAATGTACTCAATGCTTTTTTCGCCTCTGTCTTCAAGAACAAGGTCAGCTCCCAGACTATTGCACTGGGCAGCACAGTATGAGGAGAAGGTGACCAGCCCCCTGTGGAGAAAGAAGTGGTTCAGGACTATTTAGAAAAGCTGGACAAACACAAGTCCATGGACTAGATGACTTCCTGAGGTCCCTTCCAACCCTGATATTCTATGATTCTTGTGCTGAGCAGCATCTCAACTGGAAAATAAAATGGAGCTGGAGTTAATCCTTTTTGTACTAGAGACTGGATAGTGACACTGCACCTTGTCACATCTTCTCCTTGTTTTAAAGCTAAACATTCAGACAAGTGTAATTTCACTTAGACACAGTTTTCAAGTGAAATATATTTCTGTAACAATTCTAGTTTATTTGGGATGATTAAGGTTTAGAGTGACACAAACAATTATTTGTTTGTTTAAAAGGAATAGCAGATGAAAGTTGTTGCTTGCAGATTTTTCCATCATCTGCAAACAGTATATAGAAGAAAAGGTTTGGATAAGTGTGACTGGATAATGAGCAATTGGAAGTGGAATATAATTAAATGAGAGGAAATAATGAAAAAGCTTAGAATTTTATTCTTCTGAAGCTGTGCCCACCAAAATCCACAGTTTTGCAACTGACATAATTAGAGCAAACAAAGGAAATACCATGGACTATCACTGAGGACTAAAGCTATATATTTAAATCATGAGAGATCTGGTTGTATCTCAGAGGGGAGACAGGAATGAGTATATTTTCATCACCACATGTGTTATGTGTTCAAATCCCCACACACTAAACAGAGTATATGGGACTTGGCTGTTGTGAATCTATGAAGATCTACTGACCTCACTGGAACTACCTGTAGCTGGTTTTATGCCTCTCAATACACAAAATAGGTGGAATATAAAATTTTACATAATAATTTCTGGAAATCTAAAAGATGCAGATATTAAAAACTAATAATGGAAAAATAGGATTATGCTGTGCTGAATCTTGCACTTATATTCTATTTGTATTGATGATTAGGCTTATGTTCTTACATTTGTGTCTTTTTTATGCTGCCCTTTTTGATGAGAGCTCCCTCTGTATCCCACTTTTACCCTTCTTCCCTCCCTCAAATTAATTTATTCTATGAAGTGCACTAATTCTGACACATGCCAGAAAAATGCTGTCACCTTCTAAACATTTTTAAAAAAACAACAAAACTAAACTTTTTTTTTTTTTAAGGTGTGCTTGTAAGCAAAAGTCACCTGCTAGATTGCATTATGGCATGCTTTAAATCCATGTTTAGGCCCATTATAAGTGAGGTAGTAGGGAATACTTACGCCAGTATAATAAATGGCATTGAGAGTGCATCTTTGGAAATCAGAGCATATATTGAGGCACATAACTGGGATTTAGTCACCAACCTTGGGGCAAACAAGTTTGGCTATTTTGGCTTTCATGTCTGAGCTGTGCTGCATATCTTATTAGTATGTAAACTCCTTGGTAAATGATTGTGTTTTCCTGTGTGACATACACAGTGACTAAAACAGGGTCAGTGCTTAACAAACAACATCCAGGAACAAAGAACGTAGATCATAGAATGTAGACAAGATGGGAAACTCTATCCTGGGAAGCAATTATGGAAAGAATGTAGAGAAACTGGAAAGGATCCAGAGGCGAGTCACAAAGATGAGCAAAAGCTGAGGGAACTGTGTATGTTTAGTTTGAAAAAAGAAGATTAAGGGGGGATATCATAATGGTCTTCAAATACTTGAAAGGCTGCCAAAAATGATGGAGAAAAGTTGTTCTCTTTTGCCACAAAGAGCAGGACAAAAGGCAATGGATTTAAACTACAGCATAGCAGATTTAGATTAAATCTCAGGAAAAAGCTTCCTAACTATAAGAATGGTAGGAAATGGAACAGACTGCCAAGGGAGGTGGTGAAAGCTCCTTCACTGGAGGTTTTCAAAAGGAGGCTGGATAGCCATCTGTCATGGATAGTTTAGACACAACAAATCCTGCATCTTGGCAGGGGGTTAGACTAGATGACCCTTGCGGTCCCTTCTAACCCTATGCTTCTATGATTCTATGACCCCAGCCCACATTCACAGCACAGTGGCAGCTCCTGTCCAGCTCCCTGCTCTCGGCATTGTAACCTGGCAATGGGGTTGCAGCTCAGGTGTGTGGCCCACCTGCCCCTCCACCATTATGTTGGAGTGGCACCCAGACCAAGTGAGTGAGTGGCACTGTGACTATGTGTGTCGGGTCGCAACTTCTGAAGCACTTAGCTGGGCCCAGCCCCAGCCTACGGGACAGGAGTTGCCTCTGTGGGGTGAGTTTTTCCATTTTTATTTCATATTTGCCAAAAAAACAAAAACAAAAACAAAAACAAAAAAACTTCCTCCCTCCCCAAAAAACCCCACAGGCTCTATGTATTTGCAACCTTTCACCTACGTGCCAGCCTTAGTAAAATACCCTTTCAGTTAATCACGCAGATATGTGGCTATTGGAACCTACTAGGGCTACAAGGCCTAGCTGCTGAAGCACCTACAGTGCTTGCTGCTGTCTCACAGCACACCTGGCATGCTACTGGTACCTTAGAGATTTGCTGTACTCTGGCACTGAGCAGTCCGAATAATTACATTGCTTATTGGCAAGACGGCCTGGTTACTGTCAGAGGAGTATGTGTGTCCTGCTGTACTGTTTGTGGCCATAAAGGGCTAGACTGAGCTTTTAGACTCAGCTATGAGCAAGAGCATACACATAGCTGCACTGCCTCAGGAAGAGAATTCGCAAGCAGAGCTGGTTGGAAACAGAATTTCTGTTCCATTGGAAATTAAAAAAAAAAATCTGAATTTCCCATAAAACAAGAACACAGACACACACATACACACACACAAATTCATGTTGGGACCTGCACAACTTGGTTATTTCCATATCGTGCAAGTGTTTCAATGAGTCTGTCCTTTCAAGTTCATTTTTAATATTATAGTATAACATTAATTTCAATATCATTGTGACATGGAGCCAGAAAGGGTTAAGCAACTTGCAGGGTAAATGACTCAAATGCAACCTTTAAAGATATATTAGAAAAGTGTATACACGGTAATTAGGGCCATTACTTATAAATAGCTAGCAAAGCTATGTTGGATAGACTAGATCTTTGAAATGCAAACCTGTATTGTTAGAGAATTAGCGGTAAATAATAATTATATCTATATATGTTTACCTATCTCTTGTTAGATGTTAATCACAAAGCCAGATTAGCTTGTGGATTCTAATTCCCTTTCATATCTTAATTACATTATATTATGCTTGTGGATGGTTCACTTAACCTTAAGATCAAAGATTTAAGATATTGCAGGAAATAATATTACTAACATTGTCTTCAGTTTACATTGTCAGTGCCAAAATGAATGCCTTGACAGTTTGAATGGATAATTGCCTTATGCTAATTAATACTACTTGTTTACCTGTGTATTCATAGGAAATAAGGATTTTTACTTCAATGCAATGATGTGCATTACCTATTCTTCATTCAAGGAATGCCTGCTATGTTATCATGCTGTCAAGAAGCTATAGTAGCCTGCCAGAGATCTATAAAAGAACTCTAGGACCTGATCCTGTCATCTCAGATTCTGCTTAAGCTTTGTCAGGGGAAGGTTAAGTTGCAAAACTGAGGTCTCCAGCTCCAGTCTGGATTACCCTGATATGTGACATGGACTGCCTGTTTGAACTATAACTTGATAAACTGATTTTGGAAAGGACTTTTTTGCAATCGAGCAGCTCAACATCTCTACTATGAAACTGACCTAAGATCTTTATTCATACTTTATGTATAATGATCTTTTAACCACAATACTCCCTCTTTCTTCTTTTTTTAATAAAACTTAGTTTGGTTAATAAAAATTGGCTTTAAGCATGTATTTGGGTAAGATCTGAAATATTCTTTGACTTGGTGGGTAATGAGTCCAATCCCTTGGGATTGGTAGAACTTTATGTATGGTGAACAAAATTTTAAATAATCATCACCATATTTGACTTGGCTGTCTGGGTGGGAGCCCCAGAGCTAGACTGCTTGAAGTGAACTGAATTTTTGGCTTCTGGGTAACTAGTAAGGTATTATAGAAGCTGTTTTGTTGCTGTCTTGGTGATTCTAAATATTAGAATCACCACCAGTTTTGGGGACCATCTGCCCCATTCTTGGCAGTTTGCTCTGATTGAGCAATCTCATTGTGGGCCCCCACTGTCACAATAATATGAAAGTTAAAAAGTGTTTTCTGATTGGTGAAATGAAGTGGTTTTACTTTCTGCATTAAAAATGTTATTGACATAGAGATGTGCCTGTAAAATGTTTAGATTTTGATAAAACTGCATTTTTTAATGGGAAAATGTTAATGTTAGGTAAGGAAGGCACTCCCAAGGATACAGGAAGTTCCTGAGGAAAGGGCCTCGTAGGATAGGTGATCAGGCAAGCTCACCAGAGCAGGGAGCCTACAGGATGTGCTTCTGGTGACAAGAAACTCTCCAGGGAATGCATCAGAAAAGGAAGACTAGGAGGTTCTCCTAGAAATTCCTAATAGGACAGCTGCAGAAGTCAGACATCCAGGGAGGCCTGGTTAGGATTTGGGGTAGTACAACTATGGACTATTTTTGACCAGCTCTCGTGGGAAGGATCTGTACTTCAGAGAGTCACAGTGCTTCATCTATCCTCCCCCTTGCATCAGTGGGGAAGTAATTTACTACACCTTTTTATAGAGAATAGCATACTCTTGTCAAGTGTTCTGGCCAGCGTATAGAGGGCCAAAGCTCTGCATCCTCCCTTCCCAACTGCTCATAAAAGGGGTTGGGAGAGTACCAGCCTCTGCTCTCCCCAGGGCCGGCTCCAGGCACCAGCTCAGCCAGCAGGTGCTTGGGGCGGCCAAGGGGAAGGGGCGGCATGTCGGGCTCTTCGGCAGCAATTCGGCGGCGGGTCCCTTGGTCCCTCTCGGAGGGAAGGACCGGCCAAATTGCCGCCGAAGAAGAAAGCGGTGCGGTGGAGCTGCCGCCGAAGTGCCACCGGTCGCGGCTTTTTTTTCCCCCACTGCTTGGGGTGGCAAAAACCCTGGAGCCGGCCCTGGCTCTCCCCATCACATCCAGAGGGGTCCTATGTGGCTGCACAGAGGTAATAAGGAGGGTTTTCACACCTGTGTGTGGGAAATGATAAGTTCTGGAATTACTACTGGACAGTATTTTGTATTTATATATAATTATTAGACAGTTCATATATATTTAAATTGGTTTGAGTTATATTAAAGCTCACAGTAGGCGTTATATCGGAGTTTAGGGGAAAAAACATGGACTCAAGCAGCAGTTCAGTTAGAGAGGGTCCAGTCCATGCTTAGGCCGCACTCCCACTGAACTGGAATGAAGGAGTGAAGGATCAAGCCTCTAGCTATTATAGAGAGCATTTAAAATAACTTCTCTCTCCTTACCCCCATTTCCATTATCTTTGATGGGAGTACTGATGGGAAATTTACTTAATCTAACCTTTTCCAAGACTTAACAAGATTTTACTAATAGTTCTTTCACGAGAAAATTTGTTCACTCAGAAATAAGCTTTGATAGTTGATGTAAAACAGTTGTTTCCTGGGTATTGTGGTATGACTTATTGAAAGAGTAAATTGCTTTCATCAGTCAAATCTTCCCATTCATACTGGACTGCTAATTGTGATTATATTTTATGTTTCCATGCTTGGGTTATTTTATTCTTGTATCCTTCAAAGAAACCAATTCCTTATTCACCTGGGTATCTAGCCATACAAGTGAAAGAAAGGTCTTTCTGCCTCTGATTAACATTGTGCCAAACTATGGCAGAGTATATAGTCCTGGTAGTAAGTAACATATCTTTATTTTGAAAGAATCAGTTTTACTTTGCTAAATTAATCCATCCTTTTAATATAACCAAGGTCATTTCCTTCCACATAAATCACTCAAAGAGTATAGAATTGGATGGGTAACAGCTGGTAACAATTTATAATGCCACCTCATGCCTTTAATGAGTGAATTAATTCCTTCCTGTCATAAGCTAAAGATCTGTACCATACTGTATGGATCCAGGAAATCTGAAGAGAATGGAATGCCTTGACAAGGCTTCATCAGCCAGGGAAGTAAGGGGTAGGCTGGGTCCCCCAAGGTCACTACTATTGACATTTCAACAATGCAGTGGAAATCTGCTGGTCAAGAAAGAAGGTCCATGCTTGTGGCTTTCTGAACAGTTCTTAGTGATGCAACCAATCAAGCACCTTACTTGACCAGCTAACACAGATGTCAGTGAAGCGTCCCTGGTGATCCACCAGCACTTCCATAACCATGGAAAAAGTAATGCTTTTTGTTGAGATACTCTGTGGCAAGGTAGTCTGGGGCCAAAAGAGGAATGTGCATGCTGTCTATTGCTCCACCGCAGTTCAGGAACCCCATAACTGCAAAGCCATCCACTATGTCCTGCACATTTCCAAGAGGCACAGTCCTGTGTAGCAGGAGATTAATGGTCCTGCACATTTGCATGACTGTGGCCCCCAAGGTGAATTTTCCCACTCCACAATGACTTCCCACTGACCAGAAGCAATCTGGCATTTCAAGTTTCCACAATGTGATTGCCACTCACTTCTCCATTGTCCATGCAGCTCTCAATTTGGTGTCCTTGCTTTGGATGGCTGGGGCGAGCAAGGCACATAGATCAATTGGTTCTCACTATCTCTCTCAGTAAACTGGCTGCCATGAAATCATCATGTTTCTTATTGTGACTCTGCAAATACTGGAGGATAGTGTGTCCTACGTTTCCAAAGCTCATGACAATACAGCAGAGTTGTGCAGGCTCTGTTCTTCTGTCAGAGATGGCGGACAGCAACAAGTGCCAAATGTTTATAGAAAACTGAAAATAGGTGTGAAGATTATGGGATGGAGGACATTGCATTATGGGAAGTTGATCCCTGTCTCCTGGTCACTACTGCAGGAGTCGTTTCTGTCCCACCATACATTGCCCAAACTACCCCAAAAAACAGTGTGCTGAACAGTGGTGGGTTTCACACTCAGATACCTACCCAGGGTGCACCACACTGTGCACTGATACAAGCACTCCTGGTGAGTGTGCTCAGCACAGATGCGAGGAGCAAAGTACACACACACACAAATGAGATACCAACTGCAGAGACTGTATGCCAACATAAATTGAGTCAGCAAAACTGTGTAGTATAAACAGGGCCTCAGTGATTTTTTTTTTTTACCTGTCTGCTTAACCTTTCTCTATAACAAGTGATCTGGAGAAACAGGTTTCTATAGAGGAAATACATTTACAAACAATGTTCTCTTGATGCAGATAGCAAGGAAACTTCAGGCCATTAAAAAGAGGAAAATAGAACTTTCTACCAGATTCCATTACTGCTCCTATTCATTCAAAATTAGCTCATTAGAAGTTAAAAACTTACCCACTAAATTCACAGATTATTAGTGCTTCCAACAAGATGCTTAACTTTGCATTAGCGAGCAAATGGAGAGAGATGATTGAGTGTGAAGGGACTTGAAAGTGAAGACAAGCAGGTTAGGAGCTAAACACTATCTGCCTCAGTGACCCCTTGGCACCCATGCTCAATCCTCTCCCTTACTCTTCTCTTTACTATAAGTATGCTCTAGTTTTCCCCATTTGTTTAACGAAAAAATACACCCTGAAGCCCACTTGTTTCTCCAACTACTGCCCCATCTCTCTTTCATCTCTAGGCTCATTGAACATGTGGTTTACAATTGCTACCAGGAGTTCCTCCCATCCAGTTCCATCTTAGATCCTCTTCAATCTGACTTCTGCCTTTTGAGCTCCACTGCATCTGCTCTTTCTAATGTCTATAATGATCTCTTCCTAGAAAAAAAGCTCAGACCCAGTACTGCCTCCTCATCCTCTCTGAGATAGCAGTCGCCTTTGACACCATTGACCATGATGTTGTTCTTGAAAAGTTGGCTTCCCTTGGCTTTCATGGCTCTGTTCTCTCCTGGCTCTCCTCCTATATCTCAAACCTCTCCTTCAGCATATCCTTCAGAGGATCCTCCTCATTTGCCCTCCAATTTTCTGTGACAGTTCCACATGGCTCTGTCCTTGGTCCCTCTCTTCTCCCTCTGCATCTTGTCTCTGTGTAATCTCATCTGCAAATAAAAAATCAACTACCATCTCTATGCTGATGACTCACATTTACCTCTCTACTCCAGACCCATCTCCTTCTCTCCAAACTGAAGTCATATAATCATAGAATATCAGGGTTGGAAGGGACCTCAGGAGGCCATCTAGTCCAACCCCCTGCTCAAAGCAGGACCAATTCCCAACTAAATCATCCCAGCCAGGGCTTTGTCAAGCCTGACCTTAAAAACCTCTAAGGATGGAGATTCCACCACCTCCCTAGGTAACCCATTCCAGTACTTCACCACCCTCCTAGTGAAAAAGTTTTTCCTAATATCCAACCTAAACCTCCCCCACTGCAACTTGAGACCATTACTCCTTGTTCTGTCATCAGGTACCACTGAGAACAGTCTAGATCCATCCTCTTTGGAACCCCCTTTCAGGTAGTTGAAAGCAGCTATCAAATCCCCCCCTCATTCTTCTCTTCTGCAGACTAAACAATCCCAGTTCCCTCAGCCTCTGCTCATAAGTCATGTGCTCCAGCCCCCTAATCATTTTTGTTGCCCTCCGCTGGACTCTTTCCAATTTTTCCACATCCTTCTTGTAGTGTGGGGCCCAAAACTGGACACAGTACTCCAGATGAGGCCTCACCAATGTCGAATAGAGGGGAATGATCACGTCCCTCGATCTGCTGGCAATGCCCCTACTTATACAGCCCAAAATGCCATTAGCCTTCTTGGCAACAAGGGCACACTGTTGACTCATATCCAGCTTCTCGTCCACTGTAACCCCTAGGTCCTTTTCTGCAGAACTGCTTCCTAGCCATTTGGTCCCTAGTCTGTAACAGTGCATGGGATTCTTCCGTCCTAAGTGCAGGACTCTGCCCTTGTCCTTGCTGAACCTCATCAGGTTTCTTTTGGCTCAATCCTCTAATTTGTCTAGGTCCCTCTGTATCCTATCCCTACCTTCCAGCATATCTACCACTCCTCCCAGTTTAGTGTCATCTGCAAACTTGCTGAGAGTGCAGTCCACGCCATCCTCCAGATCATTAATGAAGATATTGAACAAAACCAGCCCCAGGACCGACCCCTGGGGCACTCCACTTGAAACTGGCTGCCAACTAGACATGGAGCCGTTGATCACTACCCGTTGAGCCCGATGATCTAGCCAGCTTTCTATCCATCTTATAGTCCATTCATCCAGCCCATACTTCTTTAACTTGCTGGCAAGAATACTGTGGGAGACCGTATCAAAAGCTTTGCTAAAGTCAAGGAATAACACATCCACTGCTTTCCCCTCATCCACAGAGTCAGTTATCTCCTCATAGAAGGCAATTAGGCTAGTCAGGCATGACTTGCCCTTGGTGAATCCATGCTGACTGTTCCTGATCACTTTCCTCTCCTCTAAGTGCTTCAGAATTGATTCCTTGAGGACCTGCTCCATGATTTTTCCAGGGACTGAGGTAAGGCTGACTGGTCTCTAGAAGGATCCTCCTTCTTCCCTTTTTTAAAGTTGGGCACTACATTAGCCTTTTTCCAGTCATCCGGGACCTCCCCCGATCGTCATGAGTATTCAAAGATAATGGCCAATGGCTCTGCTAGGTCTTTGACATCTGCTCATGGATATCTAGCCAGCAGATCAAGATAAACATGGATAAAACAGAGCTTCTAATTCCATCCCCCCCAAACAAACAAAAACAACCACCATACTGTCTGTCATTCAGGCCTGTAATCTGAGTGCCATCTTCAACATAGACCTCTCTCTAGGTCCTCACATCCAGACTATGTCTAAATCTTGCTGATCCTTTCTGTATAATGTCTATAAGGTATGGCCCTCCCAACCCAGGCTCACGGACCATGAAGCCAGAGAAGGCACCTCTGGTGAGTGCACCTTTGTAAATATAATGGATGGTTTAAAAGCAAGCGTGTTTAATGATTAATTTGCCCTGAAGACTTGGGATGCATTCGCGGCCTTTTAAATGGCCAACCAAACAGGTGCTTGGTATGGGAAAGGAGGGCATTGCTGTTTGAAACTATTCCCACATGTTCTGAAGGTTGAAGAAGCCGAAAGACTGTGGCTTACCATGGCTGCCTGCAAGCCAAATTCTGTTGCCCGGCCCTGCGTGTGTGATCTCTCACACCAAACCGGCAGGCCCTCAATATAAGAGGCAAAATGCGACCTTGTACCGAAAGCACATGTGCTATGAAATATTAACAGTTGGTTCACCATGAAAGAGTCTACCCATTGTTCTCTAAAATGTGTCTTTTTAAATACTACTCTCCCTTTTTTTCCTCCCGCATCTGCAAATGTTTCAACGCTCCCCCTATCATCTCCGTCCCAGAGGCTAGCGCAGATAAGAAGGTGAAAAAAAAAGCACTAATGATTAAATGTTCTCTGAGCTCATGCAGTCCTCCTGCACTGAAGGATCTCAGCAGAATGTGTGGAGGCAAACAATGTCAGAGTCCAGGAAAGCTGAAAATGAACACGAGGACAGGAGGAATGAGCGAGATGAGTGGTGGTGGGCGCAAAAGGAGAGGTGGCGGCAACGCGATGAGTGGAGACAGGATGCAATGCTGAGGCTACTGGGGGATTAAACTGATATGCTCCGGCGTCTGGTGAAGCTGCAGGAAATGCAGCAGGAGAACAGACCGCTGCTGCAGTCCCTGTGTAACTGCCTGCCCCCCTCCCCAAGTTCCATAGCCTCCTCACCCAGACATCCAAGAACGCGGTGGGGGGGGGCACGCTCCGGCCACCCAACCACTCCATCCCAGAGGACTGCCCAAGCAAAAGAAGGCTGGCATTCAATAAGTTTTAAAGTGCAGTCTGGCCTTGTTCTTCACCCCTACCCTCATCCACCACCCCACCCAGTGCTTCCCTCCTCACTCACCCCTCCCGGGCTACCTTGGCATTTATCCCCCTATTTGTGTAATGAATTAATAAAGAATGCACGATTTTGAAAAAATAATGACTTTATTACCTATGCAAGAGGTGATCGAAGGGGGGAGGGCAGTTGGCTTACAGGGAAGTAGAGTGAACCAAGGGGGCGGGTTTTCATCAAGGAGAAACAAACAACTGTCACACCATAGCCTGGCCAGTAATGAAACTGGTTTTCAAAGCTTCTCTGATGCACAGCGCGCCCTGCTGTGCTCTTCTAACCGCCCTGGTGTCGGGCTGCGTGTAATCAGTGGCCAGGCAGGTGAGGGCAGCTCTCATCTTGGTATTCTTGCGCTTCAGGGCAGGGGAAAGCAAGTCACAAAGTTCCATGAAAGTGCCCTTACTCATGCAAAAATTTCGCAGCAACTGGGAATCATCCCAGACCTGCAACACTATGCGGTCCCACCAATCTGTGCTTGTTTCCCGGGCCCAGAATCGGCATTCCACAGCATGAACCTGCCCCATTACCATCATGATGTCCAAATTGCCAGGGCCCATGCTTTGAGAGAAGTCTGTGTTCATGTCCTCATCACTCTCATCACCGCGCTGCCGTCACCTCCTCGCCTGCTTTTGCAGGTTCTGGTGCTGCATATACTGCAGGATAATGCGCGAGGTGTTTACAGTGCTCATAACTGCCACGGTGATCTGAGCGGGCTACATGCTTGCTGTGGTATGGTGTCTGCAGGAGAACAGGGGATCAGAGTGGCAGCAGAAGCGTGACGATGGTTTGCAGCCCTACTGCACCGTCTGCTGCCAGAGCAGGAGAGCAGAGTGGCAGCGGAAGCGTGACGACGGTTTGCAGCCATACTGCAGTGTCTGCTGCCAGCAGCACCCAGGACACAACAGCAGTGGCTGAGCTGAGCGGGCTGCACACTTGCCGTGGTATGGCGCCTGCGCGGAATAAAGGCACAAAGTGATTGTCTGCCATTGCTCTCATGGAGGGAGGGGCGACTGACAACATGTACCCAAAACCACCTGCGACAATGTTTGTGCCCCATCAGGCAGTGGGAGCTCAACCCAGAATTCCAATGGGTCGCGGAGACGGCAGGAACTGTGGGATAGCTACCCACAATGCAATGCTCCAAAAGTCGACGCTAGCCTCGGTACTGTGGATACACTCCGCCGATTTAATGCGCTTAGTGGGGACACACACAATCGATTGTATAAAATCGCTTCCTAAAAAATTGACTTCTATAAATTCGACCTAATTTCGTAGTGTAGACATACCCTTTAAGACTCTTCTTTGCCAAGATGCCCATAAAAATCTTGACAATGGTTAGGCTGTTGGTGTGCTGAGACCACTGCCTATCATGCTGTCCAATATTGTCTAATTGTTTCCTTGTACTCCTCCATCTTTCTGTATCCATCTGGTTTTTTTTTTTTTCTTGTCTTACACTTAGATTGTAAACCCTTGGGGCAGGGATTATCTTTTTGTTCTGTTTGTAAAATAACTAGCACAATGGAGTCCTGGTACATGACTAGGCTCCTAGGCATCACAGCAAAACAAATCAATAGGCATAAGCAGGTTGTCATATGAGAGTGTGTGCACGCACACACAACCATACAGGGAGAGAGCACATAAAGAGGTTGCTTATTGTATTCATAGCTCCTGCAACCCCCAAAGTATTCTGACCACTTAAATTTTAACTCTTTGGTCCTGAATCTTCACAAATCCAACTGGGAAAACAAAAGATTATAAAATATGTCACAGGTATATTTAATAAGCTTTTTATAGTATTGATATATCAAGTGCATAATATCCTGGGGATTTTGATGAAGTTATTTTCTTATTCAACCAGACTAAGATAGCAAACATCTGCTTTACTCAACTAAAAGATTCATATTATAACTGCTAATAACCAGCAACCTAAATTTGCTTTGCATAAACAGAGTTTACCAATAGTTTTGGCAAAGAACATGGCTAGCATTAGGATCTTTTAAAAAAACATGTAAAAGTATTGGCCCAATTCACACACTACAGATAAACTTGGATCATTTTGTTTTGGAAGGATTTCTTTAGAGAAAGTGTCCATTGATACTTTGTCACCATATTCTGAAACAAAGAAGATTTAAGTAGTCTTATTTTTTGGCAGTAAATAGCAAGGAATTCCAGAGCAGAACTACGTGTAGATATACCTGTAGCAAGCTGGTCAACAGAAATTCAGATAATCAGCTCCACAGAGCTCAGCTGTAAAAGATTCCAAGTGTAACAGAATTGGTCTGTTAGTCTTGAAATAAAGACAGAGCTTAAAAATATGCCCAAAAAGAATATCACCCTGGCAGAGTAATTCCAATTGTCAGAAGAAACAGTCAAAGGACTTCTTACCAAGCTATTGAAATCTTATTTTCATACTGTGACTATTGAATCAGATCTTTTTTATTTCTTAAGTAGAGGGGAAAGAGAAAGAGAGCATTACTACTTGTCAATTTTGTTAAATACAGATTTCCCAAACTAAAAGTTGTTTCCCCAGTTTTGTAATGTGTAAATTTCCCCCTTTTCTTCTGAAATCTTGAATACCTGAATTTAAGTTCCTTGTGGTCTTAGTCACTAGGCTTCTGTATTATCCACATAATCTCATTACATCTGACCTTGTCTCTTATTTTGTTGCATATACCTATCCCCCTACTCTGCCAATGATGCCAACCTTGACTCCTTGTTTGTCAATTTCTCCCATAACTGTCTCAGTACTGTCTTTCATGTAACTATATGTGGCACAAGTTAACCATGCAACTCCCTTCCATAGATGGTCCACTATTTAAAATGCTCCTGTAGAAACTCCTTGTGTAATGCCTATTAGGCACTAGCTGACTAAGTCAATTTATTTCTCTAATTTATTTAGAATACCACTAAAGTGTTCATTTATGTGGAGGGAAGGGATTCTATATCAGGATGGAGGACTGGAAGGTTACAGGAGTTAAGGTTCAGCTTTGCTGTCTGTGGAAGATGAGGGGATATTCTTCAGGATTAACTAGGGAATAGATGTCTAGAATACAGTACTTGTATAAGGGTACGTCTACACTACCCGCCAGATCAGCGGGTAGTGATCGATCTATCGGGGATCCATTTATTAAGTCTAGTGTAGATGCAATAAATCGATCCCTGATCGCTCTGCCCTCGACTCTGGAACTCCACCACGGTGAGAGGCGGAAGCGGAGTTGACGGGGGAGCGTCGGCCGTCGATCCCGCGCTGCGAGGATGCGAAGTAAGTGATTCTAAGTCGATCTAAGATATGTCGACTTCAGCTACGCTATTCTCCTAGCTGAAGTTGCATATCTTAGATCGATCCCCCCCACCCCCCAGTGTAGACCAGGCCTAAGAGTAGGGGATTTTGAGAAGGTGCCTTTAGAGAATTAAGAAACTTAGGATGAGTTCCTGGCAGCACTTTTAAGACACAGCACAGAACTCAGCCCCGTGGAAGGGGGCCATAGTGGTTTAGACAGCCTTGGTGCCATGTCTAAGTTACTGCACTCGCCTCAGCACTAAGTGCTGTGGCCCTGCCCCTGGCATACCTCTCCAGTTATGTTCACAGCATAAACATACACACAGAGAAGTTAGTTAAATACAAATATTTGTGCTGGAAGGATGCCACATTGCACTACTTCATTAGAATTCAGAACGATAACATTCAAGAACCCCACAGCAGAGAGAGAAAAAATGGCTGCTCACTTAGGCTGCGAGTCACAACCCACCCCGCCTTGCTTTAGGAGGCCTCTTTCCAGACTTACTGTGATCCCATCCTTTTTTTTTCTTTTACAGTCAGAGCCCCTTATCTTGCAAGCAGAACCAGAAATGCCCCCCTGCTCTTAAAGTGATATGCTCACTAAACCAGGATTTGTGAAGGGGTCCATGGGAGGAAGCCCTACAGCTTCCTCCTGTGCTTGTGCTAGCTAGGGGAATCCTCCCCCAGCCAGAGCTGGGGCTTTTAGCCCCCCTTCACACCACTCAAGATCATTTAGCTTTGGTGCCTGTATGCTGGAGCTAGTGAGGGTGTCATCCCAGTAACAATGGAGTGATGGAAAGAAGCATCAAAATCTACATAAAGCCTTTTAAAGGTTCGCTCAAACTTGTCTGGATATGACCACTGTATCTAGATTGAAAACTGACAAAGTGGGGCTTACTGAAAAGGCATTACAAGACTCAGTCCAGTTCTTTTTGGAGATGTGTCCACATCACTAAAACTATCATCTCAATGAGAGAAATCTATGAACCTCAATGGCATACTCAGTGTAGCAAGGACTCTTCTTTGGCTATCCTTCGATACGAGGATGATGTCTGCCAAGGGGGTTAATTGGTGGCTTTTTAAGCGGCTGAGGAGCCCAATTCATGCCCTGCAGATTTTCCCGCAGAAGTGGCAGGTGTAATTTTGGAGGAGACATAGTTGGCTGGACCGTTGTGCCCTTTCTTTCCTCCTTTGTCGCTTCTCTGTCTCATGAGCACATCTGTTCTCCTCAAAGTGAGCTGCGGCTTGGGGTCTGGTGTTGCGCCGCTGTATTCTGTTCCATGCTGAGTCATCCCAGTTTGTTGGGTTAATGCCTCCCTTTTTACGGTGTATTTTCAGTATGTCTTTGAAGAGCTTCCACTGCCCTCTGTGAACCCTTCTTCCCTGACTTAACTGAGAGAAGAGCACTTGCTTCGGGAGGTGAGTGTCAGGCATATGTACACAGTGGCCAGCCCAGCAGAGTTGATGTTTCATGACCTGCACTTCTATACTCTGATGTTGGCTACAGAGAGATGCTGATGTTAGTGCATCAGTCTTCCCAGCTGATCCTGAGAATCCTTCTGAGGCAGCGCTGCTGGAACCACTCCAGCCACTTGAGATGTTGTCTGTAGGTTACCCAGGTCTCACACCCATAGAGAAGGATGGGGATGACAACTGCCTTGTAAACCAAGATCTTGGTGACTGTTTCCAATCCCTATAATTGAAGACTCGTTTGAGTAGTCTTCCAAAGGATGTGCTGGCATAATGGATCCTGTATTCAATTTCTGTGTCAATGCTGGCTGTTTGGGCGAGGTGGCTGCCAAGGTATGGAAAATGGGCTACATTTTCCAGGGGTTCTCCACTGATGGTGATTTGTGGAGTACGAATAGTAGTTTGTGCAGGCGAGGGCTGGTAGTATACCTTGGTTTTCCTGATGTTGAGAAAGAGACCCTGGCTGTGATAGGCATCTGCAAAAAGATTTAGGGTGCTTTGCAGGTCAGCCTCTGTGTGTGCGAGAATGATGCAGTCATCTGCATACTGAAGGTCAGTGATGCCAATTCTCATGAGCTTAGATTTTGTTTGGAGACATCAGAGATTGAGGAAATGGCCATCCATATGATACTCAATGCTGATTCCATTAGGAAGGCGGTCGCGGATGAGAATCAGGATCATGGCAAGGTAAATGGAGACGTGTTGGAGCAATGACACAGTCCTGCTTGACACCAGTGTGAATGATGAATGGTTTTCAACTAAATGAATATCAAAAATGCTGGGATTTTTAAGGCGGAAACATTCCAGAGATGTATAAGTTTCCACATTCATCATATAGACACCACATGATGGTTTGGGTTCTAGTCAGGGCTATGGGAGTCTCTGCTCTGATTCAGAGTGTCCTGGGGAGGAAATCTCTGCTCTGAATCAGGTAGAGCAGAGACTTGAAGCTGGGTCTCCCACACCCCTGGCTACATACACAGAAATAAAAAGCTCAGGTTCCAAACAAAAAACAAAACAAAAACATTTTGGAACCTTCATGAAGATGTTTGCAAAGGTTTTTTGTTCCATTGTGGAAACCTCCAAAGTTGCTGTGAAATGGAATGGTCATCTTCCAGTCGGCTTTAGTTATTACCTCTATTTCTACCCAGTTCCCATTTCTAATTCTCCAGTTTCACCTTTTTAGTGCCCAGATAGTCTGTTCTGTATTCCCCCACTTCTGTAGAATCAAAGCGTTCCTGTATACTTTCCTTGATGAATATGTAATCATAAGTATACAAACCCATGGAAACTGTCACTATGAATATCAATGGAATAAATTTTGCTACTTAAAAATACAAAACCATGAATATAAAAATGATGCAGTATGGTCTTCTTTCATAAAAAAAAGTTATTTAGCTCCCTAAGAATCCCATAAATTAGTGAGAAATATTTGTTTGTATTAATGCTGATTGATATTTACTTTGCAGTAGTACCTTAAAGCTCCCAGAATAAGGGCCCCATCATGTTAGGTGCTACACAACTATACATGAAGATGTAGGCACTGCTCCAAGGAATTTTCAGTCTATGGGTTGATCTTGCAAATAATTCTGCATGTATGCAACTTTATGCTTCTGATTAGTCCTATTCAGCTCAATGAGACCCCTCTCTTGCATAAGGTTATGCAAATATGTTTGCAGGATTGTGGTCTAAAGCCATGACACTGCAAAGACATAGGCACATGCTTAATTTTATTCACTGTGATTAATCCCATTGGCATCAGTAGCGCATAAAGTTAGACATGTGCCTAAATATTTGCAGCATGGGGTCTAAGTATGAGAATCTACTTTATTAATTGTTTTTTTTTCTTGTATAATACACGACAAACCAAATAGTCTCTTCAGTACACACTTTGGTCTATTGTTAAATCTCTAGATTCTGTTTCAGGAAGTTTTGCTTGAGTGAAGAATGACTCTGAACAGCTCTTAGAAAACAGCTGCATAGTACTGGCATAAGACTCCAGTTCTACAATGCCTTACTTTAAAAGGTATCAATTTCATAGTGCTGCAAAAGGTAAAGGTACCATTTCCCCCTATTTGAAAACTAACTAATGATTCCCCAAAGAAAAATGTTGTTAAACAGTCGTTTAGGGGTTTCTGTGAGTGGGTGTTCCCATTAGAAGCAAGTTAAGGCATTTTTAAACATGCCTTATCCCACACTACACATATCATCACTTTCTCTTACAGCCTTCTGAAATAAGTCCAGTACACCTCCAACATGTACAATACAATATTGCCACCCTCAAGAGACCAAGTGTCAGACCCCCAAGAATCACGAGATTTAAAAAATCTTGAACTCCATATTTTTTAGTCTGTCTTGTGACTTTTTAACTTCTCTCTATTCTTCTTACTGTGTGTGCGTGTGTGTGTGTGTGCGTGTGTGTGTGTGTGTGTGTGTGTGTGTGTGTGTGTGTGACAATTTCAGGTTGAAAAGTCAACCTTTAATGTATACAAAAAGCCTCTCACTAGCTGCTCAGATGGAGACTCCACTTACCCTCTCCTCACCTTTAAGATAATAATAGGAAATGAATGACAATTTCCCTGTCTTGACCTTCTCCCTTCCTAGTTGATTTCCTTTGATAGAAGCAGCCTGGATGATAAATAGTTTGAGAATCACTGACCTGATTAATGCACCCTGATTCAGACTTGCATATAGAATTTGTATTTCTTTATAGGGTTGATGAGTTACAGATATGCACATTAAAGAACTTTAAACTTATCTCAAACATCATATAAGGAACACTGTCACAGTAAAAACACTATGGGATTGGTATAGCCTTTTGCAAAAAGTAACACTTCCCTGATCTCCCGACCACCAGGCACACTTTGCTGCCTGAGACAAGGCAGCACAACCTCGCCTCACACCTAAACACACACACTGCCCCTGTCTCACCCTACTCTGGAATCCCCACTCAGCTCCCCACTCTTCCCCCCACATTCTCTTGCATCCCATTCCCCTGCACCCCCTAAGTCTACCTTCTGCTCCCCTCATTCTCCCCATCCACCTGTCACAGTGTCTATGCTGCACCCCCACACAGTCCTTGTGCCCTGTCTAGTTCCCTGAACCGTAGAATGGGAGACTCTCTGCCTGTGGTCATGGCTTCACTCTCAGGGCAGCCAATGAAAGGAGGTAGACCACTTTATTAAAGGAAGTCTCATTTCCATGTTCAGATGGACTCTTTAGAAATGGTGGCCACCTTGCTGGCTTCAGCCCTATCGGCAGCAATAAGAGATGATGGCCATATGTAATAAGGGAAATGTTGTGAGTTGGAAGTCTTTCATCATGTTTTCATGAGACAGGTTTAAAAGAAACCCCTCTAGCCCAGGCTAGAGTTGCAATAACATTGCGAGTGTTGGCAATACGGATAGTAACATGAGTAATTCACCACACTCACAATTGCATTATAATGCAAGATCTTAATTCTGACCTCAGCAATGTCATTGTACATCTGTAAGATATTAGTGCACTGGTGAGCTTAAGATATGTTATTTCCCACAGTGAAATCTGAATTGAAGCTGTGTGATAGTGCCATACATAATGGGTTGATCTCCCCTTATACCACTTAGCCCTGGTCTACACTACGAGTTTAGGTCGAATTTAGCAGCGTTAGATCGATTTAACCCTGGACCCGTCGATGGTTGGGTCTTAAAATCGACTTCTGTACTCCTCCCAGATGAGGGGGTTAGCGCTGAAATCGACATCGCCAGGTCGAATTTGGGGTAGTGTGGACGTAATTTGACGGTATTGGCCTCCGGGAGCTATCCCAGAGTGCTCCATTGTGACCATTCTGGACAGTACTCTCAACTCAGATGCACTGGCCAGGTAGACAGGAAAAAGCCCAGCAAATTTTTGAATTTAATTTCCTGTTTGGCCAGCATGGCAAGCTGATCAGCACGGGTGACCATGGAGTCCCAGAATCGCAAAAGAGTTCCAGCATGGACCGAACGGGAGGTACTGGATCTGATCGCTGTTTGGGGAGACGAATCCATGCTAACAGAACTCTGTTCCAAAAGACGAAATACCAAAACGTTTGAAAAAATTTCTAAGGGCATGATGGACAGAGGCTACAACAGGGACCCGCAGCAGTGCCGCGTGAAAATTAAGGAGCTCAGGCAAGCCTACCAAAAAGCCAAAGAGGCAAACTGCTGCTCCGGGTCAGAGCCCCAGACATGCCGCTTCTACGATGAGCTTCATGCAATTCTAGGGGGGCCCCCACCACTACCCCACCCCTGTCCCGTGGACACCTGCAAGGGGGGAGTCTCATGCAACAGGGATGAGGATTTTGGGGATGAGGTAGATGAGGAGATGGAGGAGGAGGAGGATAGCGCACAGCACGCAAGCAGAGAAACCATTCTCCCCGACAGCCAGGAACTGTTTATCACCCTGGAGACATTACCCTCCCAACCCGGGCTCACGGACCATGAAGCCAGAGAAGGCACCTCTGGCGAGTGCACCTTTGGAAATATAATGGATGGTTTAAAAGCAAGCATGTTTAATGATTAATTTGCCCTGAAGACTTGGGATGCATTCGCGGCCTTTTAAATGGCCAACCCAACGGGTGCTTGGTATGGGAAAGGAGGGCATTGCTGTTTGAAACCATCCCCACATGTTCTGAAGGTTGAAGAAGCCGAAAGACTGTGGCTTACCATGGCTGCCTGCAAGCCAAATTCTGTTGCCCGGCCCTGCGTGTGTGATCTCTCACACCATACCGGCAGGCCCTCAATATAAGAGGCAAAATGTGACCTTGTACCGAAAGCACATGTGCTATGTAATATTAACAGTTGGTTCACCATGAAAGAGTCTACCCACTGTTCTCTAAAATGTGTCTTTTTAAATACTACTCTCCCTTTTTTTCCTCCCGCACCTGCAGATGTTTCAACGCTCCCCCTATCATCTCCGTCCCAGAGGCTAGTGCAGATAAGAAGGTGAAAAAAAAAGCACTAATGATTAAATGTTCTCTGAGCTCATGCAGTCCTCCTGCACTGAAAGAGTTCAGCAGAATGTGTGGAGGCAAGCAATGTCAGAGTCCAGGAAAGCTGAAAATGAACACGAGGACAGGAGGAACGAGCGAGATGAGAGATGGTGGGAGCAAAAGGAGAGGTGGCGGCAACGCGATGAGTGGAGGCAGGATGCAATGCTGAGGCTACTGGGGGATTAAACTGATATGCTCCGGCGTCTGGTGAAGCTGCAGGAAATGCAGCAGGAGAACAGACCGCTGCTGCAGTCCCTGTGTAACTGTCTGCCCCCCTCCCCAAGTTTCATAGCCTCCTCACCCAGACATCCAAGAACGCGGTGGGGGGGGGGGCACGCTCTGGCCACCCAACCACTCCATCCCAGAGGACTGCCCAAGCAAAAGAAGGCTGGCATTCAATAAGTTTTAAAGTGCAGTCTGGCCTTGTTCTTCACCCCTACCCTCATCCACCACCCCACCCAGTGCTTCCCTCCTCACCCACCCCTCCCGGGCTACCTTGGCATTTATCCCCCTATTTGTGTGATGAATTAATAAAGAATGCATGATTTTGAAACAATAATGACTTTATTACCCCTGCAAGAGGTGATCGAAGGGGGGAGGGCAGTTGGCTTACAGGGAAGTAGAGTGAAACAAGGGGGCGGGTTTTCATCAAGGAGAAACAAACAGAGCTGTCACACCGTAGCCTGGCCAGTAATGAAACTGGTTTTCAAAGCTTCTCTGATGCACAGCGCGCCCTGCTGCGCTCTTCTAATCACCCTGGTGTTCTGGCTGCGCGTAATCAGTGGCCAGGTGATTTGCCTCAACCTTCCACCCCACCATAAATGTCTCCCACTTACTCTCACAGATATTGTGGCGCACACAGCAAGCAGCAATAACAATTGGAATATTGGTTTCGCTGAGGTCTAACCGAGTGAGTAAACTGTGCCAGCGCACTTTTAAATGTCCAAATGCACATTCTATCACCATTCTGCACTTGCTCAGCCTATAGTTGAACAGCTCCTGACTACTGTCCAGGGTGCCTGTGTTTGGCTTCATGAGCCATGGCATTAAGGGGTAGGCTGGGTCCCCAAGGATAACTATAGGCATTTCAACATCCCCAATGGTTATTTTGTGGTCTCGAAAGTAAGTCCCTTGCTGCAGCCATTCAGACAGAGCAGAGTTCCTGAAGATGCGAGCGTCATGTACCTTTCCTGGCCATCCCACGTTGATGTCGGTGAAATGTTCCTTGTGATCCACCAGTGCTTGCAGCACCATTGAAAAGTACCCCTTGCGGTTTATGTACTGGCTGCCAAGGTGGTCCGGTCCCAAGATAGGGATATGCGTTCCGTCTATCACCCCACCACAGTTAGGGAATCCCATTGCAGCAAAGTCATCCACTATGAGCTGCACATTTCCCAGAGTCACTACCTTTTGTAGCAGCAGCTCAGTGATTGCTTTGGCTACTTGGATCACAGCAGCCCGCACAGTAGATTTACCCACTCCAAATTGATTACTGACTGACCGGTAGCTGTCTGGTGTTGCAAGCTTCCAGAGGGCTATCGCCACTTGCTTCTCAACTGTGAGGGCTGCTCTCATCTTGGTATTCTTGCGCTTCAAGGCAGGGGAAAGCAAGTCACAAAGTTCCATGAAAGTGCCCTTACACATGTGAAAGTTTCGCAGCCACTGGGAATCATCCCAGACCTGCAACACTATGCGGTCCCACCAGTCTGTGCTTGTTTCCCGGGCCCAGAATCGGCGTTCCATGGCATGAACCTGCCCCATTGCCACCAGGATGTCCAAATTGCCAGGGTCCATGTTTTGAGAGAAGTCTGTGTCCATGTCCTCATCACTATTGCAATTGCACTGCCATCACCTCCTTGCCTGCTTTTGCAGGTTCTGGTTCTGCACATACTGCAGGATAATGCGTGAGGTGTTTACAATGCCCACAACAGCAGAGGTGAGCTGAGCGGGCTCCATGCTTGCTGTGGTATGGCATCTGAAGGAGAGCAGGACAGCAGAGTTTCAGCAGAATCGGTGGATGATGACGGATGCCACGAGAATAGATATTTATACCGAACGACGAGAGGACCTGCGAGGTGGATTCATGGCACTAGGAGAGCAGGAGAGCAGAGTTGCAAAGGAAGAGGTGGTGGACGTCGGTTAGCACCACGCACATTTCCCGAGGACCCGGGAGCCCATGACAGACAACCTGGAGAAATTCACTGTCGAGGCAATATCAGCAGAGCAGAGTTGCAGCGGAAGCTGTGCATGACAATGACGATGGTTTGCAGTCCTACTGCACCGTCTTCTGCCAGCTGCACCCAGGACACAACAGCAGCGGTGTCGGTGAGCTGAGCTGAGCGGGCTGCACGCTTGCCGTGGTATGGCGTCTGCACAGAAGAAAGGTGCGAAACGATTGTCTGCCGTTGCTTTCACGGAGGGAGGGGCGACTGATGACATGTACCCCAAACCACGCACGACAATGTTTTTGCCCCATCAGGCAGTGGGAGCTTAACCCAGAATTCCAATGGGCGGCGGAGACTGTGGGAACTGTGGGATAGCTACCCACAGTGCACCACTCCATAAGTCAATGCTAGCCACGGTAGTGAGGACGCACTCCGTCGACTTAATGGGTTTAGTGGGGACATACACAATCGACTGTATAAAATCGATTTCTAAAAATCTACTTCTATAAAATCGACCTAATTTCGTAGTTTAGACATACCCTAAGACTCGTGCAACATAGATTTAACACAATACCATTCTGTTAGCAGTTCACACTTATGTTGCATAATTGTGAATGACTGCACAAAGTGCAAGGCAATAGAGAATCAGAGCTATTGTATTTTTACTTGCTCCCACTGAAGTCCATGGCAAAAACATTCACAAACATCATTTGGATCAGGATTGAACCTACAACTTCTACTGAAATCAAAGGAAGCAGAATGACGTCCAAACTATCTAGAGCAAACAGTTTTGCTTAGACAGGTTTTTTCCCCTTTCAGTATAGGTGGATTTTCAAGGAGATTTAACTACATGAAAAGTTTGGAAAAGTATTTTTTGACACTTTTGTAGTTAGAACAATTTTCTTCATACTTTGAAGAAAAATTCCTTACCTTCAGAGTAAATCGGCAATTTAAGTCAAACCAATTTTCCAAGCCAAAGTTAGGAGTGCTAATAAAGCATTATAGAAGAAGGTGGTTGAAATGCAACTTAAAGACCACCATCTATCTTTCCATAATAAAATAAATTAGGATTCTTCCAGCTGATTTTCTTTCTAGAAAAAGATAGAAATACAAAAAGAATCCAGCTCCGGAAGAGCAAGATAGACTAGAAGAATAAGAGAAGAGAATTTTATAGTTACTGATTGCTCACCTTTTCTATTATTCAGAAAAAAGAATTCATCATTAAGGTAGTTGCATTCTCTCTACTCTACCTGCTTGGAAATCTGAAAAACTGTACGTCTGCATTAGATAGAAAGTGTTCATATAAATCAGCCAGAGCATATAGCTCATTCTTTTGGTTTTTTTAAAACAAACAAACAAAAAATCAGAGCATCTGTGTCAAGACCTACACAAATACTCTGACAAGCAGTCCAAAAAGAAGAGATCTATTAATAGAATGGCATTTAAGAGGAATATGCTGGTAGAGTTTGGAGGCAATTAGTAATATTTTTATATCAATGGTACTCACTTTTCCCTATCTCTGAAATATCTGAGCACCTTGACACTTTCTATAATTCTATTTATCTTTTCAACATCCCTGTGAGGGGAACACTGAGGTACAGAAGGATTAAGTAAGTGACCAAAGATTACACATGAAGTCTGCAACAGGGCAGGGAACTGAATCCAGATCTTGTGTGTCCCTGATCCCAACTGACTAGAACATCTGTTATAAGCTTTCCCCCACAATAAATACTGAATCTGGAAAAAGCACAGCTGAATACCTGGGCTGTTCCTTTCCCATAGGATATGAGAAATGTCTTTCAATGGGAGTTACTCATATTCTGCAAAGGAGAAATCAGGCATAAATATAACAAGAATAACATTATCCTGCTCTGAATGAGAAACTGACAATCCATAAAGTGTCTAATCACAGAGATATCTGGGACACATTTACAATGGCTAATATAAGGCAATGCATTGTCATTCAGACAGTAATGCAAAGCATGGCCTGATTTACACTTCACACTTTGATAAGATTTCTTAAGGTTCTAAGTTAATGATTGACGGCTCCAAAGCCAGTTGGAGTGATTGCCATGACTAGAATGGGCTTTGGATCAGAACTAATTGCATGAAAAGCGTCAAAGCCAAAACAACATTTGATCAAAAAAGCTTTACAAAGGTGTAACTCTGCTGATTTTAATAATGTTATGTTGGCATAAAAATGGAGTAATACAGTAGTGAATCAGGCCCTTGGAATTCATATTTGTGGTTCAAAGTGTGGAAAGGCATATAAGGGATTTGTAAATTGAAAATAATTGTTAGCTTCATATTTATATTTTACAGAAAATTAACCATACCAAATTAATTTTACATTTTTATTTAAAATAAAAACCACTTAATAAAATTGCTTATCCCCTTTCAACTTCAAAGAAAGTCACAAACATTATCTAATTTTATAACACACCTGCTAAATAGGGATGTTGGTTTGTTATCCCTGGTTTTCAAAGAGAGAAACTAAGGCACAATTTTGTGCCACAGATTTAGGGCATAGTGATAGTCAGAATATGGTCTCAGGAATCATTAACTTCTATTCCCATGCTCAGATAAGTAGATCATCTCTCCTTATTGATGAAGTATTTCCTGAAGAGCATGAACATTATTTCTAAGAGCAATGAGCCAGATTACATATATAGGTTTTTTTTGTTTTTTTTTTAAATCCATGCTTTGTGTTTAGAATTCTCAGAATCCATTACAATATATCTAAGAGGAAATCCCTAAACAGATGTGGTGTGCCAAATCAACTGGAAAAATGTTAACATTTCAGAAACACCTACAGGCAGCTAATAAACCAAGCATTGAAACTACAAAGTAAAAAAAAAAAAAGTCTCTGTTAAAATATGAAAGGGACACTCCTCTGCAAGACTTACAGTATGTGTAAGTTTGAAATATTGTCATTTAGTTAGAAAGAAATATTTTCTAATCAAAATACTTTAGGCTACATTAGAGGTTTTCTCCATCTTTGAAATTCAAATTCAGGTTCATTGGGAGTTGTAAACCTATGATTGCGCACATCAGGCTGGTACTATATTGTATATGTGTCATTTTTTAAACTGTATTGCCTTCATTTGACCTGTTTCCTATGGAAAAGCTACTAAAAACAGAAGTCTTTGGTGTATACACAGAAAACAATGAATATTTTTTCAAGTCAGAATATGTGTGGTGCTTGTGTTTCTGCAATAAAAATTGTATGGACCTTGAGGTCCTCCTGAGGGCCTCGCATGTTAACTATGTTAAGCATGTGCATAGTTGTTTGGGGGATTAGGGCCTCATACTGATCTTGTATTCTGATAATAGGAGTTTCCAGACTCTTTTTACTTATAATGGTGCTGTTTTCCAGCACTGCATTGCTCTTTGTTTTCCCCATCTAAGGTCTCTCTAGGCCATATTTCATCACACCTCTCATGTGGTATCTGTGACTTTTGGGATAGCACTTACACCTGAATCAATAGGAAAACCCTCCAAGTGCAGGAGCAGAATTTATAACTGCTTTAGGCAGGGAAATATATTACAACAGTTGTTTTCAGTCTGTGCGCAAATGTTTCACGTAAGAATGTTTCTATATACCTGGACTCCAGATGGATACATTTCAATTAAAAAGAAATTAAATAAGTCTGTGAATGTCATGATGATCCATTCTTTGACCCTACAAAACTCAGGTGCATCTACACTGAAGGCTCCAAGACAACCAGATGCAGAAATTGGGCTTAGTACATATCTCTTCTTTTTAACTCAATCTTAGAGCTTGTCTACATGGGGAAATAACCCAGAATAACTCCCTCCGTGGACACGTATTCCACACTAAGTGCCTTTTGCAGATTAGTTTAAGTCACTTCCAAAGTGGATTAAATGGACAGTAACTACTGCTTTTTAAATTCACAGCCTTGATTATTTGTCAACAGTTTCTCTGTGTAGACAAACCTTAAGTAAAGAGACAACCAAAAGGCTCGGGTCTGCCACGCAGAGCATAGCTGTCTCGTTACAGCCGCAGAGAGCTAAGCAGATGAAACACAGGAGAATATGTGAACTGACCAGACTTCTGAATGCCCACATAGAAAGTACTGAAATTGCCATAAGAAAGCCTAATTTTGTGGATGTGTTGGGATGTTCAGTCCAAATGCAAACATAAATTCAGAAAATAACAGTTGTATAATGTTTTACATTCACAAAGTGCTGTACTAACATCGGTCCAGATCTCAAGTGATATAAAGCGGCCCATTACTGGCCCATTACTGACTCAGTCCTCACAAAGCCCCTCTGAAGTAAGTTACTACTGTTGTCCTTGTGTTACCAATAGAGAAACTATTTGAATATAAACTAGGAATAACATACAGAGAGTTTACATGATTTGGTCAAGGCCACACACAGCAAATCAGTGGCAGAACTGGAAATTAAATGATTGATGTCTTAAGAGGTATGTGCTTTTAAAAATGCTTGCATGTACCTTTAAGAAGTGTCTATTCCTTTAAGGGGTTTCTTGTAACAGGACCTCTGAACCCGTTGCAGTTTGTCAGTCATCTATGACGGCAGCTTTCCTAAATTGTGGACTGTAGAACACCAGTATTTTTTGTACTCTGCTGATATTTGTAGAAAGCTAGCTAATCAGAAGGTGCTGGCTCTCCTTGTTTTCAGTTGTTAGATTGCATCATAAAACCATCTAACATTACTTTTTCATGTAAGCAAATGCTGCAACTGACAAGGGAAGTTATCTGATCACGGGTAGGAGAAGAAGAGGTGGCCTGGATCATTGCAAAAGACAGAGCAGGTGGTCCATGACTCAAGGCACCATTAATTTGTGAGCCACACTATGGAAAAAATTGAGAACCTCTGATCTATGGGACTGTGGCCCAGTGAGTATGGGCTGGTTTTCATTATGTGCCAGAAAACCTGTGAGAAAACTTGCTGTTGCAGATGCTTGGTAATTCAGATACATTTGGGGAAAGCATCCAAACATTTGGATGTTTATCTGAACCAATTCTGAACTCTGTTTTTTGAGGTTCTCATTTCACTAAATAAAAAATTGTTTTTCTTATAAGAAAGCCAACTATGCAACGTGATATTGGAAATCACCAGCTGTATGATTCTTTCTTCTGTACCAGTAAACGTGACTATAGTACTGATTAATTTCATTACCATGCATAGCTCAATTCCTGGGCATTATTATCCTCCTGAACTGAATACAGAAACAGCACCATTAATAATAGAGAAACATCAATAAATATTGCTTATGCTGCACAGCACATTAAAAATCCTCCTTAAGAATATTTCCAGGAACATATTCTCAAGAAAGAATGTTTAGATTGTAATAGACTAGGACCACAAGTGAGTGTCGTAAATAGAGTTCAGAACCTTCATTGTTACTGACAATTGTTTAATGTATTTTTTCCTTCTGGTGCTTACATTTAAATTTCTCACTTGTGTTTTAGGAAGCCTTCTAGTCAAGTTCTGGGATGCAGAACTATAAAGGTTTAATCCTGAAAGGTGCAGAAGAATTCTTGGGGGTGCTGAGTGCTCTCAGTTCTCACTGAAGAACTTGCAAATGGAGTAATATAAGTTACAGCAGTTAGTGTCACACACCTGCATGCAGTCTTGGAAGAATTTATTATCAGATATCCACAAATTATTAATAAAGACATGATCACAGAGAGAAAAAACATATACATGCTTCATTTGCTCAGCATGCTCCAAGACACAACAGAGTTCAAGAGGTATCAGTTAGATTAGCTGACAATTTACAAAATTATTTCAGCACAGGAGGCTTCATCCACAATCAGGGTTACAAGAGTTAAGAAGCATAGACTAATATTGTTGGTAGGAGGCACTGTATTTAGCAATAGGTCTCAGATGCTTGCTATTTTTAGGCCATCTTAATACAGAGAAAATAGTTAATTGCTGCAGATGTGATGGTTCTGACTTTCATTTACATAGAAGACCCTTTACACCATTCTGGCAGTGTAATTTACACTCACTTTAAGACCCATGCAAATATAAATCATGCCCATTTGAGGGCTTCTTTATACTGCCAGAACAATGGCCTTTGTATAGGTGAGAATCAGGCCCTACAAACTCTAGTCATTAGTCACTGAGCAAGGAATCCTTTTATGACCTAAACATTTAAACTTGGCTTTTTCATAATAAGATTCTATAAGGCAAACAAGGTTACACCTACAAAGATAATTCCTTGAATTCATTTGGTGTAGGTTTCTATAATCAATTAGAAGGATAGTTCTGAAACTGTGGTCTGTGGACCATGAGTGGTCCATATAACATATGCTGGTGATCTGGAGAACTGACTTATCACATGGTGCTGGCTCTGCTTGTTCCAGCTGTTATATTACACTATGTGACAGCTAAAATGCATTAAATATTTTTCTAACATTACTTTTTCCATATAAGAATTTGCTGTGGTTGCCACCAGGAAGGCAAACAAGAGGAAAGGTGGTCTGTAAGACAGTGTCTATTAAAAGCCTTGGAGAACTGTTAAAAAACAAAGTTCTTTAGCTCCCCAAAACAAAAAGGACCAAACTTTTAATATTTTTTCCTTGAAAAAGGCACTTCTGGTTTTAAGAGCAACAGACTTTGAAAAATATATTCTGAAAACTATCAGGATGGTAGAAAAGAGTATATTCAAGAAGAATGAAAAACTACCTCTAACCATGGTGCAGTCACTAATGATAAAAGAAGCCATTTACAAAGTAGGTGACAAGCTATATCTTTTGTGATTAAATTAGTTGACTTAAGATAAATCTGAATGGAAGACAGAATGAGAGCAAGTGATGGAGATGTATGCTATTAATTCCACATATTTAACCTTTAACCCTTTAAGTTTGTTCACAGTGTTGGTCCCTAAGAAACCATGACTCTCCTCCCTTTCCTCTTTTTTTTGGGGGGGGGGGGTGGTGAGGAGGTGGACAGGTGGCTGATAAGTCACTAAGAGGATATTTTCATGCATTTCAATTCCTCAGTGTAGGCAGATACATCTGAACCTAAATTCCTTTGTGTGACTAACTGTGGTTCTTTTCATACTAGATGAAGGCAAAGTGTAATGCATAGCTTCCTCCACTCTTGTAGGTATGTAGTCCCCTTAAGACCAGAAGAGCTTAACTAATTTTATTTTCACTGCTAATATTTAGAGTGAAGTTTTCAGCTTCTAATTTCAGTTTTGCACATCCACTTTAGCATGCACAGAGGCTTGTAGTTCTCTTTTATGTGATCAAGCAGCTGTTAGGCAGTTGGGAGCATACTAGCACAAGTATATGCAAATTCAGGCTTTTTCATGCACAAAGGGAGTACACATCTAGCTTTGTGAATCTAGTCATTTCCACAAACTAAACATGGGATGTAAAAAAAAAAAAAAAAGCCTTCAGATTTGACCCTTAAAGTCCTGTATTTCAGGTTCCTCTTGCAATGATCTGGTCATATAGGGAGTAAAGGATAGACGGGCTGCAGAAGGCCAGGGGGTAGTGAGGCTAAAGTGAATAAGAGGACAGGAAGGGGTATGGATGAGGGCTTTGGGGGATAAGAGCAGGGACTGAAATGCCGGACTCCAGGAAGTGTTGTGGTGGTTTGTAAGGGAATAGTAGAGAGACCATGGAAAAGCTGAGGAATATGGAAACATGGTAGGCTACTGCCACAGTGTAGGGAGGAGTCTCTGGTTAGGAATATTTTGTCAAAACATTTTTTTGACCAATGCCAATTTGGGGTCCTTATGAGATAACATCCAAATCTTTGTATTTAAAGACTAAGCATTATTAAGCTTCTTTTACTATCTAAAAGGTGAAGATACTGATACCTACATTTCCTGTGATGAGGGTGGAGACACACGGAAGGCTTCCTTAGAGGGCCATACCAGGGACAATAAAGACAAAAAGGTACGGCGGGGTGGAGGAAATCTGTAGTTTGGTAAAACATCAGCGATGGCTACATCTAACCCAGCCTTTTTACAAATACCACCCCCAACAAAATTCAATTTCCAGGATCTTGAAATATGGCCACTCTGGGTAAACAGATTGAACAGTTCTGTCAGGCTTCCTGTTTAGAGCATCAGTCAGTGGAGAAACAAGCTAATATCCTACTCAATACAATGGGACCTACAGCAGAGGACATTATCCTTGCCAGAAACTTCACAGCTGCTGAAATTAAACAATTTGATACAGTTAAATAAGAATTGGATAAGCATTTCATGCCATATCACAATGTGATTTTTGAGCAGGCACTATATCATTTAGGTAAGCAAGAGAAGAGTGAGTCAGCAAATGCTTGCAGAACAGCCCTGTATAACCTAATCCAACACCATGACTAGGGGGAGATGAGTGAAGAACTTATCAGAGACAGACATGTGGTGGGGCTGAGAGACAGCCAACTACAGAAAGACTTCAAAATCATGTTGACCTCATACCTGATACAGTCAAGAGCAAGTCCTACAAAGTCATTACATAAAGAAGCAACAGACTCATCTCAGAAGTAACTTTGAGGAGAAGCCCAAAGACATGGGGAGGAAAATATCTCAAGATACTGAGAAACAATACCCATCCAGACCAGCACGAGCACAAAAGGATCCAGAGAGGGTTATGCTAACATGAAGTAAAGAAAAGGAATACAACAAAGCAAGAAAGTGTGCCCATGGTGTGGGAAATCACCTCACTGCAAATAGCTTTGTCCAGGAAGGGTGATCACATGCTGTTGGAAGCTGTTTTTGAGATGATCTAAAAGACAGTGAGATATCATCTCCTATGGTTCCAGGATATGTACACAAATAACCACCATAGATTACTATGATTACCTTGGGAAAGTATAAAATAGACACAGGTGCTGATGTAGCAGTTCTTCCAGAACCACTGTATATATATAGGAGGATGAAAGCGCCAACACTTCCAGAGCCATAAAAGAAAGTGAAACGTTTAGGACACTCCAAATTAAATGTGTGTAAGCAGGGTCTCAATGAATTCTCCCCTGACAGCTAGCTGGGAGGGGGAGAGAATTCATGAGCAAACTGTATTTACATGAACACAACTACTCTGCTTCGATATCACTGGTCTACAATTTTTGAGAAGTCGCCTGCTTCAGAGATAAAATGTGCTATTTATTATGTATTTTGATGTGCTGAATTCAAATATGACAATTAAAACAACTGATTGGCTACTGTTTCTAAGATATTTAAGTTTTTACATTTTATGTCTATGTATATTGTGTAGATAGTAGAGTTTTAATCATAAATTGTAAGCCTAGGTCTTTTCATGTGTTTATGGTTGCTTTACATGATAATATTTCACCTGTCCTGTTTATGTAACACTTTAAAAATCAGCAAAAGGGTTATATAAATAAAATTTATTATGAAACAAAAGGCAAAAAACTATTCTGTACATAGTTTAGTCCTATTCAGTGTCTACTCAGCGCTTCCTGGCTTGTCTCTTGTATTCATTAAATGGAGCATCTCTTGTCACTGTCCAGCAATAGTCTGCAAGCATTGATGGGCTCCATTTGCCCTGATAGCGTTTCTCCATTGTTGCAATGTCCTGGTGAAATCGCTCGCCGTGCTCGTCACTCACTGCTCCGCAGTTCGGTGGAAAAAAATCTAGATGAGAGTGCAAAAAATGTATCTTTAGTGACATGTTGCAACCAAGGCTTTTGTATGCCTTGAGGAGGTTTTCCACCAACAACCTGTAGTTGTCTGCCTTGTTGTTTCCGAGAAAATTTATTGCCACTAACTGGAAGGCTTTCCATGCCGTCTTTTCCTTGCCACGCAGTGCATGGTCAAATGCATCATCTCGAAGAAGTTCACGAATCTGAGGACCAACAAAGACACCTTCCTTTATCTTAGCTTCACTTAACCTTGGAAATTTTCCATGGAGGTACTCGAAAGCTGCTTGTGTTTTGTTAATGGCCTAGACAAAGTTCTTCATCAGACCCAGCTTGATGTGTAAGGGTGGTAACAAAATCTTCCTTGATTCAACAAGTGGTGGATGCTGAACACTTTTCCTCCCAGGCTCCAATGACTGTTGGAGTGGCCAATCTTTCTTGATGTAGTGGGAATCTCTTGCACGACTATCCCATTCGCAGAGAAAACAGCAGTACTTTGCGTATCCAGTCTGCAGACCAAGCAAGAGAGCAACAACCTTCAAATCGCCACAAAGCTGCCACTGATGTTGGTCATAGTTTATGCACCTCAAAAGTTGTTTCATGTTGTCATAGGTTTCCTTCATATGGACTGCATGACCAACTGGAATTGATGGCAAAACATTGCCATTATGCAGTAAAACAGCTTTAAGACTCGTCTTCGATGAATCAATGAACAGTCTCCACTCATCTGGATCGTGAACGATGTTGAGGGCTGCCATCACACCATCGATGTTGTTGCAGGCTACAAGATCACCTTCCATGAAGAAGAATGGGACAAGATCCTTTTGACGGTCACAGAACATGGAAACCCTAACATCACCTGCCAGGAGATTCCACTGCTGTAGTCTGGAGCCCAACAGCTCTGCCTTACTCTTGGGTAGTTCCAAATCCCTGACAAGGTCATTCAGTTCACCTTGTGTTATGAGGTGTGGTTCAGAGGAGGAGGATGGGAGAAAATGTGGGTCCTGTGACATTGATGGTTCAGGACCAGAAGTTTCATCCTCTTCCTCGTCTGACTCAAGTGAGAATGATTCTGGTGCATCAGGAACCGGCAGTCCTTCTCCGTGGGGTACTGGGCGTATAGCTGATGGAATGTTTGGATAATGCACAGTCCACTTTTTCTTCTTTGACACACCTTTCCCAACTGGAGGCACAATTGCTGAAGTAACAATTGCTGGTATGATCTGTTGGCTCTCTCCAAATCATTGGCACTGCAAAAGGCATAGATTTCCTTTTCCTGTTCAACCACTGGCGAAGATTTGTTGCACAAGTGTTGCAGCATATGTGTGGGGCCCACCTCTTGTCCTGATCTCCAATTTTGCAGCCAAAATAAAGCTGATAGGCTTTCTTAACCATAGTGGTTATACTGCGCTTTTGTGATGCAAAAGTCACTTCACCACAAACATAGCAGAAGTTATCTGCACTGTTCACACAAGTACGAGGCGTCTCTGATCACTTTGGCTAAACAGAAATGTGTCCCTTTGCAAAATCAAACACTGACAAATAAGAGAGCACGACACTGTATGATGTCTAGAGCTGATATAGGGCAATTTGTTCAGCAGAGTGATGTAAGCTTTGTTATGATTGCATCATCCATGACTTCTAGGAATAACATGATGCAATTCATATCATGTATGACGTAATACCAGCTTCAGATTGCATCATTCATTGTTTTGCCTAAAAAGCAAGTACTGTCCAAACCCAGTCATAGATTTATTCATAGATCCAGTCAAAGATGTATTTTAGTCATTTCTGGTTTAAATTGAGATCGCTTCCCTTTATAACTCACTTATCCTCCGCCATTCCCAAGTCAAGGGTCGTATATACTGACCCAATAGCATATCTTGAAAACTAGAGCCAATCAACAATTTTAAGCATCATTTTCGTTCTCAGTGACCCAGAATTAGTAAAGTTTGACTACATTTATTTCAGAAGCATTTTGGCTGTAGAGCAGTGTATCCAGCAGATAGAGCGGTGTTGCTCAAAGTAATCAACTTTAGTTGGCATTGGGTTACAAATCACTTTAGTACTGAATGCAGGGGTAGTGAAATGCTGTTACCAATGTTGTTGTCATTATCGTATGAATAAAGGGGAGCAGAACTGTGCTTAACCTGTCCCAAATGAGGGGGTCTCCCTCAGCTAAAAGGACTTTGTTAAGCCAGGTTCTCGAATGCCAGAGCCCTGTGGAAGTAAGAGGGGTGGGGACAGGTGTCCCAGACAGAAGGTGTGGCCTCTCCCTAAAAGTTCACGGTCTGGTTTAAGCTGTTCCTCCCCACTGTTCAAAGATAGAGCTAAATAGGCTTCATTAGGAGCTTCTTTGTTATTTTAAATGCTCAATCAGAGCTGAAATCAGTTGTGGTGGGACCATGTTTCTACCCAATCTGCTAAGAGCTAAAAATCAGTAAGAGACTGACCTGTAGAGGTCACAGCAGAGAGGCAGGTGGCAGCAGAAGGTGACTGATGGGCAGCAGTCAGGAGTGGCTCGCGAGAGTGGGCGAGCAGGCGGGGTTAAATTTTTGATCTCGGATGAGCCGCCCAAAATGTAACCTTTCTGCCAGTTGGAGTGGGCAGCAACAAGGGCTGGGTTCAATATTTAGGGGGTTCCTTTTCAACAATATAACACCCAGTAACATGGGAAAATTTCACTCTATCATCTGGGCACCTTTAAGAGGCAATTCTTCCTCTCTCGCAAGCACAGAGTCTGATGTAGAAAGAGTTTTCTTTAATAAAAGTAACCTACCATTAATTGGGGAAAACAGCACAAGTGGTATTCATAAACACAAAAGCATGAGCAAGACACCCACCCCAGAATACGCTGGGCAGTGTCTTTTGCTTCAGGTTCTTGAGTCCAACACCAAAGTTCCCATAGTGTGCGCCTCCTCCTTAACACGCCACTCACAGTTGTTCTCCCTGGTCAGTGCAGACCCAGAGTTCAGAGGTGCGTCTGCATGAATTCTCCTCCCACTATAGGGGGAGGTAAAAGCCACCTTGCTCGTTCCATTGTCCGGGCTCCTGCCATCTGTCCCTGCTGTCTGCCTGCTCACTGCTCCCGCTGGCATGCCCCCCAGCCACCCGCTCACCGCTCTCGCCGGCCGCCCACTCACTATCTACCCGCTTGCCACTCTTGCCAGCTGCCTGGTCACCGGCCACCCGCTTGCCATCCTCCCGCTCGCCGCTCTGACCAGCTACTTGCTCGCCACTCACGCCGGCCACCCGCTCGCCATCCACCTGCTTGCCATCCTCCTGCTTGCCACTCTCACTGGCTGCCCGCTCACAGCTATTGCCAACCACTCTTGCCATCCACCTCACCAGTCACCTGCTTGCCATCCACCCGCTCGCCACTCTCTCCGGTTGCCCAGTCACCGGTCGCCTGCTCACTGCTCTCGCCGGCCCCCCGCTTGCCATACACTGGCTCGCCACTCTCGCTGGATGCCCACTCGCCATCCACTGGCTCGCCACTCTCGCTGGCTGCCCGCTCGCCACCCACTGGCTCACTGCTCTCGCTGGCCACCTGCTTGCCACTCTCGCCAGCCGCCCACTCGCCATCCACCCACTAGCCACTCTTGCTGGCCCCCTGATCGCCGTCCACCCACTCACCACTCTCTCTGGCCACCCGCTCTCCGGCCACCTGCTCGCCACTCTTGCCGGCCGCCCGCTTCCCGTCCACCCACTTGCTGCTCTCTCTAGCCACCCACTCGCCATCCCCCGGCTCGCCGCTCTCCCTGGCCGCCCGCTCGCCGGTTGCCCGCTCGCCGGTCTCACCACTGGAGCCACCTCTCATACTAGGATGTGGCATTGAAGGGATTCTTCCACCCTAGTACCCCTTGTCATGGGGCATTCTAGCCTTATTGTGGCCTGCAGATTCTGTGTCCTGGTCCTCTGGACAGCTTGCCTGTGAAATCCAGTCCCTTCCCAGGGTAATGGAAAAGTACAGACAGGACAAGTCCCCAAATCTATGGGTTTTTTATGTCAAGCTGTAGCGGGGTGGTCACCCGCTCCTGCTCTGAGGGGTTTAAAAAAAGCCCTTGGAAAGGAGGGGGGGGGAGGTGAGAGAGAACACCCTGGGCTGATTGGGGGAAGTAGATGCAGCTGGGCCATGCCCCAATCAGAGCCCAGCTGGCCCTATAAAGTCCAGGGCGGCCAGAAGCTCAGCAGTCTCTCTCTGAGTGCAGAGAGAAGGGCCTGGCTGCAGGGAACTAGAGCAGAGTACCTGGGTGGAGCAGGGCTGGGGAAAGGCTGGGGAGCTCCAGCCTGGAAAGCCCCAGGCTGCGGCCTAGTGTTAGGCCAGGAGGTACTGGGGGTTGCAGAGGGCAGCCCGGAGATAGGCCAAGGCAGCAGGCCCAAACCCAACCTTGCCTGTGATGAGTGGCTGATACTGCAGTCTGCCCCTAGGCATGGGGCTAGATGGTGACTGACAGTAGCTGGATACTGAGGCGAGGTAGGGTTAGTGGGTGGGGGTTCCCCTGGGAGGGGAGACCTAGCGTGTGGGTACTGCCAGGGTGCAGCACCCCGAGCAAGGGGCACCGGGGTCCTGGGAGGGACACGGGGCCCAGAAGTAGAGAGCAAGGCAGATCACCGGCCTGCAGAGGGCGCTCCAGAGGCTGGGTCGAGCTAATTCCCTGGACGACCAGCAGGAGGCGCCGCAGGGGTGAGTCCGCTCGTGTTACACAAGCCTTCAGCCCTCTTCTGAGACTTTGTCAATCTTTGACTCTCTCAGTCCTGAGGCTTGTACTGTCTTGTCTGAGGAAGAGGTAGGGAAACAGAAGCCCCACCCTCTCCTCTAGCCCAGGGGTCCCATAGTAGGCAATTAAGGACTGCTTTTTAATATCCGTTGTTGTCTCACTGGGATGCACATACCTTTCGTTGTTCATCAGTGTCTCTCACCAGACTCCAGATTCCTTTGCTCCTGCTCTGTGGTTTGGTCACCACACATGGCTTCTTCTGAGACAGCTACTGAGGAATTTCTTCAAATCCATTCCTTTCTGGCCACTGGCTTGTGCTTCCCAGAGTTACTCTATCTCTCCTCAGAGAAGGAGTCCTCAGCCTTTTATCCTGGAGCTGGCCTGCATCTCAGTTACTCCGTCTCGCTGTAAGGCAGGAGTTCCCTCAGCTCCTCCCCTGGAGAGGGGTTCTCATTCAGGCCAGCTGCAGGCCCTGAGCCAGTTTCTCCTCCAGCTGGTCCTTCTCCTCCATACTCAATTAGCTCTTTCCCCTTTAGGCTTGTAGAATTCAGCAAGCAGATCTTCTTCTGCTGTTGTAGAGCCTCACTAACAGAGAGTAGACAGCATATATGCTAGTCACCTTCCCCAGTTGGGTTGGAAGAGATGGGAGCCATGCCCCACCCACTCTGTAATGCTCCAGGAACAGAAATGGGTTTCTCTCCCCCAAGTACTGTTTACCTCCCTACCTATCCCTCCTATTTCCTAGATCAGTGGTGGGCCAACCTGCGGACAAGACAGTTTGTTTATATTTGCACGTCCGCCTGCAGCTCCCATTGGCCATGGTTTGCCGTTCCTGGCAAATGGGAGCTGCAGGAAACGGCAGACAGCACTTCCCTGCATCCTGCACTGCTTCCCACAGCTCCAATTGGTCGGGAATAGCTATTGAAGGATATTAGGTGGGTCTCAGAGGAGAATTGTTTTCAGTTGTAAACTTTGAAGACTAGAATCTTGATCCTTATCTAGTATAAATCAGTTGACTTCAGTGAGCTAATATGCAATTATATACCACCTGAGGGCATGGCCTGATGTATTCTTTGTGTGTGTTGGCTAAAAGAAGTATGCACTTTGAGTTGCATAAGAATATTATTTGTATTACAGTAAGTACTAGAGGCTCCAAAAGAAACTGGGCCCCACCATACTAGGCACCATACAGTAAGAGACAGACCCTGCTCTGAAGAATTTACAATCTCGATGGATAAGACAAAAAGTGGAAGGGGAAACAATGGAGAAATTATTTGCCTAAGGTCACACAGCAAAGGCAGAGCCAGGACTAGAATCTGGTCTCCTAAATCCTAGTTAGGACCCTTTATTTTCAGTTTTAACTTAATTTTTCCAAAAAAATACCTGGGTTTAGGGAAAATACAGTATTCAGGTTTTACCATTATTTAATTTTTTTAACCCGAAATTTGCTATGCTGGAACTCTCCAGACCTGCCTTGCAGAGTCCCCACCAGATGGCATAACACACCTGCACAGAGGAGTGTAACTGCCAGTTGATGGTTGCTGCATCTATTGAAGCACTCGGGATTGGCGGGTGTGGGCCTGCCCACATCTACAAGTTCCTCCCCTCAGCTTAAGGGGAAGAGCCAAGAGACCCAGGAATCAACTAAAGCACAGGGGACACCTAATGAAAAAACGGGTATGGGAGTGAGGATCGCAGGTTCAAAATCAGGAATCCAGAGAGGGACACAGAAATCCCCGAAGAGTGTCCACTGCTCCTCGAAGGCATCCAGGGAGCCAGTGGACATTGCCCAGAGGAACTCTGCCAGGAGATATGACTTAATGGAGCATCTGAAGTAGGCCCCACATGACGAGGAGGTGTGCATAAATGAGGAGATGGGGGAAAAGAACTTAAGGCAAAGATTCTGGAGGAGCCAGAAGAGGGGCTGCAAGCTGGTGCACTCAATGTAAATGTGCACCAAGGTCTCCCCCTTCGAAGGTGCAAGTGTCAGGGGAGGTGGTGAACCATTCCTGGTACACACCAGTGAAGGAGCTGACAACTAATATTCCCAGTGGGATATGGAACCAGCATGGAATACAGACTGGCCCCCTGGAGTTCCCGCTACTTGGTGGCAGGAATTCCCACTACTGTATGTCTGGGCAGGACACGAGGATGAGGAAATGAAGGGTGTGGATCACAAGCATGTACAGTTGTTTCCTGGGCATGGTTTGGAGATGGGCTGGCTGCACATCTCACATCTGGCTCAGATGGTGCGTGGGGGGCAGGTCTGGAGGCTCGTGGAGCAGGGGCCCAATGGTAAGGTCCAGAGGGCAAAGGATGAGGGTCGAGCGGGGAGTAACCTCCTGCAGGACACACTTGTGGAAAGCACAAGAGGCGGGTAGTAGGGCTGCCTTCACTTCCTGGAATACACATAGGAGCCACAAGGGGTTGAAAGCCCCATGCGCTGACTGAATGCCATGGGGTCCCCCCAGTCTCCCCAATCATAGTCCAGAAAGTCTACGATCCTGGTGGCACCAGCCAGGACCATCCTCCTGTGCACCGAAGGGGACTCCACCACCTGCACCTGAAGATTGGGGCTGTGTAGCAAAGATTCTGCAAGAAGGTCCTCGCCCTTGGTGGCTGCCCCAGACTTAGTCACCGAGATTAACTTCCAAGTCCTGAGGAGGTGTTGGTTAAAGACTGACACCTCAGGTTTGATGGCAGCTTCAGCAAGAAGAGCAGGGAGGTTGAACCCAGGAGCACAGACCACTGTAGCCATAGGTCTCTAGGGGGTGAGGGCTGCATACTGTGAGTACAGCCCCCCTCTACCCCTCCTTCTAACCCCATCCCTTCAGCATGGCCCCATCCATTCCTCCTGTGCTGTGAATGAGTGAGATGGATAGGGAGGTGGGTGATTAGTCCCCATCTGCTTCCCCTACTGGGCAGAGCTCCCTCTTGACTCTAGCTCTTTCAGGTTCCCTAACCACTGAGCTATGGGGTTTTCTAGGGCAGGCCTATTAATCTCTCCCATGGAAGCTTTTCTGTTGTGTACACATGAAATAGTCTTTGGGCTAGAGCATGTGAGAATGACTCTATAGCCCAGTGATTAGAGTACTCACTGAGGATGTGGCAGAACCAGGTTCTACTCCTCCTGCTCAAATAAATATTTAATGTATGTATACAGGAACAATTTAAATGGGAGAGATTGAGGGACTGGTCCCAGAATTCCCCATAACCCAGTACTCACCTAGGAGAAGAGAAGACACAAGTTCAAACCCCATCTCTGCAGAAGGGAGGAACTAAACCTGAGTCTCCCATATCCTGGGTGAGTTCTAACCACTGGACTAAAAGTTATAAATGGCTCCTCCTCCTCCATTTTTTTTCTTGAAAAACAGCTGACCAGGCTTAGGCGCCTAACTACAGCAGAAGTTTTTTGGTTGTTAATTCCAAGTGAAAAAACGAACCTAACTCAATTTGAGGAGTGGATGCTTAGGCTACACCCCTCTCCTGGGCATTTCCTATTGGCTAATTTAGTCAGCACTCTGCTCAGCATGCTGGCTTTTTTTGAATCCCATTCTTAGGTGCCTGAATCTCTCCATGCATCATATAGGGAGCCTAGGTGCCTAACTTAGGGCTGTGTTACAATGGGTGGCAAGGCACCTAAAAGTTAGGTACAGCAAAACTGAGCATTGCAATGCCTAAATTCTTTTTTGGATCTAGCCCAATGAGACTGCACAGGCAGGCAGATCTGATCATGTGGATCAGATTACAGGAGATTGGACCTTGTTAAAATAACAGTAATTTACTTTTTGATGTTTTGTAGTAGCACATGGTTGACCAGGAAGCCTTTACTGACAAAGTGTGAAACTCCTGTGTTTCACAACAGAATTAAAAATGTTTGATAACTGTGCAAAATTACTCCAATTTATATTCAATTTCACTGCCATTTTACAACCGATGTATCATTTTTAAAGTTTTCCAATCATTTGAAGAATTTTGAAGGAAGTTTCTTTATGTATATTGTGACAGACCCAGACCAGTGGGGTACAGGAGTCTGGTAGAGGGCAAATATACTGGTCACTGGATGAGTAGTTTTCTGTTTCCTGAGTGACCAGAGCAGGGGCTGCACTAGAGTAATCAGGAACCTGCTAGAACCAGTTAAGGCAGGCAGGCTAATTAGGTCACCTGGAGCCAATTAAGAAGAAGATTCTAGAATCAATTAAGGCAGGCTAATCAGGGCACCTGGGTTTTAAAAAGGAGCTCACTTCAGTTTGTGGTGCGAGTGTGAGGAGCTGGGAGCAAGAGGCGCAAGGAGCTGAGAGTGTGTGCTGCTGGAGGACTGAGAAGCACAAGTGTTATCAGACACCAGGAGGAAGGTCCTGTGGTGAGAATAAGGAAGGTGTTTGGAGGAGGCCATGGGGAAGTAGCCCAGGGAGTTGTAGCTGTCATGCAGCTATTACAGGAGGCACTATAGACAGCTGCAGTCCACAGGGCCCTGGGCTGGAACCCGGAGTAGAGGGCAGGCCCGGGTTCCCCCCAAACCTCCCAATTGACCTGGACTGTGGGTTCTTCCAGAGGGGAAGGTCTCTGGGATGTTCCCCAACCCACATGGTGAATCTCTGAGGCAAGAAAATCCGCCAATAAGCGCAGGACCCACCAAGATACAGGAGGAAATTTGTCACACTGGTGTCAGGAGTGGGATCTTGGGGTGCACAGCGCGGTGGAAGAAGGAGGGTGATTAAAAAAAACCAACCAAAAAAAAAGGGAGAGGGTTAATTTTTTTTTCAGCACAATGGATGACGTAGTGCGGGCACTGATACAAGCTACGGCGGCCCAGCAGAAGGCTACTCATGTCCAGGCAGCCGCCCAACAGGATGCAGTGCGGCTGCAGCAATAGACTAATCGCCTGCTGATGGACCAGGCTGCTCAAGACCGAGCTATGTTGCGGGAACTGGTAAACCAGGTAAAGTCCCTTACAGAGCTGAATCACGTCCATGATGGGACGCGGCTCATACGGGCCAGCCATTGGCTGCAGAAAATGACATGGGAGGATGATGTAGAGGCATACCTTCTGGCCTTTGAGAGGACAGCCCTACGGGAGGCCTGGCCTCGAGATCAGTGGTCTGGCATCCTTGCCCCATTCCTGTGTGGGGAGGCCCAGAAGGCCTACCATGATCTGCCTGAAGAGCCTGCGGCAGACTACCCCCAGCTGAAAGCAGAGATCCTGGCCAGATCTGGGGTAACGACAGCAGTGCGGGCCCAGCAGTATCACGGTTGGAGGTACCAGGAAGACAAAACCCCACGGTCCCAATTGTATGACCTCATCCATCTCGCAAGAAAGTGGTTGCAAACAGAGTCCCGGAGTCCGGAAGAGATACTAGCGGTTCCGGTCATCGACCGATACATGAGGGGCCTACCACCAGACCTTTGTGCCTAGGTAAGCCAGAACGAACCCTCCACCTATGACGAGGTTGTCGCCCTGGTAGAGAGGTGAAGGACAGCGAGGGAGCTGACCCGACCAGTTAAGGAAGAGGCACCCTGGGTTAAACTAGCAGCACCAAGCCCTAAAGTTCGGATGACTGGGCCACCAGGAGGGCCCATGTGGAAAAAGAGAGAGGCTGAAGGCCCATCAGAGGCCACAGAGAGTCAGAGCACTGAGGGAGAAGAGGATCATGATGTTAGACTGCCCAAACCAAGAGACCGGGGAATGCCTAGGGCTCCATACAGATGTTATGCCTGCGGGGAGTGGGGACACATAGCTGCACAGTGTCCCAATGCTGAGGAGCCTATGCAGTGTAACCTGGGGAACTGGGCAGATCCATGCTCCCTAATCCACCTTGTGGGGGTCTCACTAACCCTACATATGTATACCAGACCAGTGAAACTAAATGGGGTAGGGACCACGGCACTGGTTGATTCGAGGAGTGCTATCACGCTTATCTCAGGGAAGCTCGTGAAGCTGCTGCAGGCTAAACGTACGGGGATAACATGTGTCCATGGGACAGTTAGTTACTACCCCACCATCCCAGTAAAAATCGAGATCCAAGGGAACACTACTGAGGTAGCAGCAGGTGTAGTCCCTAAACTCCCATACCCAGTGCTCATAGGGAGGGACTTCCCAGGGTTTGGAAACTTACTCCCAGTAGGGGGATTGGAGAAAGATGGGGACCCTAACATTGGTGAGGCATCCACAGCAGACTGTCAACCCCCAATCTTCTCTGAAATATCCCCAGATTTGTTCTCCACTCCCAGACAGGGTAGAAAGACAAAAAGGGAAAGAAGGGCAGCTAAGGCCTTGGGAACCCGAATACTGACCCAAAGCCAGAGGGTCACTCTTGTAGGTAGGCGGACCCGCGCAGCTGAAAAGGAGGCCACGCAGGAGGGAGAAGCACCTGAGTCTGACCCCCACCCTAATGCTTCTGAACAAGTAGAGGCAACAGAGACTGGGCCCCTAGATCTTGGGCAGATTAGCCCCAGGAGAGGAAATTTTGGATGGGACCAGGCAGAAGACCCAAGGTATGACAACATTAGGAAGGAGGTGACTGAAATAGATGGGGTCCCCATGGAAGGGAAAACCCAGGGACCAGGACCCTACTTCATAATGAAGAAGGATCTCTTGTAACGGGTTGCACCAGAACAGGGGCAGAAGGTACAGCAGATCCTAGTACCTCAAAAACACCAGAAGGCTGTATTAAGTCTGGCTCATAGCCATCTTTTTGGGGGGCATTTGGGGGTAGAGAAGATCCTGGCACGAGTCCTACGACGGTTCTTCTGGCCCGGAGTACGTGAAGAAGTGCAGAGGTACTGTGCCTCCTGCCCGGAGTGTCAGCTGCAAAGTCCCCGTCCCCACTTGAGGGCACCTTTAGTACTCCTTCCCATCATAGAGGTCCCCTTCGAGCGAATAGCCATGGACCTAGTTGGACCCCTGGAGAAGACGGCTCAGGGCCACCAATATATACTTGTTGTTTTGGACTATGCTACTCGCTACCCAGAAGCCGTCCCCGTGCGGAACACGGCCTCTAAAACTATAGCCAAAGAGCTGGTGGGGATCTTTGCCCGAATGGGGCTACCGAAGGAGATATTAACCAACCAAGGAACCCCATTTATGTCGAAGCTAATGAAGGACCTCTGAACGCTGCTCCATATACATACCCTGAGAACTTCGGTCTACCATCCGCAGACTGATGGGTTGGTAGAAAGGTTTAACCGAACCCTCAAGGCTATGATAAGGAAGGTGGTAAGTCGGGATGGGAAGGATTGGGACACGTTACTACCCTACCTTATGTTCGCTATCCGGGAGGTACCACAGGCCTCAACTGGGTTTTCCCCCTTCGAGTTATTATACGGGCTTCACCCCCGTGGCATACTAGATATCGCCAAAGAGATCTGGGAAGAGGAACCCAATGAGGGGAGAAATATAAGAGAGCATGTAATGCAGATGCGAGACCGGATAGCCCGGGTTACCCCTATTGTACGGGAACATTTGGAGAAGGCACAGGAGGCCCAGCGAACCCATTACAATCGCCAGGCAAAAGTGCGACAGTTCCAACCAGGGGATCGGGTTATGGTGTTGCTACCCACGGCAGAAAGCAAGCTTCTGGCCCAATGGCAGGGGCCCTATGAGGTGGTTGAACCCGTGGGGGAAGTAACCTACAAGGTGCGGCAGCCAGGACGCAGAAAACAAGAACAGATTTATCACGTTAACCTTCTGAAACCCTGGCATGCACAAGAGGCATGCACAACGGTCCAAAAAGACCTAACCCAGGAAAACAAGCCTTCCAAACAGGTGAGAGTGTCTTCCGATTTAACACCAGACCAGAAGAATGAGGTGTCTGAGATGATCTTCCGGAACCAAGATGTGTTCTCGACAAAACCGGGTCAAACAACCGAGACATATCACCACATCGTCACGAACCCTGGGGCCAGAGTAACAATGAGGCCCTATCGGGTGCCAGCGGCAAAAAGGGAGGAAATAAAAGCAGAAGTAAAAAAAATGCTGGAGTTGGGGATCATTGAAGAATCCCACAGTCAGTGGTCCAATCATGCTGGTGCCCAAACCTGATGGCACACACAAGATTTTGCAACGATTTCCGGCAATTAAACGAAGTATCCCAGTTCGACGCGTACCCCATACCTCGCATAGATGAGCTAGTGGACCGTCTGGGTAATGTCCGGTACTTGACTACCCTAGACTTGACACAGGGGTACTGGCAGATTCCCCTTGCGGAAGACGCAAAGGAAAAGACTGCGTTCTCTACACCAGAGGGTCTTTTTTAATATACTGTCCTCCCTTTTGGACTACATGGGGCCCCAGCTACCTTCCAGCGCCTCATGGACAAGCTATTACGCCCGCATAACAGTTATGCTGCTGCCTACTTGGACGATGTGGTCATTCATACCCCAGACTGGGAAACCCACCTGGAGAAGGTGGAGGCAGTCCTCGATACCTTCAGGCGAGCTGGCCTTACAGCAAACCCTGCCAAGTGCGCTGTAGGGTTTACAGAGACCAAATATCTTGGCTACATTGTGGGAAAAGGTCTGGTAAAACCCCAAGTGAACAAGTTAGAGGCCATCCAAAATTGGCCCCGACCAAGTCGCAAGAAACAAGTCCGGGCGTTCCTAGGTGTGGTGGGGTATTACCGACGATTTATCCCCCACTTTGCCACAAGGGCAAGCCCTGACAGACCTAGTGAAAGCCCGTGGACCTGATCTGGTGAGATGGTCTGACGCAGCAGAGGAAGCATTCACAGACCTATGGACTGCCCTCTGCAATAACCCCGTACTGATAGCCCCTGATTTCACCAAGGAGTTTATCCTGCAGACGGATGCATCGGAAGTAGGGTTGGGGGCCGTTCTATCACAGATGGTCAGGGAGGAGGAACACCCAATTCTATACCTTAGTCGGAAACTCCTTCCAAGGGAACAAAAATATTCAGTGGTGGAGAGAGAATGCCTCGCTGTAAAATGGGCCACGCAAACATTGCGCTACTACCTGCTCGGGCGCAGATTTGTCCTCGTGACCGACCATGCCCCTCTTCAATGGATGCAGCGGAACAAGGGTGACCAGATGGTTCTTATCCCTCCAATCTTTCCAGTTCCGTGTGCAACACAGAGCAGGGAGCTGTCATGGCAATGCTGATGGCTTGTCACGTGTGCACTGTCTGGCGTCCCAAGCTGCCCAACCCCTTGGCGTTGAGCAGGGGGGAGGGATATGTGACAGACCCAGACCAGTGGGGTACAGGAGTCTGGTAGAGGGCAAATATACTGGTCACTGGATGAGTAGTTTTCTGTTCCCTGAGTGACCAGAGCAGGCGCTGCACTAGAGTAATCAGGAACCTGCTAGAACCAGTTAAGGCAGGCAGGCTAATTAGGACACCTGGAGCCAATTAAGAAGAAGCTTCTAGAATCAATTAAGGCAGGCTAATCAGGGCACCTGGGTTTTAAAAAGGAGCTCACTTCAGTTTGTGGGGGGAGTGTGAGGAGCTGGGAGCAAGAAGCGCAAGGAGCTGAGAGTGTGTGCTGCTGGAGGACTGAGGAGCACAAGCGTTATCAGACACCAGGAGGAAGGTCCTGTGGTGAGAATAAGGAAGGTGTTTGGAGGAGGCCATGGGGAAGTAGCCCAGGGAGTTGTAGCTGTCATGCAGCTGTTACAGGAGGCACTATAGACAGCTGCAATCCACATGGCCCTGGGCTGGAACCCGGAGTAGAGGGCGGGCCCGGGTTCCCCCCAAACCTCCCAATTGACCTGGACTGTGGGTTCTTCCAGAGGGGAAGGTCTCTGGGCTGTTCCCCAACCCACATGGTGAATCTCTGAGGCAAGAAAATCCGTCAATAAGCGCAGGACCCACCAAGATAGAGGAGGAACTTTGTCACAATATATTTTTTTAAATCAGGAAGTAGTTTTCACTGTTTTACTCACAAGGTATACTTAGCAAACTTCAGTGACTAACATGGAATTTTCTTCTCCCATAAACCTGACAGTCAAATCGTCTGCTTTTCTCTCCTGTGAAGCATTTTACATCTCCAAATGTATTCTAAAGGAAAAATAAAAAAGTCTTAAATGAAGTTTTAAAAACTGTCTATAGATGTTTGCGTATTGAGTGTAATGCTTAGAGTTTCTATGTCACTTTATCTGTTCAAATATCTTTTCAAACCTTAATTAATTAATCATAATAAAATCATAATAATGTATAATAGAGATTTGTAACAGGTCACTTGCTGAACATTTGACTATTAATCTCTGTATTCTTATTGAGCTAGAATCTTAAAATTTGGTTCTCTCATTTGTTATGGGCCACTGCACCCAGAGAAAATTAAATCTCACCTTTCCATCAGATGTCACCAAAAGGCCATCAGTCATTTTTCTCTAATTACGACAGTTTAAGTGATTTCACATGTTAAATAGAGGTATCAATTTACAAAAGCAAAATAAATTTGTCATGTACACTGATTGCCTTAATAATGGTGGTCTCCAATTTATAGAAATAAAAATCTGTTCTATTTATTGGGTTTTAGCCAAAAAAAGCTTGCCCCAAAAATGTTTATTTGGTATGTGATTAGATATATAAAAAAAACCTTTAGTTTTAGTGCTGTGTTATTTAAGAAACAATGTAGTTCTTCATGGACAGTTATATGTTGCAGCAACGATGTGTTTGATCTTGTATTGATGGAATGTTAGTGGCAAAACAGAGGAATGAGATATTTGAACTCATCCTCTTTGCTTCCCCATCTTTAAAGAGGCACAAGTAATTGCATGTGCATGTGATAGTAATATAATCTGCCTGCCATTTCTATAATGTTTTCTATTGTGGAGAAGCTACTTAATTTAATTTTTTCTATCAATTAAAAAAACTAAGCAGTGTTACTAGCAGGTTGGAAATCTGCACATTAAGTCGAAATATACCTCTATGCCGAGGTGAACTTCATGCGTTTTTGAATAAGGGGATTGATAAAGACAGTATCATTCCTTTTATTGAACACAGGTCATTCTCTAATTAAAATTATTAATACTGTTATAACACTGAAAGTTGGATCTTGCTGAAGAGGTATGAATTTGCTGCATGCGCTAATGGCAATAGCCACATCTATCATGCATGTGAACTGTTATTAATTAGTACTATCTAGACTCTAGTGTTACCTAATCAAAAGGAGGGAATAACTTGCATACAGATCTTTCAAATGTGATTCAAGCATGAACTGAATGGAACACCTCTAGAAGTGAGAGATCTTTAGTCTCCTTGTTCCTTCCATCATTGATTGACTATGAAGTTTGTTGCTTTTTATAAAGTAAAGTGAACACTTGATTCTACTCTGACAGAGCAGTAGTTTTTCATTTGTAGCAGGATTATGTGTCCTATCCAGGATTAATAAGACTAAAACCACCAACACATTTCATATAGACCATTGCCAAAGATAAATGACAGGGAATTTCGATCACTTCCAACCTGGGCTGGTGTGGTAAATTAAGGCGGGGGGGAGTGGGAGATAGCTCCCTTTTATGGACACCCAGACAGCCAGTAGCTATACAATCCCTCTCAGTAGCTGTTCTCTAATTGCTCTACCTGGAAAGGGTTAAAAGTCTCACTGCTATGCATAGGTAAAAGGAAGTGAGTGAACACCTGGCCAAAAGAGCCAATAGGAAGGCTGGATTTTTTTTTTAAATGGAGAAAAGACTCTCCTTGTGTCTGTGTGTTGTTGTTCTCCTGGGGAGAGGCAAATAGGCAGCAGTTATGCTTTAAGAAGCTTGGACCAGGCATGAAATCATCATCAGTATCATACTAGAAACTACTCATTTAAACCCCAGATATGTAAGTAGATCAGGAAATGTCTAGGAAGAAATGATTAGGTTTATCCCTTTTATTTCTTTATGGCTTGTAGATTTGTCTGTGGTAACCCCAGGTGCTTTTGTTTTGCTTGTAACCTTTAAGATGGAATTCAGTAAAGCTATTCTTAATCCTTGTAGTTGCTCTTTTAAAATCTAGCAATAGTCTGAGTACCCAGATGTATTTTCTTTCTTTCTTTTTTTAATAAAATTTACCTCTTTAAAGAACAGAATTGGATTTTTGTGTCTGAAGAGATTTGTGCACATGTTGTTTAATTAGCTGGGGACAAAAGCTGATTTCCTTTTTTCCCCTTTTCTCAGCTCTTCCCTGGGGAGGGGGGTGAAAGGGCTTGAGAGTACCCCACAGGAAGGAATTCCCAAGTGCAGCTTCATGGGCTCTCAAAGGGGTTCTGTACTTGGGTGGTGCAGCATCTACCAATCCAAGATCAGAGAAAAGCTATAACCTTAGGAGTTTAATACAAGCCTAGAGTGGCCAGTATTATTTTTTAGAATCCTTGGAAGTTCGCACCTTGACAGAGTTGGGAAATAGCCTTGACAGCTGGAATCAAATAGGTGACTCAGAAATACTTATGAGTTTGAGCCAACCCCCACTGTAGTTTAGGACTCCCACTGACATTAGTGAGTTTAGGATCAAGCCCTATGTGAGAACTGTCAAGTACAATGACTCTGTGATCATTTGCATCCATTGCTGGCTTGAAGCTCTTGTAATGAATAAAGCAAATGTCTGAAATAAGCAGATTTCACTTGCAAGTAAACACTCAGTATATTCCCTATTTTATTTCCACCCTTTCACAGTGTCCAGTGACACAGGAATATTCATAAGTCCATACAGAAGCATTTGGGAGATTTTGATTCTGCACATTTCTCAATAAAAGTGAAGCATTATGCAAAGTTAATAAATTCTGCACATTATTGTGACAGGCATTCCCCTCTTCCCTCCCCCCAGCACCATGTTTAATGAGTTTGCCACCATTTCGTCAACTTCACATTTTTCCCGCACAACAGAAAAAAAAAACAAAAAAACCATTTTATAGGAAAAGGTAAAGTTACAGAAAATACATTTAATACTGCATCAAGTGAGAAGTAATTTTTTTCTGCCTCAGAAAACAAGTTTTGCCAGCTTTTCTTTCAGTACAAAGCCTCTTGCCTAGTGCTACCTGCAATAATCCACATCAGCCATAAAAATGAAAATCACATGGAGGCATCCAGAAATAAATAACCCTCTTTTCTGCCAACCTGATATTAAAGTGAATTTATATATATTTTAAGCATAAGTAAACTGCAGTGTCTGATGGGGAAAGGAAATAGAGTAACTTGAGTAATGACTGCAGCAACTTTCTAAACAATACCCTAAGTTTATGCTATATACATTATTTATTTGTATTATGGTAGCATCCCAGTTGAGATACAATGCACAAACATGGGGTGAAAGACTGTTCCTGCCCTGGAGAATACACAATCTAAATAGATAAGCCAAATGGGGGGAGGGGAAACAGACATGAGGTGGTGAAACCCAAGCTCACACAACAGGTCAGTGGCCAAACTAAGAAAAGAACCCCTGTCTCCTGATCCAGCACCTTATGCTCTAGATGACATTGCCCTCCCCATGTCATGTCCCCATAGGATGCACCACAGTAATAGCATACCTGAGCTATTAGGAAAGCTGCATTATAAATTGTGATTCATAGACACATATGAATATTTTGGGGATTGTTTGACGGGAGCAAAGGTAACTACAGCACTGAAAGTGGGAATTGGCTAGAGATGAGACTGTTCATGTACAGTACTGTATGTGTCACAGGTCACGATGTGCATATGTATGAGGTTTGTCATGCTGAGGATATTCATATTATTAATCTTCTTTCCTTCTCTGTTTTTAAATGGCTTAATAGAGCCTAAGGGCACTTTGGATGTGACACCTCAGTTGGAGGTGGTATGCAATATATGCTTCTGTCAAGCACCATCAACCACATATTCCCCAGCAATATAGTGATGTAGCTCTGAAACAGCAATTAATGAAAACCTTTGGGAAGAAAGAAAATGAGGCAAGTTAAAATCCAACAAACCTAGTCCCATCAGCCTGACCTATGGAATGTGTCTCTTCCTTGGGGAAGATGAGGTCTTCCTCATACATTCATTCATCTTTGGTTACAGGAGTTGTCAAGAGAAAATCCATGCTCTGATGCCTGAGGCCTCTCCGTTAACAAGCAAATTACATTCTGGACAGCCATGCTACAGAAAGCTGAAATAAAGTGCTTTATCTTGTTTAAAGGGTTTAGAGTGAATACAAAGCTGAAATAAATATCTGCAATGCAATGCAATACGACAATTCTATTTGTAATTGTATTGGAGTTAAAAAGAAAATGAGCACCAACATGCATCTGTCATCAAGCTTTTTTTTGCTATGTTAATACTATGAAATACTTACATTGGTTTGTCAAGGAAAGTGACTTCTTAAAAGGAGATGATTAAGTGAGGGTACTTCAGAAAAAAACACTTAGTTTGTGTATTGGTAGGATTGGTAGAGATAACACATACCTTACACACTTAGCGTCCATATTGAAGAGAGACTGAAAAAGTCAATATGCAGGCCTCTATCCTGTAGGCCTCTATCCTGCACCAGAAACCAACTACTGTGGGGAGTCCTATTTACTGCCCAAGCACTTCCTGATGCTAGGTCAGAATCTATGATTCCCTGGCATTTAGAACTTGTGTGGCCTATTCATTGTTGCCCTGTAGCCCCTTTATGCCTTTGGTGCAAAGAGGCCACAGGGCAGTAATAAAAGCCGCCTGGAGAATTTCCCCACCTCAGGTGTGGGCCCTATGCCTGGTGTAGACATCTACACTGTGTCTGCCAGAGTCCTGGGCACAGAGGACAGGGCATGCTGTTATGCTTATAAGAAGCACATGGAATAATTTTAAAGAGGATAAGGCAATACACCGCGTTTATTGAGAGTTTATTTAAGCATTGAAATCAGCATATGCTTCCATTCACACACACACACACACACACACACACACACACACACACACACACACACACACACCCCAAAAGGTTCTGCAGCTGGATCTTATAGTTACCAGTCCTTAGTGTTGATCGGACAGTCCCAGTGGCCAGCTGAAACTGCACACGAGGGAGGGGAGCTGGGCTCTGTCGAACGCGTTTGAAGCTCTGATGTTGATGCAGAACGAACCCAAAGTCCCATGGCAATATACCCTTCTTTTATAGTCCATACAAGTCTATGGACCTTGCTGTGTCACACCGGAGCTATCAATCAGGAGGTAGTCAAGGTTGCTAATAATTAGCATTATTTTGAGTTGTTACTGGGAGAATCCACAGCTGTTTCTTATCTCATCCATCTGGCTCAACTCCTTATTTTGTCCTTGGGGTGTATGCCTTTGCTTCAGGGCTGTCAATCTGCCATCCAGGTGATTGATAATAAGGTTGGTGCCTCTTGACTCCTCCACTCCCTTCTTGACCATCTGGCCCAGTTGTCCTTTCTCAGTTAATTACCATACATTGTTCACTCACACCAAACAGTAAATAAGGCAATTACAGCCATAAAACTTCTATCCTTCTAAGAACAAATGTTAACACAATTAGCAAAATATAAACTCAGAACAATTTCTTCTTACTAATTCAAGGCTACAAGTTCTTCTTACTAATTCAAAGCTAGCAAAATGGAGTATAAGGCAAATTAAACAAAATGAAGTACAATTTTACTTGAGACAATTTCTTCCCATTAGGCTTTTGGCCTACAATGCACAGTCTGAAGGAAGGGTGGGCAGGACATCTGAACACTCCAGCTATTCTGCACCCCTGCAAAGCCCCACTGCGGCTACTGAATTCAAGAAGCAAATTAGCTGCCCTAGCCTGGGTCACACCAGCACCCAGGCTGCTCTAGAGACAGGTGGCAACTGTCTCTACACTGATGCAAACCTGCCACTATCAGTTTAACAAAAGTCAGCTGTGTTTGCTCAATATGCAATGTTATAATGTTGATAACTCGGTCAAATCAAATCCAATGTCCCACAGAACAAGGAAACACACCAGTTCTCAGTGAGAATTCCGTGCTAGATTTCACCTCTCATCTCCCAGTAATTTTAGCTGTAGATCTGTTAAAACAAGACAAAAAAGATGTATTTTTTTCCTATAATGAGTCAAGTATATTTTTCTATTCTCCTTACACTCAAAAAATGGCTGAATCGTTTTTGTTCACCCTTTCTACAAAAGTTCACCTCCATGCAAAGTCCAAGCTGGAAGTTTTCAGATCACAACTGGTAAGTTTCAGAAAATTTTGACCAATAGAAAACAAAGAATTAGAATCGAAACATACATTGCCATAACTGGAGCAGATCTTGCCAAGTATGTAATATTGCATAGAAGACACAGGTTGACATGCATACCTGCAATAGGACTTGTTTCCTAATATGGTGACTTATATTGTAAGTAGTGCACACACAGCCAGCTGAATATCATTGTACAGGTTTAATAAGGTCTCAGAGATGTTTACAGCTTTAGCTTTTAAATTTTCTAAATGGAAACTGAATTATAATAAGTAACTAATAATTCCTAGTAATAGAGAACATGAAGCACTTATTTAAGTCATGGACACTGAAGATCTTAATTATTTATATAATTTTCAAAAGATGTGTCTATTTATTTAAAAAAAAACTTATTTTTTGTTTGTAATTACCATTCTGTAGCTTTCCTACCAACCCTTCTCAAATTCAAGGGACTTCAGAAAATTCATGCTCTGGGGATTAAAGTGACTATTTATAACTCCCCTTGGGAGAACATGTTAATTTCAGAGTTCAGTATCCCAGAAACCTCTAAAATTTATTGGAAAAGATTTTAGGAAATTTCAAAATATGAGACATGTGCAACACTTGCAAACTGTTGTGTATACCTGTATCACTGAGATGTTATGTAGACAGAATTTTCCACTGAACTTTTTGCCAGCTATATCAGAATATCTGCTCTCTAGTTACCAATCATTTTCATATTTAACATTAATGAGCACTTTCACTGTCAGGTTCGAACTTCCTAATTTAAACCTCAATACCTGGTAGTATGTTTGTTCTACCACCCTTTCAAACCCAGTTGTAAACATCTAATGATGCATTTTGGAACACTTTGAAAAGCAGAGATAGTTTTTAGGGGCAATTCTGTTTCTGCTTCAATTTCTTGATTCCCATTTTGCAATACTAAAGCTATTTGCATGAAAATACAATCTTTGTTCTTAAAAGTTCATCTCCTCCTGCTGATGATCACTTTCTAAAATAATAATCTTCTGTTTGTGATCTCACAGTACGTTACCAGGGAAATTAACATGAGCCAGATCATAAAAGTGGCTAAGTGTGGTGATTAAAGTAGCTCAAGATAGGAGGAGGGAACTGGACAATTTTGCTGGCAATTATCACAGGGCTAGATTATAGGATCATAGAATCATAGAATATCAGGGTTGGAAGGGACCTCAGAAGGTAATCTAGTCCAACCACCTGCTCAAAGAAGGACAAATCCCAAACTAAATCATCCCAGCCAGGGCTTTGTTAAGCCTGACCTTAAAAACCTCTAAGGAAGGAGATTCCACCACCTCCCTAGGTAAAGCATTCTAGTGCTTCACCACCCTCCTAGTGAAAATGTTTTTTTCCTAATATCCAACCTAAACCTCCCCCACTGCAACTTGAGACCATTACTCCTTGTTCTGTCATCTGGTACCACTCAGAACAGTCCAGATCCATCCTCTTTGGAATCCCCTTTCAGGTAGTTGAAAGCAGCTATCAAATCCCCCCTCATTCTTCTCTTCTGCAGACTAAACAATCCCGGTTCCCTTAGCCTCTCCTCATAAGTCCTGTGCTCCAGCCCCCTAATCATTTTTGTTGCCCTCCACTGGACACTTTCCAATTTTTCCACATCCTTCTTGTAGTGTGGGGCCCAAAACTGGACACAGTACTCCAGATGAGGCCTCACCAATGTCGAATAGAGGGGAATGATCACACCCCTAGATCTGCTAGCATTTCCCCTACTTATACAGCCCAAAATGCCATTAGCCTTCTTGGCAACAAGGGCATACTATTGACTCATATCCAGCTTCTCTTCCCTGTAACTCCTAGTCCTTTTCTGCAGAACTGCTGCCTAGCCATTCAGTCCCTAGTCTGTAGCAGTGCATGGGATTCTTCCATCCTAAAGTGCAGGACTCTGCACTTGTCCTTGCTGAACCTCATCAGATTTCTTTTGGGCCAATCCTCTAATTTGTCTAGGTCCCTCTGTATCCTTTTCCTAACCTCCAGCATATCTAGCACTTATCCCAGTTTAGTGTCATCTGCAAACTTGTTGAGGGTGCAGTCCACGCCATCCTCCAGATCATTAATGAAGATATTGAACAAAACTAGCCCCAGGACCGACCCTTGGGCACTGCGCTTGATACCGGCTGCCAACTAGATCAAGCCATTGATCACTACCCGTTGAGCCTGATGATCTAGCCAGCTTTCTATCCACCTCATAGTCCGTTCATCCAGACCATAGTTCTTTAACTTGCTGGCAAGAATACTGTGGGTGATCGTATCAAAAGCTTTGCTAAAGTCAAGAAATAACACATCCACTGCTTTCCCCTCATCCACAGACCCAGTTATCTTGACAGAGAAGGCAATTAGGTTAGACAGGCATGACTTGCCCTTGGTGAATCTATGCTGACTGTTCCTGATCACTTTCCTCTCCTCAAAGTGCTTCAGAATTGATTCCTTGAGGACCTGCTCCATGATTTTTCCAGGGAATGAGGTGAGGATGACTGGTCTCTAGAAGGATCCTCCTTCTTCCCTTTTTAAAAGATGGGGACTATATTAGCCTTTTTCCAGTCATCTGGGACTTCCCCCGATTGCCATGAGTATTCAAAGATAATGGCCAATGGCTCTGCAATCACATCTGCCAACTCCTTTAGCACGCTCGGATGCAGCGCATCCGGCCCCTTGGACTTGTGCTTGTCCAGCTTTTCTAAATAGTCCTGAACCACTTCTTTCTCCACAGAGGGCTGGTCATGTCCTCCCCATGCTGTGCTGCCCAGTGCAGCAGTCTGGGAGCTGACCTTGTTCTTGAAGACACAGGCAAAAAAAGCTTTGAGTACATTAGCTTTTTCCACATCCTCTGTCACTTGGTGCCTCCCTCATTCAGTAAGGGGCCCACACTTTCCTTGACTTTCTTCTTGTTGCTAACATACCTGAAGAAACCCTTCTTGTTACTCTTAACATCACTTGCTAGCTGCAACTCCAAGTGTGATTTGGCCTGCCTGCATGCCTGAGCAATATTTTTATACTCTTCCCTGGTCATTTGTCCAATCTTCCACTTCTTGTAAGCTTCCTTTTTGTGTTTAAGATCAGCAAGGATTTCACCGTTAAGCCAAGCTGGTCGCCTGCCATATTTACTATTCTGTCTACACATCGGGATGGTTTGTTCCTGCAACCTCAATAAGGATTCTTTAAAATACAGCCAGCTCTCCTGGACTCCTTTGCCCCTCATGTTATTCTCCCAGGGGATCCTGCCCATCAGTTCCCTGAGGGAGTCAAAGTCTGCTTTTCTGAAGTCCAGGGTCCGTATTTTGCTGCTCTCCTTTCTTCCTTGTGTCAGGATCCTGAACTCGGCCATCTCATGGTCACTTCCTCTCAGGTTCCCATCCACTTTTGCTTTCCCTACTAATTCTGCCCTGTTTGTGAGCAGCAGGTCAAGAAGAGCTCTGCCCCTAGTTGGTTCCTCCAGCACTTGCACCAGGAAATTGTCCTGTACACTTTCCAAAAACTTCCTGGATTGTCTGTGCACCGCTGTGTTGCTCTCCCAGCAGATATCAGGGTGATTGAAGTCTCCCATGAGAACCAGGGCCTGTGATCTAATAACTTCTCTTAGTTGCCGGAAGAAAGCCTCGTCCACCTCATCCCCCTTGTCTGGTGGTCTATAGCAGATTCCCACCATGACGTCACCCTTGTTGCTCACACTTCTAAACTTAATCCAGAAACTCTCAGGTTTTTCTGCAGTTTCATACCGGAGGCAGGTAGGAGAGCCTGCCAAGAAAGATTGGGGTAGGGAGAGGAAATCAATAAATTGGCATGCTCTGATAAACAGTAGTGTTACCACTGTATTTGCCTTTTCACAACTTCTTGCATATACACTGAAATTAATACACTTTCAGAAAAGTGTCCCAGGGACTGGCTCCCATTTCTTGGGCTGACAAGAGTGACTGTTTGGGGTAAAGTACCTGAGAAATATGCCATCTCGAATGGTGGAGACTTATAAATAAGTACCTCACATAAAAGAATGTCTTTAGTATGATGGTAATCCCAAATGACAGGTACAAGACACCTGCCAGACTGAAGACATCTTTTCTTGAACAACTGATCTTGCATAACAGCACCTCAGTGTGCTGGCAGTCCCTCTTTCTCTAAAGTCTGGATTGCAACATGACATCATTTCTAACTCTAAATCATCAATGACAGAATAATAAACAATTGCAGACATTTGATACTGAATATACAAACTTCTCTTCCTGTTGAGAAATCTTCACAAACACTGTCAAACTCCAGCAACTTAGAGAGTTGCCTCTTTGCATGAAAGGTCCAGCCCTGAAGCACATCAGGCAGTAGTGGAGTAGAGAACACCAGCTTTGGAGTGGAGGAGCTGGCAGACATTTTACTGTTGCTGTCAAATTGTATAACAACTCTAGTCCTGGAGATAGGATTGCCTTGTGGTTGCGCAGTGAATGATGACAATGTGCCTATCCCCAACCACTGTAGATACCAGCATTTGATTTTTCATTTCATTTTAAAAGACTGGCTCTAAGACAGCATCAAAGAATGATTAACCTCATTTTCTAAAAGAAAAAGAAGCAGTCAGGTAAAAAGTAGCCAGACCAAGGAACTGTGTGATATGGAGGAATTGCAACATATGGGTCTGCTCCATAGTACTCATGAGTTGGAGATGACATATTCACATTGTGCTACATTACATTCCTGTCTGAAGGAATTGAGAAGGGAACCATAGATCCATTGTCTAAACGAATGTTCCCGACTTTTTGCACTATTTGTCTTCTGGGACAGACTCTGGTCATTTTAGACAGTAATCATAAATTACAAGAAGGGGCATTTCTGAGAATCTTAGTAAAACAATGGATTTTTATTTCTTGAAAACTATGTGACAAACCACAAATTGGCTGCTTAAGAGCCATGAGGCTGTGGGATCACAAAGAAATACACATTTTATTAAACCTGTGGACAAAAATAGAATAAACTTCATGATCAAATAATAGCAGACTTGGATTCCTTATGGAAGGAATGTATTTGTTTTTATTAGAATAAAAGCAGAGATGCATCCAAGAGGAATCTTGGGGAGATATTGCCAATCTCAATCCTCATTCACTTTTCTTTCATTCTTTTTCCCATGTGAATTTGATGTGATTTGTTGTTGTTCAAAAACAGCCAGTTTGGAGTTCTTCTTATTCCACTCTTTGCAAGGAAGGCAGTGAATGAAGGTTTTTCTTAACTGCTGAGGTTGTTTATATCTGTTCACCTGTCAGCATTTTAGGCATGCGTTTGAATTGCTTCTCTGTTCCCTATCCACTAACAGTAATAATTTTCTAAAATTTCTACCTGTTCAAGCAAAAGATAAATTAATCACAAAAAGCCATGTGAATGAAATGCTAAGAAGTTCCATATGAAGGGACGTTGGAAATAAATGTGGTTGTTTATTTGAGAAAAGACAAACAAGAAGGGATATGATAAAGGTATACAAAACAATGAATGGCATAGAGAAGATAGATTGGGCACTATTTAGGGAACATTCAATGATATTGGCAGGAAGCAAATTTAGGCTATAGCTGCCTTCTGCAGGGTTTCTTTCACTTTTCTCTGAAGCAGCTGGTACTGGCAACTGTCCAAGATTGGACAAGGGGCTATATGGACCATTGGTCTGATACTTAGGCTACATCTGGCAACTGAAAAATGCTGAAGCTTAATTTTTTCTTAATGCTGAAGAATGTTCCATAGCAAAATCTGTTGGGAGACCTTAAATAAATGAAATCCATTCTCTCTTCATGTTCACGATTTTCTCTTGTCCTTGATGCTGCCTTTTGGTTTTTGTTTCTGGAGGATTTTGCTTTTGTTTGTATGTATTAATGAGGCATTTATATCTCTCTCATGTAAACTGTTCCCTATAGCTTCTATGGATAGGAGAGCTATGAGAATGTGCATTGTGATATCACAAAGGGGATGAGGTTTCACTGAGCTCTGCAATTAAAAACAAACAAACAAATGCTAATCTTAGCATGGTCAGAAATGATTTTTTTCCCAGTTGACAGTAACTTTATTATACACCCAGTTTTATTCAAACTTGGCATCAGACAAATTTGTTAATTAAAAAATTAGCTGCATGTCAAATTTCAAAGTTCAATTGTTTGAATATTCTATGTGTGTTGGAGAGCAGGGGAAAGTATGGCAATAATGGTGTGAAAGTGTATTTTATTCAGTCTTGCATAATTCGAGAACCATTTTGTCTCTCTTTTCTTTTTTTCTTCTTCTTTTTTTGAGACAAACACCTTTGGCTGAAGCTAAGCATGAAAAATTTGAGCCCAGAAATTCTGTGAAAGTTTTGAGTGAATGAAGATGGCGTATAACTGAAACTGTTCAACAACCATAACTACAGTATTTGGCCTGGTCTACACTAGTGGTGGTGGTGGTGGGGGAATCGATCTAAGTTACACAACTTCAGCTATGTGAATACCATAGTTGAAGTCGACGTACTAAGATCTACTTACCGCGTTGTCTTCACTGCGGTAAGTTAATGGCTGACGCTCTCCTGTAGACTCCACTTGTGCCTCTCACCCTGGTGTAGTACCGGAGTCGACGGAAGAGTGCTCGGTGGTCAATTTATTGCATCTAGACTAGACGCTATAAATTGATCCCCGCAGGATCAATCGCTGCCCGTTGATCCAGTGGGTAATGTAGACAATCCCTTTGTTGCCAAAAGATTGGCACAATGCTAGACCACATGCTGTAGTTTAGCTTATAGTGGCATGGAACTCCTTAAAGTAGAAGCACATTGTAAAATGGAGAGTGGGGAGGAGGGGAACTACAGAAGCTGGTGTGTTGGTCAGCATTAGAAACATTTTGTCAGGGACAAACCTTCTAAGTTGTTATTTTTTTATTGTAAGTTCACTAGGGCAGGGACTGTCTCTTATTATATGTTTGTACAGTGCCTAATACAATGGGGACCAGACTGGTTGTGGCTTTTAGAGATTACCACAACATTAATGCTTAATAGCCCAAATTTTTGAGCATGTAGAATACTAAGCACTAAGATAATATCTGTTTAGTAAGGTCAAAGAAAAAGGCAGGGGCAAAAACAATACATGCACAAAGCCCATGGGCCCCAGTTCATTTGATAAATCATCCCTTGAAAACCTTTCCTACCTCCATTCTGTCCCTCCCCCTTCCCATAACTCCACTGTTCTGACCTTTTCTGCCCTCTCCTCCCATCAAGATGGCTCACCAATCTATTTCTCTGCTTCCCTATGGCTCCCCCTGTGACACTGCACCCCATATTCTTCACAGTGATATTATTATATGATTATAACATAATTATAATATATATTATTAAGTCATAGATGGCTGCTATGACTCTACAAGGACATGAAATGTGACCACATGTCTCGTCTCTAGATTCCATCTTGGGATGTCAGTAGTTTTCCACAGACCGGTCTGGGAAGCAAGCTTTGGGAACAAAGGGTTCCTGCTATATGCAAAAGCTATATCAGGGAGGGAGTGACATCATCTGGTGTTCTTCGCTCCCCACACAAGAAGACTGCTAAAAACACCTGAGGAACAAAGACTGAACTGGCGGAAATGCTGGACCCAGGCTAAAGGGATTTTTAGCCTGTGAATAGAACACCTGGGGATTCCAAGCTGTAGGCAAGGGAAGCTTGCCCCTTAAGAATCTGCAGCCTGCTTGTATCATCTGTTAGGGTGAGAAACTGCTATTCATACCCAGTCAATTTAGCATATTAAGTTTAGTTTGAGTTTTTTGTTTATTTGCTAGGTAATCTGCTTTGATCTGTTTGCTATCCCTTATAATAACTTAAAATCGATCTTTTGTATTTAATAAACTCATTTTTGCTTTATCTAAACCAGTGTGTGTGAATCATAACTCAGGGGCAAAAAGCTGTTGCATATTGCTCTCCACATTGAGGGAGGGGGCGAAATTTATGAGCTTACACTGTACAGTTCCCTGTGCAGTGCAAGATGGTATAATTTAGGATTTATACTCCAGAGGGTGTGCGTGCCTGAGGAGCTGGTAGTTGCCCTAGCTGTAGCCTTCCCATGCAGGGGCTGGTCAGAGACCCTGCATGTAACTGCAGCTGAGTGTGCCCCTACCTATATGTATGCTGGTGAAACTGCAGGCTGGAGAGGGCTTCCCAGAAAATCTATTTGATGGTGTTATATTAAAAAAAAACCTCAATTTGTTAGACATGTTGATGCTATATGAGGCAAATATTATCTGTGGTTTCACAACCCCCCAAAACTCTTTTGGTGCCTTTTTTTTTTTTTTGAAGACAAAAACCACTGAAAGTATGATAATAAAACAAAGACCAAAACATTGGTATAATCATATCAAAGCTGCTTATTCCAAATAAAGGCAAAATGATGCTGGAATACCTGAGTAATTAATTTGGTGTTTAACTGACCCTAATAACCTTTGAGTGACTTTTTTCACTACACTAAATCCACAACAGGTATGCAGATAAAACCAGTGTTAACAGGTTGTCATTATCATAGTTTGAGAATACCTTAAGAAAGAAGAGGCAGACCCTATCATGATGAAGAGCCTATCCTTTATTTAAATTTGTATACATATTTGGGGGCCAAGAGATGCCCAAAGACCTTGGAAGTATAGTACTTTCATTTTCCCCATTGACTAATATCGAGCGGTCTAACTGTCCCCATTACTTTTTAGTGATTTTATTTGCTATAAAAAAGCCACATCAGATAGGATGATAAAATCAATGCAGAAAGATTGACTTCATTTTAGTTTGAGTATATGTTATTGTAGTGAGGCAGAGTGGCCTCCCTCTGGCTTGGAGAGCGAGGGGGCACTACACTCCCCTTGGTGGGCGGAACTAAACCCGCACCCCTCACCAGAAGTACCAGGGCAGGGCAGGAAGTATAAAAGGAAGGCTATGCAGCTCAGCTGAGCTGGAGCCAGCGGACGAGACGGACGCCTCTGCCTTGCTGCAGCATCCAGAAACGGAACCCCCAGAGGAGACGAACCCAGACAAGTATTTGCCGGGACTACCATTGGCTGTATACGCCAAGGAGCCCAAGGACCTGAGGTACCAAAACCCCGGGAGGTAGAAAGTATCCCAGGGGCATCCGACAACTAGCCGGCTACAGGGCTGACCATGTCTAAGTCGATATGTTGCGGCTGGATCCCTGCCAACCCAGTGGCAGACCCCTCTGCCACTGTTACGGGCCTTGGGCTGGGAAGAGGTAGTGGAGGGTGGGCCCACGTCCCCCTGCCACACAAACCCCGGGGTGGGCGACCTCCCCACCTTAGGCCAGGATGCCTGTGCTCTTTGAACACCCCTGCCAGCCACCTAGACTGCTTGGCAGATGCGTAAACCCCTTTTAGAGCCCCTGGACTGTGTGGGCGCTGCCCCTTACCTGAACCCCCGAGACTATGTGTGTTTTCTGGCTGCCTGAGCTCCAAGCTTAGATTAAGCCTGCTCCCTGCTCTGCCTTGCCCAAAGGGCTAGAGCTAATAGACGGTGTCTGTTTGCTGGCTGCCTGAGCCCACAAGCCCAGGCAAAATCCTTCCCCCTGCTCTGCCCCACCCCAAAGAGCTAGAGCTTATTGACTAGGTGTATTTTCTGGCTGCCTGGGCCGGGAGGCTTGGAATACAGCCTACCACCAGCCCAGCCCCCCTGGAGGGCTAGGGCCCTAGACTGTTAATTGTGGTCAGCTCCACTGAGGGGCTCTGAGCTGGACAATATGCCAGGTGCTTCCCTGCCCAGGGACATAAGCCCCAGACTATTTTTGTTTGCTTGAGCTCTAGACTGCTTACGGCTCAGCCTCACCGGTGTGACCTGAGCCCGAGAACTAAACCTGGAAAAAAGGAGTGGCCTCCCTCCTCACTGGAGAGCGAGGGAGCACTACAGTTATATATGAAGACACACAGGTCTGGCATAAAAAATGTATTTACATTTTTGTGTGCATTGGGGTCAGATAGCTCCCAAAAGTTTAGGAGGGTTAAGTGGCTGACAATAGCTTAAATGGCATCTCTATATACAGCAATTCTTGTGGGAGTACTTAATTAAGTCATAATTACAAAAAATATGCTTGTCAGGCACTACAGGACTATAGGGAAACTGAAAGACATGTAGAGGAGAATCTCATTATCAAAGATCTGTTCTATATAAATTAAAATTGACTTATTCCAAATAGGCTAGATTAATTGAAAAGCTTGTCTTTATGAATTTACAAAGTAGTTCAAGCATACCATAAAAATAGAGATTCAGGAATATTTTAATTAAAATATGAAACAGGTACTTGATTAAGGGATAAAATCCATGGTTGATGGGAGACCCTAAGATGACCGCTAAAATTCTGGAAAAACAAATAACATTTTTTTCTTTTTGTCACTCAATTTCCTCCTCAGGCTTATGGAAGGATTCTTTCCACAGTATCCTGAGCTCCAGGGATACATAAGGTATCTTAGGCTTTGTCTACACTGGCACTTTTGTTGTTAAAACTTTTGTCACTCTGGGGTGTGAAAAAACACCCCCCTGAACGACAAAAATTTTAACGACGAAAAGCACCGGTGTGGACAGTGCTTCATCCTGTCAACGAAGCTACTGCCCCTCATTGGAGGTGGATTTATTTTGTCACCGGGAGAGCTCTCTCTCAGTGATAAAGACCAGCCATGCCGCACACCTTACACCGGCGTGGCTACAGCGGCATAGCCCCGCAATTGTAAGGTGCAGAGTGTAGACATAGTCTTAGATCTATGCCGTGAATGAACAGCTTGAATAACAGCAGTGGGACTATTCACACATCACTCTCATGACTTTGGGCCAGATCCTGCAATTGTATCCATACAAGCAGGTGACTTCTGCCCAAATGGAATCCCTTTGACTTTAGAGGTGCACCACAGAAGTTCAGGGATCTGTCTGCATGGATCCAGTTGCAGGATCTGGCCCTTTTACTGTATGATAGGCGCTTTCCCCATATGTTTTGTCTCTTGCTGTGTGCTTGTACAGCACCTAGGTCAATTCTGATCAGGGCCTTCTGTATGATAGAGTAATATAAGCAATAACAGACAATGAAGATTGGTAATTTAAATACTCAAACATTTAATTAATGTTTAATAATCTTAATTATAATTAATTGTAAAATTATCAAGATGAATTGTCAGTCTGCAGTATAAGCTCCTGTTCAACAAATACATGAAACTAAGGAATTTTTGTGAAGACAAAGTGGCAATTTCAGGAGTGGCGCCTCCCAGAGATGGCTTCTTTGTGCAATTTCTGAGGAAAATTGTTGCACTGAATGACGAACGGTGCTGTTATACAAAATGCCGTGTTGCCCCCTCTTGTGACAAAATCACACATCTCAAATATTTTAATGTGTTTTTCCCCCCTTAAAGCCCCAGGTGCTAAAATCATGCTATTACATGAAAATCTCATCTTACTTTTTATTTAGATGAAAATTCTTAGCCCTCATGGTTGCAGAGAAAAGCCTGAAAATGGATGCAGTGTATCAGAGAGAAAGCACACTATCCATTGTGCATAACCCTCTCAGAGACTGATAGAGCCAAGATTTGTTTATTTGAACTTTCAAAACCAATGACAGTCCCCTGTAATCCATTCCTACACAATCTACCCACCCAGAACAGACATTTGGCAGAACCTTCCCTCAAACTTCCCCCCCCCACCACCTATTGTTGTCTTCAATGGCAGGAGTGGGCAGGAGTGCCGCCAGCTTTTCTGCTGCCCTAGGCGGTGGAAGGTCCCGTCCTGAAATGCCGCCCTCCACAGAGGTGGCGGAAGGTCCCACCACCGAAATACCTCCTCGGTCGCCACCCCCCAAATTGTAGCACCCTAGGCGACTGCCTAGGTCACTAATGGGTTGCGCCGGCCCTAGGAGTGGTGGCCGGCTACCCCTGTCAATGTCTTTGCCAGATCATAGAGTCAAAAGGTTAGGAGATATGTGATTTAGCTCCAAAAATGCAAAGGTTGAAATGCTCCTACCAAAACACCAATCAAGCAACAAAACCTAGGTAACCCAGCTCAATTTGGAAATGTAACATAGAAATAAACATTGCATGTTCATGGACATCCAGGCAGCTTACATTTTTGGGGACATAATTAAATTAATAGGAAAATACATTTGTGTCACAGAAGCTTAGAGAACTCCAAAGAGAATGTGACAGGTTACCTCTGAGGTGCCACCTGGAACTGGGGTACTACTGAGCCCTCTGACCCACCAACCTGGGCTTCCTATCACACTGTGCTGCTGTGACAAGCTGCAAAGCCCTTCAAGCTTGTACTTTCACCAGAACTCACACAGGTAGGGACACACCCAGTTGCAGTTACAGACAGGATCTCTAACCACCAGCTTCCCAGCCTGGGACCCCAGAGCAGTACTGTCCTGCCCTGGTTAAATCTGGCCAGAAGATGGGTTTAATACCCTGTCCGCCACTCCCTCAATGTGAAGCGGACCGTGCACACTTGTGATAACCAAGCTGTGATTTCCCCCCGACACCTTAGTCCAGGGATCAGCAACCTTTGGCACGCGGCCCATCAGGGAAATCCACTGATGGGCTGGGACGGTTTGTTTTCCTGCAGCGTCCTCAGTTTCGGCCAATCACAAGCTCCCACTGGCCGCAGTTCGCCGTTCCAGGCCAATGGGGGCTGTGGGAAGTGACGTGGACTGAGGGATGTGCTGGCTGCCGCTTCCCGCAGCCCCCATTGGTTTGGAACAGCAAACCGTGGCCAGTGGGAGCTGCGATCGGCCGAACCTGTGGACGCTGCAGGTAAATCCTGCCAGCGGATTTCTCTGATGGGCCGCATGCCAAAGGTTGCTGATCCCTGCATTAGTCAAACACACACTGGTTTGGATTAAAACATAAAATATGTTTATTAACTACAAAATATAGATTTTAAGTGATTGTAAGTTATAGCAAACAGATCAATGCAGATTACCTAGTAAATAAACAAAACCACAAACTGAGCTTAACTTACTAGATAGGTAGGATATGAATTAGCAAATTCTCACCCTGTGTGATAAACAGGCTCGCAGATTCTTAAGGCACAAGCTGCCTTTGCTTTGCAGATTGGGTTTCCCAGGTTTTCATACACAGGCTAGAAATCCCTTTAGCCTAGGACCGTCACTTCCCCCAGTTCAGTCTTTGTTCCTCAGATGTTTCCAAGTGAGTTGTTGTAGGGAGAGTGAGATGCCATCATGATGTCATTTCCCCTTTTTATATCTTCTTCCCACTTGCTGGAAAGGTCTTGTGCTGTGACCTGGGTCAAACAGTTCCCATTGTGTAGTGCTATCTCTGAGAGGTTTCTATTGTACACAGTTCCTAGTAATCCTTGTGCTTGTGTGCATTTCCTCAATACGCCATTAACATTGTTTGGCCTTTTTATTGTTGTACCTGAAAGGCTGCTTGTGGGTGTTTTCAGCCTCACAATATGTTTCAGTAACACATGCATAGCCAAACTTCATAACTTCACATACTACAATAGCACATACAATCCAATGAAATATTAATGTCTAGCAGATCAAGACTTTTAGAATGATACCTCACAAGGCATACTTTGTGCAAAACATATCCTAATTATGTGACAGTGGTGAATAAGGGGATGCTAGGGTGTCTCAGAGAAATTTTAATTTTTGTTTTGTTTTGAATGTGGCATATTTTACACAAATTTGCAACTGAGATAGGAAACTCTAAGATACATGAGTTCCAATGAACAAAGTAGGCCTTTGCCTCAACTGTAATAACAAGTACTAAATAAATCTGTTAAGTTTTATGAAGTCGCTATTGATATGCATAGTATATTAACACATGACCTCATATGTGGTAAGGAGTTTTAAGAAGCAAGTTTTCTGTGTTTGCCTCCATGAAATGCATGATCTCATGATCAGAGAGTAATGTGAAAAAAGTCAAAAAGGAAAAAGAAGTAAGTAGGGTGCAAACAATACTTCAGAAGACAGCAAGGGGTCAGTGAGGTACTAGTTTCTCAGTGGGGTGTTGATGTCTCACTAGATGGCAAATGAGGTAGTGCTGCTCAACATACATGTTGCAACTATGGAGCATGTAGATAAAAAGAAAGTTCATTTAGAAGGAATCATTTCTCAGTTGGAGTACAACTTGTAGACTGGAACAAAAAGAGGGTGGGCCTGCCTGGTTTGGAACACAACTGTACAAGTTGTCTTAATAATGTTACAAACCATTGCTACTGCTATACATAGGTGCTGCCTTAGGAGCAAGAAGGAGTTATCTTTCTTTGGGCTTGTCTACACATACAGTACTGCTGCAGTGGAGCTGCACCATTGCAGTTGCGCCGCTGTAGCGCTTAGTGAAAATGCTACCTAAACCAATGGGAGTTCAGTTTGTATAACTGTGTCATTCGGGTGTGGATTTCCACACCTCTGAAGCGACATAGTTATACCAACATAAGTCTGTAGTGTAGGCCAAACCTTGGACTCCTTAGCTGGTGACACTGACATAACTTCATTATTTTCAATTGATTTATACTTGCTGAGACTCTGGCCCTCTATTCATACAATTTTGTATTATGTTTCTTTGTATCAATTCTTCGTCAACTGTCCAGGCACCATGTAAGTTTTTCAAGCATTGCACTTCACAATTTACTTGTCTAATTAAAAACAAGGAGGTGCAGGAAAGCCGACAAACAGCTTGTAAAATCTGACATGCTATTACTGAATGTAAAAATGTTTTCTAGTCTCATTCTTCCTTTCAACTGTCTTCTTCTTATTAGACTAGGTTAAAGCACACAGCAGTGCCTTGTACAATGGAGAACATATTGGGCAGGATTTCACCTATGGCCTTGTCTACACTGATGCACTCAATTGTGCTTCAATCTGTTGTAATACAAACAACTGAGTGCATCCTCATTGCCCAAACTGAATTGGTGTAAGGTTTTTCTTTGCACCCTTACTAGCTATTCTGGGCCATGAGGGTAAATTCCTAAGTCAACGTGGCCTGTGAGACTGCTCTGCCGACAGCCCCCTCTTATAAACAAAAGAGGCTGAAGTTTGAGCTCTGCAGCTCACAACTGATCAGTATCACATGGAGAGAGAGAGAGAGAGTGGCAGGCTTTCCAAAAAGGCCTCCTAGAGGAGTGGAATTGGCCCTCTTATCCAAGAGAAGCTTGTGTGTCTCCGAGGGATTTTTGCTAAGGGATCCTGACACAAAGTCATTCATCTAATTTGTTTAGACAGGCAGAGACTTAGGGTTAAAGGTGAAAATAGCACATTCTTTGGTTCTGACTTGCATTCCTACAGACCATGCATATTCTGTATATCTCCATTTCCCTAATTTCATCAAGTCTTATCCATCTTCTTGAGTTTGCAGTTATCTTATGGATCTTCTGGGTAGGAACATATTTGTGTTGTAAGTTAATATGGCAGCAAGTAGAGATGTTACAGCTTGTGAGTTGGTTTGAAGGTGGATTGGCTTGTAAATTGTTCAATTTTTGGCACCCAAGCCACAGAAATATATGGTACTTAATTGTAATCTTTAAATGGAAGATAATGGCCAGTGGAAGACAATGAAACACATATTATTTAGAAAAAAATCTGCCTGTCTATATCATAATTTTTCTTCTTCTATTAAAGTTAAAGGGAAAACTAAGGGCCTGAATCACTATTGCATTAATCCAGTGAAGCACCATTGAAATTGAAAGAGATATGTCAGTGTAAATAGGAGTACACAACAGTGAATTAGGCCCTAGATCTGAGTTTGTTCCTTATTTCCCCACTTAGAGTCCTACATTCTTTGCTTTGACACAGTAACTAGAAATGTGTGAAGTTTTGTAAGAAAATCTGAAATAGTGCTAAATTCAAGAATTTTTCACAAACACAAAACCAACCCCACTTCCACACAAAGCTTCATTAATGTATGTAACTCTTTGTAGAAGAAAAGGGGCAATTCTTCAGTGCAGATAGACCAGTTCAATGGCCCTGAGCAAAAAATGGATGAAAGTGGAGCCAATTTAGCAAAAAATAGACTTTGGATTTAAAAGTATAAAAAGTGATGTTTCTGCATATATTTAATACAGAAATAACAAAACATAATATTTCCATATTAAAATTAACTTTCATTGTTATTATTATTTGTATTACTGTGACCTTAAAGTCTGTAAGTGTCTAGGATCCCAAATCAATCCTATTGTATTAGGTGTGTACAAACACAGAACAAAAAGACTGGTTCTGTCTGCCACAAAAAGCTTACAGTCTAAATACAAGAGTGGTAAAAGGGGTGTAACACACAAGCAGAGTGAACAGTGTGATGGCAGCAAATGTTTGTTAGGTGTTATTTTTTGTTTGTTTGTTTGCTTGTTTGTTTGTTTGTTTTTTGCAGTTAGTGGTTGGGTGGGTGGTTAGGATTTTTTGGGTGGGTTTAGTTAGAAGTGGATCAGCTAAATGGAATGAAAAGGGACATGAGGGGGAATGGACAGAGTACACAGGGCATGTGTGGAGTGAAACTGAGGTGAAGAGACTGTGAGGAAGGAGTGGAAGGAAAAAACAGCCAATCAGCACAGAGCAGAGAAAGTCAGAACATTCTACAGTTTTGCTTGGAATGTCCAGAGGTCTACCTGTCCCCAGCATCCACAAAGGACATTCTCTCTTCTTCTCACCAATCATCTATAACATTCTGAAGCCTTCTGGGGTGGGCTGTGAGAGAAAAGGCAGGGCTGATATTGTTGAACATATCAATGTCTACGAAACTTTCCTGACAGCTTGTATACCCAACTTCTCATACTTCTATCCCTTTGGCCGCTGCCTTGCACCCTTGGCATCTAGGATCTGGGCTGCCCCGAGATTCCAGGATCTAACTCCTGGTGGGCTGACGAGCAGAATGCCTCCATGTGAGCAAGCCAAAATATTCCATTTCTGTTCTCCTGATACCAGGATGGGAGTTTTTTTTAAATTTTGAAATTTTTGGTGTGAAGACTGTTTTCTAGCCTCCTCTGGTTCTAAAGGTTGTATAGCACAGACCTAGGAATCAAGAGGTCCAGGTTTCTAATTCTGACACTGACTCAGTGCGTGACTCTGGTGGAGCCAAAGCCTCAAGTTCCCCATCTGCCCAGTGAGGATTGTTGTAGGGTTTTTCTGTTTACCCACCTATTTCATTTGCTTTACAATTAATATTTAAGTACAAAGTACATAAAGCCAGCAGCTTCCCCTGAACCAGGAGATTAGAAAATAAGCCAGATACTTGAAATCCAAACTCTAACCAATACTAGCCCTCATTACCTTTCCCCCACCAAAAGCTGGACAAAAGAGAGATGAGTCATGTAACATGTACTGGAAATCAACAGATTTCAGACTGAGGAGAAGAGTAAATTCCAAACTTGAGGCCCTAAGTGTTTATGTCTCGCTAATATCCACAAAACTCATTCTATTGTGCTTGTAGTTTGACAGACCTAATGAGGTTTTGATAGGGGCCTCCTAACTGAGGCTGAACAAAAACCAGAAGTGACCCATTTCAGTGTTACTAATTTACCTTGGTTATGTGCATCATTGTGTTACAGAACTTTCGATATGCCCCACCAGAGTAAATTAATTCAGATCAATTCATGGTTTTCAAACCTTGCAAAACATGTACATGATAGAATTGAAAATCAAATGCAAATGCAAATATGGAACAAAAATGTAAAAGTTGCAAAAGATGCTGCTGCATCTACCTACTTCATTATAAGCTCTTTCAAGAGTGATGTTGCTTTCATCAAGTAGCTCTCTCAATTAACTATGTCCTGATATATAAATAGCTGACTAATGGAGATGCATTGAACATGCTTGGTCTTTAAGTATGTACTCTGCATGACTGTTGAGAGGTGTCATGCAAACTTTTGCATGACTCTTGAGGGGTGTCATGCCACATCAATTTGAGCCAGGTCCTCAGCTGGTGTAAATAGGTATAAATTCCATTGGCATCAGTAAAGCAATAGACCAGCTGACGATCCAGCTCTCTGATTTTACCTATCTTTGTCTAAACCAGTTGGCATTGTGAGTTTGTATATTATTGGAGAGATTTTTTTTTACCAAAATGCCATCACAATATTGCAAATGCAGAATGGATATTGTTGTGTCAAAGTTTCCACCTGCAACTAGACATGCTTTGTATGGATTATGGCAGGGAATTGAAAATGATTAAATATGCCCCTGAGTTTTGTAAAAGGTTCCTGAGTATAATTCTTCCCAACTCAAATTTCAGACCTGCTTCAATGGTAAGTTTGCAAGCTTGGGCCAGTTTCTGGTGTTACATTCCACAATATTACAAGGTTTGGGTTTTGAATGGTAGTCAATATACTACCAGGTGAAAATCAGCAGTTCTGATTAATTTTTGCTTCATTTGAAACCAAAACTCAAAGTGAAACTTGGCAGGTGACTGTTAAAATTCCGAAGATGTTCACACAACCTCATGCATAGAGCCCTACCAATTTCACCACCCTGAAAAACATGTCAGGCAAGGTGAAATCAGCCCTTCCCTATGAAATCTGATCTCCCTTTCTGCTGGGACCCTGGGGCTCCTAACGGCTAGTCTGGCCATGCTGTGGAGGGACAGGAGTTGTCTTTCCCCTGCAGGGCTGCTCTTGGTAGGGAGATCAGACCCACCTCCAGAGGCAGCACAGAGATGAGGGTGGTACACCCTCACTTCTGCACTGCAGCAGCCCAGGAGCTGGGCTCTGGGCTTCTGTCCCCCGCCCCCAGAAGCTCTTGCTGGGTTGAGGGCTGGCAGCTCCAGCTGCGGCAGCCCGGGCTTGGGGCCTCCCTCCTGCTCCAGCCAGGGCTTGGTGCAGCCAGGCTGGGGGCTTCCACCCCCTCCCCCAGCCGAGACAACCCTGGCTCTGGGCTTCTGTAACCTGTTGCTCCAGCTGGGACTTGGGGCACCCCCTGCCACTCCAGCTGGGGCAGCCTGGGCTCCGGGCTTCTGCACCCCCACCCATCTCGGGCATCCTGGGCTCCAGGCTTCTGCACCCCCACCCATCTCAGGCAGCCTGGGCTTGGAGCTTCTGACCCACTCCTACCTGTGGCTTGGAGCAACCCCCACCGGATCAGCCCAGGATCAGGACTTCTGGCTTCAGCTCCGTGGCTCCAGCCATAGCTGGGAGCTTCCGCTCCTGTCAACTACAGCTGGGGAGCCCAGGCTCCGGGCTTCTAACCCCCAGCTGGGGCTCGGGATGCCCGGTCTCGGGGCTTCTTCACCCAGGGCTTCTGCTGGGGATTGGGGTGACCCAGTCCAGGTTTCCACCCTGAACCATGAAACAGCAAGGTTTTGTGAAAGTCTAGTATTTCCCACACTTTGGTCCATATCTATCATTCCCACCAAATCACACCCAATTTAGGCCCAGCATAAATGGCATAAACCCCATATTTGTGCCAGTTTGAGCTAGCGTACTAGAAAAAGAAATGTAGCTGTGGTGGCAAGAGCAGTGGGAGGAGCTTTTCATGGGTCTGTACTGAGGGTGGCTAGCCCCTAGTGGTGCAGTGGCTACAATTCTTCTTCTTCTTTTTTTTTTTTTTTTTATTAGTGCAGGTATGTCTTCTCAAGCTGGAAATTATACCTCCAACCCAAAACATACACATAACCACTGAGGCTAAACTATGATCTTAAAAAAAGAAAGTGTCATGGAGTCTGGCTACAAAATAACATTTCTCCATTTTTCTTCCTCTTTTTTCTTTGTTAATAGAATTTACAAAAGTTCACCATTTTTTTTCACTAGATATGTGAAGGTTAACTTAGTTTTACAGGCATTTCCAGAGGAAAAAATCTAGATGTAAACCTAGCAGTCCCATTTTATTTTGTGCCATTCAAAGAATGGCAGATGACTGATACTGTAAATCACTTAGTAAAGTTTTCCACCCATGACTTGCACAGTGTACAGGTTTTGTCCTTAAAGAATCCAATTTTCAATGTCCACTCACAGAACATCAGGCAGCCAATAAAGTTTTCAGCAGAATTTTCTGTCGGCCCATTCTTCCCTGGCTTCTTTAATTTATAGTTTTTGCTAAAAGATTGTGAAAGACATCAAACAATTTTTTGTGCTCTTTTGACTGGTGGTGTATTGTTTTCACTTTTAAGTAAATAACATTGTTTTGTTTTGTTTTCAACGTAATATCAAAGATTAACAGAGAAAGTTATGAGGACTTGCCCATTGTTTTGTGGAAAACTCATTTATTTTATTCAAATGCACAGCATACTCAGTGATGCTTATTTTGTATTTGACTGTAATGAAGTCAGTAGAGCTTATTAATTTGGAATAGTGGAAAAAGACAGTAAGAAAGATAGTGTTTGAAACTTTTTTCAGAGTAGCAGCCGTGTTAGTCTGTATCCGCAAAAATAACAGGAGTACTTGTGGCACCTTAGAGACTAACAAATTTATTAGAGCATAAGCTTTCGTGGGCTACAACCCACTTCTTCGGATGCATGTTTGAAACTGCTTCAAATAATAATGAGGGACACAGTAGTTTCTCCTAAGTGCAGGAATGTCTATTTTGTGCTTTATTGCATACAGAGCTACTTCTCTGTACCCTCACTTCATCCAAAAGAAAGCTATATATGGTAGAAAAAAATCACATCAAGTTGTTTTTTGGTTAGCTGAGATAAAAAAAGCCATGAAACAGATGTTTCACAAGTGTTAAATTTATATTTTTACATCTTTTCAGAAGTCTCACAGTGGCATGTCATTCCAATCAAATAGGCTTCAGGTCACAGATGTAGATTTAGCGTGAAAAGTAATTACATTGATTGAAGCCATAATTCATGCAGTTCATACCTGAAATGAAGAGTGCACTTACATAATTTTGAAGATAAAGGTAGTTATGCCTACTTAAAAGTCAATGTGAAAGATATATTCATGACAGAATTTAAGTGTTATAAAATTCCAGAACATTAAGAAGAATAAGCAGCTCACACCAAAATTGACATGATACAGATACTTTGACATGGCCAAAAAACACTAGGAATGGGAAAATTGGTAGTCTGAAAAAATATATTATTAAAATATAAATATTATTCTTCAAGAAGTCTAAAATAGTTTTAGCCCCCTCAACATTTTTCAAAATCCCATTAAACCGAGATCTCACTGAATCTCACAAGTTAACTAAACTTGGTCAGTTCTTTAATGAGAGACTGCAAAAGGTTGCTCGGCAAATTATGTCGGTTAACCAGATATCCAGCTGTTGATATGCCTGTGATGACACCCCTCTTCCCATGTTCCACCAACTATCATCTCTCTCCTCAGGAAGCTCAGAGGCAGATCTGCAGTTATCATAATCTGGCAAAACTCTATTGAAGTCAGCTATGTTACTTTACACCATCTCAGGATCTAGCTCTCTGTTTCCACCACTGGTCTTCATCCAGCACTTTTTACTCCTGATCATTTAAATAGTTATTCAAACCCACTGTAGATAACAAGTAGCATTATAAGGATGGAGGGATGTGTTTTTCTTTGCAAAAATCAGTCAGCAGCAGTATTCTATTAACCCCATGCGTACATTTCCCCTCAGTGGTGGTTGTGGTTTGTTTGTTGTTGTTGTTATGTTTTGGTTTTTGTTATCTATATAAATTAGGTTACAAATGGAGCTGGGCAAAATAATTTGGACAAAGAATATTCCCACTGAATAATTCAGATTTGGATTAACTAAAACATTTCACTGCTTCATGTTGAATTTGTCACATTGTTTTGGTCAAACCCTCTCTCAAAATTCCAATGAAATTTAAATGTTTTATTTTGACATTTTTCAAACATTTTGACTTTTCATATGACTTTTCATTTTTGAATATTACTTCAATTTTATTAAAAAAAAATAAAAACAAAACAAAATTTAAGATTTTGTTCCTGGGCTAATGAAATATTTTGTGAAAGCTAAAATGATTTTCAGTTTGACCACCACAACAAGAAAAAGGTTATTCACACAGCTCTAGTTACAAATTCTTCAAGACTTGTGTTGGCTACAAATCACATGCAAATGAATGACACAATACAAATAAATAATAAATGATTCACTCTGACCTCTCAGTCTATTCTAAAAATATGGCAGGACCCCATCATGTTTGTTGATAGACCTGGTGTCTTCTAAATAAGAGAATAGTGGTCTTGGCCATTTGATCATAAGACACGATGGGATTTTTTGCAGTACACAGAAGCCCCCTGAAGTTAAAATTAGCTATAATATTCACTGCTGCATTTTCAATCCTAAGTTTTTGTATAATGTTGCCATGTTCTGTGCCATTCCATGCTAGATGCCATGGATGATAAACTATCACTCATTAGTTTCTCTAGTATATAGGGGCCAGGTTCTCAGCTGATTTGAATTGACTTCAACAGAGCTATATCATTTTATTCCAGCTGAGAATTTGGTATCCTATCATTAGAGCCCTGCGGGTATCTGCTTTATATCTGTGGACCATTTCTGTGGATAGTAGCGCAGATGCAGATACACATTTTGTATCCATGCAGGGCTCTGACGGTACGAGCCTGGTGGGCAGCTGTGAGGAACTGCAGTGCAGATCCTCCACCTTCCCTGAGCGGAGGACTTGGGGGGCAGGGACACTGGGCAGGGGGCTGCTTGGGCCCCCCGCCCAGGGCAGGTGGAGGGTCTGCCACTGACAAAGTTGTGAGTGGAGAAAGTGGAAAATCATGGAAGAGACCCGTGAAAGCTGCAGCAGGAAGGAGGCACAGTCCAGCCTCAGCAGCAATGGAGCCCACATTGCAAATGACTCTTATAGAGAAGTTTGATATTGGCAACTCAATCAGCTGGCATTGATGGATCCAGAGATTTGAAGCAATTCTGGATACCTTTTGGTTTAATAGATAAGGCACAAAAATATCATGTAAATGCCCTGATATTTGCTATGGGTGATGCTGAGGCTGACATCCTATGTGCCATACCCCTACATGGTGTGTGTCAGGGGAAGATATTCCAAAATGAAAGATGCTTTTAATGTCCATTTCATAGGCAGACAAAATGTGCCAGGAACAATGCAAACCAGCTCAGACTTTTACTAGTGCGATTTGAATTTAAGAACAGTCAAAACCTTAAATTTAAAATTGATACTGAGGGAACAGTCACCCTGCAATTAAAAAAACAAAAAAAAAAACAAAAAAACCCCAATAAAAATAATAAAGAGATTACAATCAATCCCAGGGTGGAAACCAACTAAGTTTCTATTTGGCTTTAGTAACTACACTGGATGTTTGTGATTATTTCCTAGGAAAGCTGGAGAAAGGATGGAAAGTTATTCAACAAATCAGATAGGTAATATAAGGTTTAACAACTCCCCTACTAGGGTTGCCAGAAATACAAAGACTACACCTAGTACAGAAACTGGAATGCAAAAAGAAAACTATACAGGAGATGTAATCCACACATTTTCACAGGGCTAGGAAAGCTCTCAGGGGAGTACAAAATAAAACAGGTACCATCAATGATTCCTTTGTTCTAAACAGACCCCACGCCACATTTCTATATTCTTACTAGGGAAAGTCAAAGAAAAAATAGAGAATGAAAGATAGGGGGTTATTTCCCAGATAGAAGAACCCACTGACTGGTGTGTGGGGATTGTTTACTACTTAAGTCCAAAGGCAAAATCTGTGATTATGTGGACCTTACAGAAAGCTTAATAAAGCCTGTGCAAAGAAAGACATGCTTCCTGCAGTTCATGAAATCTTATTGAGCTATCAGAGGCAAAATGGTTCTCAAAGTTTGCTGCTACAGAAAGCTTTTGTCAAATCCCCCTTGCTAAAGAATCTATACCTTTAACTGCGTTCATCGCCCTTTTTGGAAGATACTGTTTCAGTCATCTTCCATTCCACTTATCTTCAATACCAGATCAATTTCAAAAGAGAGTCTCTCCGATTGTATCAGGTTTGTCTGGCATCCTTTCCCATGCAGATGATGTGTTGGCTTATGGCAAAAAATGAACATGATGAGCAACTACAGACAATTTTTATATGCTTCCAACAAGCCAGCTTCACTCTGAATCAGAAATGTGGATTCAGAAAAGAGTAAATAAAATTTGTAGGACATGCAATTAGCAAACAGGGAATTCAGCCAGATTCAAACAAACTGAAGGCATTAGTCACCTTACCCAACCACAAGATGTTTCTGTTGTAAAAATAATCCTGGGCATGGCAAATCATTTTGGTGCCAAGTATGAGAGGGGTAGCTGTGTTAGTCTGTATCCACAAAAACAATGAGCAGTCTGGTGGCACCGTAAAGACTAATAGATTTATTTGGGCATAAGCTTTCATGGGTAAAAAAACCCACTTCTTCAGATGCATGGAGTGAAAATTACAGATACAGGCATAAATATACTGACAAATGAAGAGAAGGGTGTTATTTTACAAGTGGAGAACCAGTGTTAACAAGGCCAATTCAGTCAGATTGGATGTGGTCCACTCCCAGTAATTGATGAGGAGGTGTCAATACCAAGAGAGGGAAAATTGCTTTTGTAGTGATCCAGCCACTCCCAGTCCCTATTCAAGCCCAAATTAAGGGTGTTAAATTTGCAAATGAATTGTAGCTCTACAATTTCTCTTCAAAGTCTGTTTCTGAAGTTTTTTTGTTGAAGGATGGCTACTTTTAAATCTGTTATTGAATGTCCAGAGGGATTGAAGTGTTCTACTGGCTTTTGTATGTTACTATTCCTGATGTCTGATTTGTGTCTATTTATCCTTTTACATAGAGACTGTCTGGTTTGACCAATGTACATGGCAGAGGGGCATGGCTGACATGATGGCATACATCACATTAGTAGATGTGCAGGTGAATGAGCCCCTGATGTGGTGTGACTGATATGGCTGGGTCCTCTGATGGTGTCGCTAGAGTAGATATGAGGACAGAGTAGGCAACGGGGTTTGTTACAGAGATTGGTTCCTGGGTTAGTGTTTTTGTTGTGTGTAGTTGCTGGTGAGTATTTGCTTCAGGTTGGGGGGCTGTCTGTCAGTGAGGACTGGCCTGCCTCCCAAGGTCCGTGAGAGTGAGGGATCATTTTCCAGGATAAGTAGTAGATCATTGATGATGTGCTGGAGAAGTTTTAGCTGTACATGATGGCCAGTGGTGTTCTGTTATTTTCCTTGTTGGGCCTGTCCTGTAGTAGGTGACTTCTGGGTACCTGTCTTGCTCTGTCAATCTGTTTCCTCACTTCCCCAGGTGGGTGTTGTAGTTTTAAGAATGCTTGATAAAGATCTTGTAGGTGTCTGTCTCTGTCTGAGGGATTGGAGCAAATGCAGTTGTATCTTAGGGCTTGGCTGTAGACAATGGACCATGTGATGTGTTCTGGATGGAAGCTAAAGGCATGTAGGCAAGTATAGCAGTCAGTAGGTTTCTGGTATAGGGTGGTGTTTATGTGACCATCACTCATTTGCACTACAGTGTCCAGGAAGTGGATCTCTTGTGTGGACTGGTCCAGGCTGAGGTTGATGGTGGGGTGGATATTGTGGAAATCCAGGTGGAATTCTTCAAGGGCCTCCTTCCCCTGGGTCCATATGATGAAGATGTCATCAATGTAGCGAAAGTAGATGAGGAGTGCTAGGGGACGAGACCTGAGGAAGCGTTGTTCTAAGTCAGCCAAAAAAATGTTGGCATACTGTGGCGCCATGCGGGTACCCATAGCAGTGCCACTGACTTGAAGGCATAAGTTGTCCCCAAATCTGAAATGGTTGTGGGTGAGAACAAAGTCACAAACCTCAGCTACCAGGTGTGCTGTGGCCTCATCTGGGATCTGTTCCTGACAGCTTGTAGTACATCCTCGTGTGGAATACTGGTGTAAAGAGCTTCTCCATCCATGGTGGCCAGGATGGTGTTTTCAGGAAGATCACCAATGCATTGTAGTTTCCTCAGGATGTCGGTGGTGTTGCGAAGAGAGCTAGGAGTGCTGGTAGCGTAGGTCTGAGAACAGAGTCCAAATAACCAGATAATCCTGCTGTAAGTAAATCATTTGGGGAAATTCTTACCAAATTCAGGTCATCTAACACAACCTTAAAGAGATCTTCACAATGGTCACAATGCATGGATTGGGGAGAGCATGCAACAAAACAAGTTTAATACAATAAAAGAACTACAAACATCTCCACCTGTTTTGGCACAACACTTGGTAAAATATCCAACAGTAGCAGTGGACATATCCTCGAATAGTCTTAGAACAATGCTCACATAAAAGTGGCCAGACCTGTTGTATTCATATCAAGAAGCCTCATAGAAACCGAGCAGCAGTATGCGCCAGTGAAAAAGGAAGCTCTTGCAATCACTTGGGCTTGTGAATGGCTCAATGTTTATCTGTTCAGCTTAAATTTTAACATACAACAGACCACAAGCCCTTAGCAGCATTATTGGGTTCAAAACCACTGGATAACCTTCCAACTCGGATTCAAAGATTTCAGCTAAGGCTGATGATAATTTCTTTCAACATGGAACACATACCAGGGAAAGTACTTATAACAACAGACATCATATTCTGCAACCTGATTAATTAAGCAACCACTAGTGAAAACAGAAAAGGCTTTGGAGAAAGACATCAAAGTCTACAATGACCTTGTCCTGAGAACAATTCCATCATCTGCCAGGTGATTTCAGTAAACTGGAGATGAAGAACTAATGGATGAGATGTGCCAGAAACTTACTCAACTTTGCCAAAGATGGTGGGGTCCAAGGTGTCAACTTCCAACAGACCTTTTACCATACTGGCAGGACTAGAATGATCTTCATATGGTCAATAGCTGCTTCTGAAAGGAGATTGCATTTTTTTCCTATGGTACTTCAGAAGAGATGTTTTCCAAAATCCATGATGGACCCCACAGTATAAACAAGAGCAAGTCACAGGCAGAACAATCTGTATGGTGACCTGGTCTGAATAGGCAAATTCAGAATTAAGTAGAGGACTCTAAAGTATGTAACAAGGGGAAAAAATGCCAGAACCATTACTCTCTATCTGATAGACTTTAGAACATAAGAATATAAGAATGGCCATACTAGATCAGACCAATGGTCCATCTAGCCCGGTATCTTGTCTTCTGGCAGTGGTCAATGCCAGGTGCTTTAGAGGGAATGAATATAATAGGCAATCATCAAGAAATCCATCCCCTGTCCTCCACTCCCAGCCTTCGTCAAACAGAGGCTAGGGAGACCCAACACATGGTGTTACATCCTTGACCATTCTGGCTAATAACCATTGATGGCCCCTTCCCCATGAAATTATCTAATTCTTTTTTGAACCCTGTTAGAGTTTTGGCCTTCACAATATCCTCTGGCAATGGGTTCCATAGGTTGACTGTGTGTTGTGTGAAGAAATACTTCCTTTTGTTTGATTTAAACCTGCTGCCTATTAATTTCATTGGGTGATCACTCGTTCATATGTTATATGAAGGAGTATATAAAATTTCCTTATTCTCTTTATCCACACCAGTCAAGATTTTATAGATCTTTATCATATTCCCCCTTAGTCATCTATCTCCAAACTTGAAAATTCCCAGTCTTTTTAATCTCCCCGCATACGGAAGGTGTTCCACACCCCTAAATAATTTTGTTGCCCTTCTCTGTACCTTTTCCAATTCCAATATATCTTTTTAGAGATGGGGCAACCAGATCTGCACGCAGTATTTTAGATGTGGGCCTACCATGCATTTATATAGAAGCAATATGATCTTTTCTGTCTTATTATCTGTCCCTTTCTTAATGATTCCCAACATTCTGTTTGCTTTTTTGACTGCTGCTGCACATTGAGTGGATGTTTTCAGAGAACTATAACGACGACTCTGTGACGGGGTGTCTATACCCCACACTGGACAAGAGAAGGTTAACCCCCCACTTTGGGCGGCAGAAGTCCCACCCCTCAGACCCTGCTGGGCATGCTCCAACTATTGCCCCAGTATAAAAGGGAGCAGCCCAGCTCATCCAGGGCTGACTGCCAGAGGGGAAGGACCTTGGGCGGAGGCTTCAGCTGAAGAGCATTCACAGCCTTTGCCTTTGGGAACTGGAGCCCCTGAGAGCTGATTGGATGGAGCCGCAGGGAATCACCCGCCCGGAAACCCCAATTCTCAGTGGACTACAATGCCTGGAAACATGGTAGGAAGTGTCCCAGGGAGGGTGCGCGAGTGGTACCTCCCACCTGAGTGAGGTCAGCGTGTTTAGGTAGCCCTGGGTTCAGGCCCAGTGGAGTAAGGTGGACTGGGCCTCCCTACCTGGGCCACCATCCCCCTGGTGGTGGTCTGTGCCTCGTCCCCGGATACTGGCCATTGGGCCACACTGCCCTATGTCTAAGGGCTGCTATATTGACTCTAGCCATTGGGTCACACTGCCCTGTACCCAAAGGCTGTGATAGTGACACTGGCCCTTAGGTCTCACCGCCCTGAGCATAGGGGCTATGATATTGACTCTGGCCATCAGGCTGCACTACCCTGCACCAGAGGGCTGTTATATGGACCCTGGCCATTAGGCCATTTTGCCCTGCACCTGAGGGTGGTTATATTGACTCTGGCCACTAGGACACACTGCCCTGAACATGAGGGCCACCGTAATTGACACTGGCTGCTAGGCTACACTGGCCTGAACCCGAGGGGCACCATACTTGATGCTGGCCACTAGGCCGCACTGCCCTGAACGCGAGGGTTGCTGTAATTGACTTGAGCTGCTAGGCTGAGCTGTCCTGAACACCAGGGCCGCTACACTTGACTCTGGCCATTAGGCCACACTGCCCTGATCCCAAGGGCCGCTATACTATGTCCCGCCTCTGGGCTGTGCCATTTTCGAGCTAAGGACTGTCAGGGAAACTGTGACGGTGGTAGTACCACAACCTACTCCCCCCCAAAGGAGGACAGAGTGTATATTTAACATGACAGACTCCTTGAGTAGTAACAGCTAAAATAGACCCCATCATTTTGTATGTATAGTTGAGATTATGTTTTCCACTGTGCATTGAATTTCATCCGCCATTTTGTTGTCCAGGCACCCAGTTTTGTGAGATTCCTTTGTAACTCTTTGCAGGCTGCTTTGGACTTAACTTTCTTGAGTAATTTTTTATTTTCTGCAAATTTTGCCACCTCACCATTTACCCTTTTTCCAGATCATTTCTGAATATGTTAAACAACACTGGTCTCAGTGAAGTCCCCTGGGGGACACCACTATTTACCTTTCTCCATTTTGAAAACTGAACATTTATTCCTACCCTTTGTTTCCTATCTTTTAACCAGTTACTGAACCATAAGAGGATCTGCCCTCTTAACCCATGACTGTTTACTATGCTTAAGAGCCTTTGGTGAGAGACTTGTCAAAGGCTTTCTGAAAGTCAAGCCACTGGATCACCCTTGGCTACATATTTTTGACCCCCCCTCAAAGAATTCTAATAGACTGGTGAAGCATGATTTCCCTTTACAAAAGCCATACTCACTCTTCCCCAAAAAATTGTGTTAATCTATGTGTCTGATCATTCTTTTTTTACTACAGTTTCAACCAATTTGCCTGCTGCTGAAGGTAGGCTTACCAGCCTATAATTGCTGGGATCGCCTCTGGAACCTTTTTTAAAAAATTGGCAGTGGATAATAACAAATTAGTTTTTTCTGGAAAGAACAAGGTACATAATTTTAGTCAATTAATTGCCCAGATATATTGACCTTGCTATACTTACACAGGTACATCTCATCCAGAAACTGACATCAGTATTTGCTAGACATGATGTTCCTGAAATCCTCATATCAGATAATAGGCCTCAATTTATTTCTGAAACATTTCTAGTGTTTGTACAGGACTTTTATTCTGGACATCATACAAATAGTCCAAATACCCCCAGAGCAACAGGAAGATGGAGAAAGCCATGCAGACTTTTAAAAGACTTCTGCAAAAATCAGTGGATTCTTACAAGGCACTCATGGCACATCAGTCTACACCACTTGTATCTGAATTATCTCCAGCAGAACGTTTAATGGGAAGAATACTAAGGTTGCCTTCATCTGTAGCACTGATACAGCTTAAGTCTAATGGAATTTCAAAACTGGAATGCTGAAATAAAAATTTGGCAGCAACAAAATGTCAATGTTGGCCACAGAACAGAAGCACTACCTGAACTTAGAAAAGAGACAAAATAATTGACTGAAAAACTCCAAATGTCTGGAGCTGTTCAGAACTCAGCAGAAACTCCCAGATCCTATCTACTAAAGACTCCAGGAGGACAGCTTTAGAGGAATTGTATTCATCTTCAGTATTTTAGTATTTATCTCTGTTAGACAGTGAGCTGCCTCCACAGATAACTCTGCATGCAAACTCAACAGAAATGAAAATATGGTCTGGAAGACTGATCAGACACCTCAAAAATTTGATCTTTAGAATACTGTTTTAGACTCATTAAATGGAATTGATAAGGGGACATATTAAATAGTGTAAATAGTTTTAAGGAATTTGAAGTTTCTTTTGAATTGTTGTATATATACACATTGGTTTATAATTTAAGTTGTAATCTTTTATTAGGAAGAAAGGGAGATGTGTAGCGGTCCTCTACAGAGTGAACCAGAATGTGTTGCAGGAGGAACTTAATAAAGAGAGGGACTTCCCTGTCAGGAAGTTCTCTAGTTATGGCTCTTTTTGTTTATTTTGTTTTTTATTTTTTGTTTAGTATATAATGTACTACTAAAAATTAATAAGAGTGGCAGAAACTAACTTGGAGTTAGGGAGTAGTCTGAATCACTTTTCACTAGAGGTTCTGATCCCTTTCTGCCAGAGATGGAACATCTTGAAACTGTATAGTATTTTCATGGGAATGTAGTTTGGAGAGGCATGTTGTATAGTCAAGTTCTGTGGAACACACAAATCAATATGCTAGATCAAAACAGTGGTCCATCTCATCCAGTATCCTGTCTGTGACAGTGACCAGTATAAATGCTTTAGAGGAAGGTTCAAGAAACCCCATAACTGACAATTATGAAATAATCTGTCCATAGGGCAAACTTCTGTTTACTGGTAATCTCAGGCAATTGCAAGTTTCCTTCTGTGCTGAAACAAGAGGGTTTATACATTATTTAATAGAAAAATAAGGGGTAAGTATGGAGTTCTCATTATGAATATAAAACAACACTTTAAAAAAACCCTTTTATGATTAATTGGATGGAGAATGGTGTTATGTTGTTTAGTAAAGGGATGTTGTTTAGTATGAATGTTGTTTAGTAAAGGGAAATCATGCCTCACCAATCTACAAGAATTCTTTGAGGGGGTCAACAAGCATGTGGACCAAGGGGATCCTGTGGATATAGTGTACTTAGATTTTCAGAAAGCCTTTGACAAGGTCTCTCATCAAAGACTCTTATGCAAAGTAAGCTGCCACAGGATAAGAGGGAAGGTGCTCTCATGGACTGGTAACTGGTTAAAAGATAGGAAACAAAGGGTAGGTATAAATGGTCAGTTTTCAGAATGGAGAGAGGTAAATAGTGGTCTCCCCCAGGGGTCTGTTCTGGGACCAGTCCTCTTCAACATATTGATAAATGATCTGGGAAAAGGGTAAACAGTGAGGTGGCAAAATTTGCAGATGATACAAAATTACTAAAGATAGTTAAAACCCAGACAGACTGTGAAGAGCTACAAAAGGATCTCTCAAAACTGGGTGACTGGGCAACAAAATGGCAGATGGAATTTAATGTTGATAAATGCAAAGTAATGCACAATGGAAAGCATAATCCCAACTATACCTATAAAATGATGGGGTCTAAATTAGCTGTTATCACTCAAGAAAGAGATCTTGGAGTCATTGTGGATAATTCTCTGAAAACATCCACTCAATGTGCAGCGGCAGTCAAAAAAGCAAACAGAATGTTTTGAATAATTAAGAAAGGGATAGAAAATAGGACAGAAAATATCATGTTGCCTCTATATAAATCCATGGTACGCCCACATCTTGAATACTGTGTGCAGATGTGGTCGCCCCATCTCAAAAAAGATATATTGGAATTGGAAAAGGTTCAAAAAAGGGCAACAAAAATGCTTAGGGGTATGGAACGGCTTCCGTATGAGGAGAGATTAATAAGACCGGAACTTTTCAGCTTGGAAAAGAGATGGCTAAGGGGAGATATTATTTAGGTCTATAAAATCATGACTGGTGTAGAGGAAGTAGATAAGGAAGTGTTGTTTACTACTTCTCATAACACAAGAACTATGAAATTAATAGGAAGCAGGTTTAAAACAAATAAAAGTAAGTATTTTTTCACACAACGCACAGTCAACCTGTGGAACTCCTTGCCAGAGGATTTTGTGAAGGCCAAGACCATAACAGGGTTCAAAAAAGAAATAGGTAAATTCATGGAGGATAGGTCCATCAATGGCTATTAGCCAGGATGGGCAGGAACAGTGTCCCTAGCCTCTGTTTTCCAGAAGCTGGGAATGAGCGACAGCGAATGGATCATTTAATGATTACCTGTTCTGTTCATTCCCTCTGGGGCACCTGGCACTGGCCACTGTCAGAAGGCAGGGCAGTGGGCTAGATGGACCTGTGGTCTGACCCAGTAGGGCCATTCTTATGTTCTTATATCATCCCACTGAGATTCAGGACCTGTAAGATATTTATGTTGAGAGCCTTTAAATTTGTCTTGCCTGTATTTATTTTAGTCTCTGTATAAAGCAATTATATCTATTGTGATTCTTAGGTAGGTAATGTTCTGTGCGATATATTGCCTATATTCTGATTTTTTTTTAAGTTAAACAGTTTTAAAGTATCATGCCCCCCTATACAGTGGAACTCTTTCATTAATCATAAAGGAATCTATATTTCTTGATGAACAAATTATGTGATCAGTAGGAGGTATTGCTAAGTAGCGATCAGAGAACACATTCTGGTTTTAACATGTAAAAATATAGGCTGAAATCTTGCAAAAATTTTCACACAGACTTCATTTTGAAGTAAATGGGCCAACTCAGTTCACAAAATCAAGCACATGAGTTAATCTTTGTAGCACCAGGGTTGTAGTAGCTAAATAAAATACTTTATTTTCTCACATCCAACAGAATGCAAACAGATATTATTTAGTGTCTAATTTTGCAACAATACACTTTTACATTTAACCCTGTGATATGGAAAGCTTGGCTTTTTCAAATAGTCTTTGAGTAATAGTGAAACTTACAATGAGGGCCAACATCTTGTCTTAAAGCAACCACTTGAAGCAGCCACGGGGTTTCCAGTACAACTTTGTTCAACCTCTAGTTTTAAGTCTGTTTCTACTAGAGAATCCAGGTTACCTTTAGGTCTTAGAAAGGTGAGCAGCAGAATATGGACCCTGGACTTCAGAAAAGCACTTTGACTCCCTCAGGGAACTGATGGGTAGGATCCCCTGGGAGAATAACATGAGGAGGAAAGGAGTCCAGGAGAGCTGGCTGTAATTTAAAGAATCCTTATTGAGGTTGCAGGAACAAACCATCCCGATGTGTAGAAAGAATAGTAAATATGTCAGGCGACCAACTTGGCTTAATAGTGAAATCCTTGCTGATCTTAAACACAAAAAAGAAGCTTCCAAGAAGTGGAACATTGGACAAATGACCGGGGAGGAGTATAAAAATATTGCTCAGGCATGCAGGAGTGAAATCAGGAAAGCCAAATCACACTTGGAGTTGCAGCAAGCAAGGGATTTTAGAGTAACAAGAAGGGTTTCTACATGTATGTTAGCAACAAGAAGATGATCAGGGAAAGTGTGGGCCCCTCACTGAATGGGGGAGGCAACCTAGTGACAGAGGATATGGAAAAAGCTAATGTACTCAATGCTTTTTTTGCCTTTGTCTTCACGAACAAGGTCAGCTCCCAGACTACTCCACTGGGCAGCACAGTATGGGGAGGAGGTGACCAGCCCTCTATGAAGAAAGAAGTGGTTCAGGACTATTTAGAAAAGCTGGATGAGCACAAATCCATGGGGCCGGATGCACTACATCTGAGGGTGCTAAAGGAGTTGGCGAATGTGATTGCAGAGCCATTGGACATTATCTTTGAAAACTCATGGCGATCCGGATGACTGGAAAAGGGCTAATGTAGTGACCATCTTTAAAAAAGGGAAGGAGGAGGATCTGGGGAACTAAGGCCAGTCAGTCTCACCTCAGTCCCTTGAAAAATCATGGAGCAGGTCCTCAAGGAATCAATTTTGAAGCACTTTGAGGAGAGGAAAGTGATCAGGAACAGTCAGCATGAATTCACCAAGGACAAGTCATGCCTGACTAACCTAATTGCCTTCTATGAGGAGATAACTGGCTCTGTGGATGAGGGGAAAGCAGTGGAAGTGTTATTTCTTGACTTTAGCAAAGCTTTTGATACAATCTCCCACAGTATTCTTGCCATCAAGTTAATGAAATATGGGCTGGATGAATGGACTATATGGTGGATAGAAAGCTGGCTAGATCATTGGGTTCAACGGGTAGCGATCAATGGATCCATGTCTAGTTGGAAGCCGGTATCAAGAGGTGTGCCCAAAGGGTCGGTCCTGGGGCTGGTTTTGTTCAATATTTTCGTTAATAATCTGGAGGATGGCATGGATTGCACCCTCAGCAAGTTTGCAGATGACACTAAACTGGGAGGAGTGGTAGATACGCTGGAGGGTAGGGCTAGGATATAGAGGGAAGTAGACAAATTAGAGCATTGGGCCAAAAGAAATCTGATGAGATTCGACAAGGATAAGTCCTGCACTTAGGATGGAAGAATTTCATGCACTGCTACAGACTAGGGACCGAGTGTCTAGGCAGCAGTTCTGCAGAAAAGGACCAAGGGATTACAATGGATGAGAAGCTGGATATGAGTCAACAGTGTGCCCTTGTTTTCAAGAAGGCTAATGACATTTTGGGCTGCATAAGTAGGAGCATTGCCAGCAGATCGAGGGACGTGATCATTCCCCTTTATTTGGCACTGGTGAGGCCTCATCTGGAGAACTGTGTCCAGTTTTGGGCCCCACACTACAAGAAGGATGTGGAAAAATTGGAAAGAGTCCAGAAGAGGGTAACAAAAATGATTAGGGGGCTGGAGTACATGATTTATGAGGAGAGGCTGAGGGAACTGGGATTATTTAGTCCGCAGAAGAGAAGAATAAAGGGGGATTTGATAGCTGCTTTCAACTACCTGAAGGGGGGTTCCAACGAGGATGGATCTAGACTGTTCTCAATGGTAGCAGATGACAGAACAAGGAGTAATGGTCTCAAGTTGCAGCGGGGGAGGTTTAGGTTGGATATTAAGAAACACTTTTTCACTAGGAGGTTGGTGAAGCACTGGAATGGGTTACCTAGGGAGGTGGTGGAATCTTCTTCCTTAGAGATTTTTAAGGTCAAGGGTGGGGAGGCTCTTTTAGAAGGCCAGGCAAAGGTCTGGATTTAAAGGGGCCAGAGATGCGGCTGAAGACCATGGTGAGGGCTGAGCATTTGAACTCTTTGCTATCCTTGAAGGGGTACATCCATTTTGACTGTGTGACTTGGCTGGAGGGCTGAGCAGCTGAAGACCTGCCTAATGAGGCTTACAACCAACAGGTGGTGGCAGGGGCAGCCCAGCCACTAGGAGGCACTAAAGAAATGAGCTAATACATCACCATATTTTTGACTATATATTTCAAGACATGGGACCTGATTCTTTTCTCACTTGTTTATTTTGCATTAGTGTACCTCCAATGATGTCAATGGGATTAATACCGTCTTACATTGATGTAAATAACATTGCACTAATTCTATTTTTTTAAGGATTACTTTACATCTCAACTATTAAGTCTTAGATCATTACTAATTGCATTCTTATTGATAACTCTATCCTGTGACAATATGTGAGACTGACTATTAATAAAGAGTTCTGGTAGGAGCTTTTTACACTAACTCCTACTTCACTCCATTTGAAAAAGGAATTTTGAAAGTTAACATGAACTCTTCAGCAGCTAACTCCAGGAAGTTGGGAGCTGTGTTTAATGTTTCCCAGCAGAAACATCATAGTTGAATCAAGATTGATTATTATGATTTGTTCAAGAGGTAAGATTGGTTCCAAGTGAACTTATATCCACCATGTAGTCAAAAACAATTACTCAGAATGTGGCTACCTCGTCCTTATTTAGGATTTCCCCTTATTAATTACTGATATTTAGTGGCAACACTATCGCAGAACTCTGTTCAGAGTATTTACAGATTATGCATTTCATAACACTACAAGCACTTTAGGTATTTTATTCTCAAAGTACCTAATGTTTTTATCTATATATTTTATTCACTTTAATTTTTTCTCAGTCAAGCACAAAATCAAAGTCAAGAGCCTTTTTATATTGTAAAACTTTCAATAGCCTTATTTTACCTTGCATGGCTAGTCACAATCCAAACTACGGTTCCCATTTTCACACAGTCCATCTTCTTTATCTGCTCCTAAAGCCTGCATAAAGTCTCATGGGTTTCCTGTATTTTCCATTGCAATTCTTGCTCAAAAGGAATATTTTTTTCCAGAGCACACTTGCAATTGGTTTTATCTGAGCAGTTTCAGATCTTCCCTCACAAAATGTTTCTCCCATTTTCTTCAGCTCTGAAGTGCATTATTTTGTCTGCACTAATTGCTTTTACTCATATTTGCTTTGCATGTTTCTTTGATGTTCTTTTTAACAGTTTAGCGGTTTTTGAATTTGTTTATGAACGGTGCTGTATAATACAGTGATTGATTACCTTTACACATCCTGGCAGCTTCTGGGAAGCAATCCAACAACAAATGAGAAGGCCCCTGCTTTTAAAGCTCCCTAGCCATTGACAGCCTTAGCAAAATTGTACAGATGCAAAATTGCAACTTGGCCACTTTCCGGGAGACTCTAGCTTTCCTTCACAGACCAGTGAAGCTATTGGAAAATATTGAAGACTATACAGCTTTTTGTGTATTGCAAGTAGAATGGTACGTTAGCCATAATATTTTACTCCTTTTAATACCTGTCATGTCTAAGTGCCATTAGAATCACTGCCTTATGCTCTTTAAAATCCCTTCATAATATTCTTCTGCTTTGATGACAGTGACTAGACAGGTGGAAAGCAAGATTGCACCAATCTAGTCAATGCAAAAAACATGTTCAGATTCCTGTTACCTTGTCCTTCCTCCCTCCCCTCATGCACATTTCTTTCACCTATTGTGGCTTGTCATTGTCAACCACTTTAGGTCATGGATTGTTTTTTTAGTACATATTGGTACTATGGTTTGATTGGTACCTCTAGGCTAGGCACTACTCTTATACAAATAATTATTACATTACTGTATTGCAGTAGTATCTAGAGATTGCAATCATAGATCAGGGGTCTATTGTGTTGCACACTGTAAAAACACTTAAAGCTATTATTGCATTGCAATGTTCTGAGACGTAAAGTCACTCTTAGAGCTGGGTGGGAAATGATTTTCCCATCCTGTACTAAGGTGAAACCAAGACCTTGTGAAGATTTTCAGTGGAAAAACTAGAGACCCCTCTGAATCACCAGGTGGTTAGGACAATCACCTGGGGTGGTGGGGACCCAGGATCAGTATGTGGTCTAGAGCAGGGAATTGGACTTGTGTTGCCCCCATAAATATCATAACCAGAGGCTTTGGCTCTTCAGGGGGTGATGGTGTGAGTCTCTCTTCCTCCAAACTCCTTTTCCAGATCCAAACATCTGGTTTTGATGAATCCACATTTTCTGACAAAAAAGGTTTCATGGAATATGTCCCAAACTACTCTAGTCACTTTGTCCTGATGGTACAGTATGTACTGACTTCTATGGGGCTTTTCTTCTGAGGTTTTGTGCACTGGATGATGTTTACCTTGTCTTTGGCTAAGGCCCTCTGGTTGATGTTTGGTTCCCTCACTATACTTTACACCACATCTGTTCTCACATGACTGAACATTTTTCTTCTTTTGGGATATGGGGATTCTTGGCCTCCAAGTCAATAAAAAAACTGTCAAGCTTAAAGGCTAGTACACTGTTATTGGCTTCTACCCCTCACTGCACGTTTGATGGAATTCTAGTCTTCCTCTCACCTACTCTTGGGCTTCTCTCTCATTGCCTGGCACTGGTGTAGCCATTCTAGGCGGAGTGGGTACAAAATGCTGGCATTCCACCATGTAAATGGCTATAAAAAGTAGTGGAAAAATCAGGCCCAACTTCTTTGGGCTCACTCCATTTTTACACCTCTATCCTCCAAGTCGCTGAGGCCTCTAGCCTACTACAACAAAACACTAAGTGGTCTACACTGGGGGGGGAGGGGGAGGAAATCGATCTAAATTATGCACTTCAGCTATGTGAATAATGTAGCTGAAATTGACGTACTTAGATCTACTTACCGCGCTGTCTTCACTGCGGTAAGTCGACGACTGACGCTCTCCCGTCGACTCCGCCTGCACCTCTCACCCTGGTGGAGTACCAGAGTCGATGGGAGAGCGCTCAGTGATCGATTTATCGCATCTAGACTAGACTTGATAAATCGACCCCCGCTAGATTAATAGCTGCCTGTTGATCCAGTGGGTAATGTAGACAAGCCCTTAATGTGATTAACTTTAAGCACATGGACAGTCTCATAGACAGTGCTCAACTTAAAGCATATTAAGTACTTTGCTTGGTCAGGCTACAGTGTTCAGCACTTGGCAGCTCTGAGTCATTAGAACACTGGCTCCCTCTGTCACTTCACACTATCTAACACTGCGATTGCTAGACCCTTCTTTGAAGAGGATCTCTTCTGATCCTATTCCTTCTAAAATAATAGATTTCAGCTGGTGACAGATTACTACTAACGATAGTATTTAACCCCAGAAAGGGCTTTGGAATGCAGTTTGTATGAATTATAAATAATGAAGCTTCATTTTTGTTTCCCTATTCAGTGCTAGCTGGTATATCTGGAAGGCTCTCATGTCTGTCATGTGGAGATGCATTTGTTTTCCCATAAAACTTGCCTTATGGAACTGTACCTCAGTGGCATGCTGCCCTGGGGATCAGGCAGATTCCTATGAAAAAAGTTTGCACTGAAGTTGCTAGTGATGGAGGTGGAGTTATCCCATTAGCACATCTGGAGTGAAATTCTGGCCCCATCAAGCCAATGGCAAAATTCCATTGACTTCAGTGAGCCAGGATTTCACCTGTTCTTTCTTAATCTGAGGGCTAGAATGAAACATGGCTGCAAGGGTAGGAGTGGACATCTAAGTTCCACATGACTCCCTGTGCGGCCATGGTTGTAGAGGTAAATGGAGGCAGGAACAGCGCAATGGATAATAGGGGGCTTTGGAGGAATAGCCCAGAATACATCCTATCCAAGAAGAAGTGTGCTAATAGCTTTTTCAGTTCATTTGCAATTTTGGAAAAAAAAGTAGTCAACCTGGAACTTAAAGCATTGTTTTCATTGAGCATTATTTTATTAAAAAACAAAATTAAAGGAAATGTCAAAACAAAGTTGTTTCCAATTGAAAAAAATCAAACTATTTTGACTTTTTGCCCCAGCATGAGTAATTCAGCAAAACAGACATGAGTTCTTGAAATGCATTAGTGTCACCAAATCTGCATTTCTCATCAAGAGTATTGTCCAAATTTTTTTGCGCATCACTAACTCCATGTTCCTCATGTCCCTTATAAGCCTTATATTCACCCACCTGAACCATGAACACCTCTCTGCTCCCTGAAATGAGGATATAAACTTACCTCCACAAGCACTACATTACACAATTTGGGGTGAAAGTTTTACCCTTCCCAGAAGTTTATCTATAGGAGGGTTGTATATGACTCAGTCTGCAAAATAAACATCCAGTGAGAGTGAATGTAGTTGTAAGAAACACAAACATAAGCTGCCTGGTTCCCCATTCTATTGCAGGGCTGGCAGTTGCTTCCCAACTCTCTTCCCTCAAACAGCAAGAGATATGACAACATAGAGGTTTATAGCTAGAGATCAAATTTCTCTCATCTCTTCTGGTAATTGCTCAGCTTTACCTACTGTGATAATATATTTTTTTATTGTTACAGTCGTTTTGAGTGTTCTTCCTTCACTGAGAGCTGATGTATCAGAACTATGGGCAGATGAAAGGTTCCACTTAAGTAATTTATACTGCATACCACATTTTCACTCTCATTACTGGCTGACAGATTAGTAGATGGTTGAAGGGACTTTTAGTCCTTTAAAGGATTTTTTAGCACTAAAAGATTAATGTTAATTTTATATAACAAGACTAATGTACAGTAAAATTGTAGGTTATTCTTAAATTTTCTTATAAGTTACTATTTACCCCCTTCTCTTAATCAAGACACTCTAAGCATATTTACCTTGCTATTTGAGAACTCCCCAAAAGTGATGCTGGAAAAGCACCTAGCCATCTGCACAAGATATGTTGGTTTTGTTTCAGGTTTAAATGAACTCTGTGGGAGCAAACAACATGGTTCAGCTTTCAGAATTGGCCATCTCCGGTACACTTGCTCCTTTCTATGAAAGTTCTGGGACTGACTATTGCAGTTCTGCTAATGCCATTCAAAAATGATGAGTCCAAACCCTCTCCCCCTCCATTATGATATTGACTTTAAAAAGTTTCATGGCTTTTACAAAAAATACATGATGGCTTTTAGTTTGCCTTCTGCTTTTTATGCTTTTATCCGGAAGGTGCCACCCCCCCACTCCCATCCCACCCCCCAACATGTGTGGTATCATATCAGGTTCTAAATTTGACCTTAAATGCACAGGAAAAAAAGAAAGCCTCACCACTGGCTATTTGAAAAGGTGGGGAGGAGGGACTTTACTTACCCTGCCCTAACCTCAGGAGTTGAGGAGCTGCCATTCTATCCTTCTCCATCCTCCTTCCTTATGGCTATCCTCTGCACCTCCTCAGTGTCCCTCCAGCTCCTTGCATGCCCCCCATTCCCTTTAGTCTCTCCCTATCCCACACATTCCCCTGGGCCTGCTCAGACGCCTTCCATGCGCTTTACATTCTTTTACACCCTCTCTAGTACTGCTCCTGCACATTCTCCTGAATGTGCAGTCCATCACTCATTCCACCTACTTAGCCTCTGTTCTGCTCCTCTGTGTCCTACCTGACCATAGAGTGGCAGCCATTTTCTGATGGCAGCCTGGCTTCAGACCTATTGAAAAATAATGGGACTTAGTAACCTTTGGAGCTAAATAAGGAAAGCAAAAATAAATAAATAAATAAATAAATAAATAAATAATCACACGTTTGAAGATGGGAATCATGTCATGTGAAATTTAATAACCAACCCAAATTTTACCTTACTTGTGATAATTGTGTGAAATGGCAACACTACCACTGTTGGCATTTGAAAGATGAAGTAGATGGCTATCTAGCCAGGAATTACCATGTCAGATCAATGTTCCATATACATTAGAGTTTAAAATTCAGAGAAATTGATGCTCTCCATACCGCACCCCGAATTACTAATAAGTTAAAAACTGGAGCTAGCTGGATAAACAATTTTAATACCTATACAACATGTTTTACTGATCTGGAAACATTATCAGATGGAAGAGGGAACAGAAATTGTGTTCATCCACCCAGAGTAGAGTTGTTAGATTTCTTATCAGTTTCAGCTTTGGCTGCTGCCTGATGAACGAAAGTGACAGATTTTCAACAAGGTGGGTGAGGCAAAAAATTTAAAACACTTTTAGGAGACTGGAAATGCTCAGTTATCAACTTGTTCATTGCATACTGTTTTAGCTGCAGATATTGAAAATGGTAAGGGGTGCCCAGTATTATTCTTGAATATTGTGGCTCAGGTATAGAGATAGGAATTGACTTTGGCCAAACTGAGGAAAGCTAAGAGCACAATACTAAACCTTTGGGACAGTGTGTTCTTTATAAATCAGGCTGAGATACTATAGCAATAACGTAATAGTAATTTTTGAAGTTGGGCAAGGCAAGTCTTTTCTAAGGGGGTCATAAATGTCTCTTTAAAAATAAAAATATATGGAGATATACCTATCTCATAGAACTTGAAGGGACCCCAAAAGGTCATTGAGTCCAGCCCCCTGCCTTCACTAGCAGGACCAAGTACTGATTTTGCCCCAGATCCCTAAGTTGCCCCCTCAAGGATTGAACTCACAACCCTGGGTTTAAGCAGGCCAGTGCTCAAACTACTGAGCTATTTAGCACTCATAGTTGATAACTGGGGCAAGGAATAGCATTTCAGAGAATTAAATAATTTCAACACTGTTGATCTGACCCATAGAACTGATACATCAATTGGTCCACAACAAAAATCAGATTTAATTAGGATAACAATATAGTTAACCTGGAAAAACACTCCATTATCTGGTGTAAAATATATAAGCATTAAAATTAGAGTGTCAAAAAGTTTTGATTCTTTTAAACAAAAAGATAGGCTTTTGTGAAAGTTGATTGTGTTTTAGATCAGCTTTGATTTTTTAGCAATACATTATTGGAAACACTGGCAACATTCCTTTCACTGGAAAATATGGATTTTATTGTATGTAGCTATTAGGTAGAAAGGCAATACTAAATTTCATATCAGCAGAGAAGACAGCCATAATTTGGCTGCCAAGAACTGGTGAGTAAAAAGGGCCAAAGCTGCCTGTAGTATTCAAGCCCATAGGGGATACTTGCTTCTGACAGGGATTTAGGACAGGTTTTTAAAAGATATTTAGGCCTAAAAAGGCACATAGACACCAGCAGCATTTTCAAGAGAACCTAACACCCTTTGAAATCAAACCTTTAAAAATCTGACCTCTAGTCAATGTCCAGGCCCCTTCTCCATACCAAATTGTTTATACAGAATAGTGCTGGAAGGGAGAGTGCATGTTATACCTCACTCTGTTTGCCCAGGTTCTTCATCACCTTAATAGACATTGCTTCATCAGATGTAGTAAGTGCCTCAGGTATTTGTGCTTCCACCAGCACTTGTGAAGGCATTGTGTCTGTAAATGGTTTCTACAGGCATAGTATCACCACACCAACCCTACAACTGGTGCTCCATTTCCCATTGCTCCCCCACTTCTAGTATAGTTCAGGATTGTAAAGTTGTAATAGAACCCATAATGTAGGACAATCAGTCTAAAGTAGCAGACAAATCTGAGCAGTCATCCATGTCCACTGCAACTCTATAGCAACTTGTTCCTTCATCCTAGACTTAGAACTTCTACTATGGGGAGGTAGGGCTGATGCTGATCTGCCTTGCATATTTCAACACGAATATCACACCAAGTTTTAATACCATGACTATTAGTTGGTTATCAACCTATGAACTAAAATGCAAAGCCTGAGAATAATGGAATATAAAAAGCATATTGGAGCAAGGAAAGCTTGTGTCCTATCCTGTACCATAAGAGCTCAGCTGAAGCAGTTTTAAGTTAAGAGTCTCAAATGTAAAAATACACAATACCAATATAAGTAGTGACAATTCTTTAAAAGACATTATATGTCCAGGCACAAGTAATTTTTCATGGACTCACTCAATCACTGTTTGTTTTACATTTTTATTAATGCATAAATAAGCTTTATAAACACACACAAAAGAAATATATTAAATTCCATTATGCTGCATTTTGCATTAATCAGTGTTATGGCATTCAATCTAAGCTGAATGTGACATAAGTGTTAAAGGATTTCTTTTTTCTAAATATTTGCATGGGGATTTAACCAAGAAACTTCCACTATCTCAAATACCTAAATCAATGTAGACTGCTTTAAAATCTACCCCTAAAACTGCTATTAAACAGAGATGGAAACCATCTATACTAGAATTTTCTACAAAGGAGTACATTCTATCTCCCTTTGGCTTCTAGTCTTTTAAAACTGACTAATCTTTGGGGCAAGGAATGCCTGTTCCTTTGTATTTGAAAACATATGCAAGGTGCTACTACTATCTAATTTAGTGGAGAAAGGAGGTTGTCAGGGCAACACAGTTAAAGGGAAGGAAAAACACAACGTAACAAGAGAACATTAATCAGCAGGAGAGAGAACAGCAGAATGTACACCAAAGTCATGGGTGAATCTTCATACAAAGTAGTAACAAGCTTCTGCTTACAGAAGAATGGCACTAAGTGATGTTCCTTAATGAAGGTCTAATATTTCCAACATTGTTTATCAGAATCTCTTCCTAAGTGTTTCTCAAAACTCCAAGCTTAATCAAAGATCTTACTGTCTCTGTGCGCTCATTATCTCTATCCTGAAGTTAATCTACAGTAATGTTTATTGAGACAGAAAAAAAAACTATATATATGCAAAATGCAAGAAAATAAATATGACATTGCTTTATCTATCTTATATTTATGGGATCTGAAAATGCTTTACAAAATACAGTACAGACATAGTCATTTTTAAAATAAAAGACAATTCCCAGTGGCCAGCAACCAGCAGGCAGCCAGTCTAATGTACAAAAGTTGAGGAGGAAGAGGAAGAAAATTATTGGTCAAGGAGAATGAAGCAACCCCTTATGACTGAACTGGGCATAGAATCTTTAGTGTGCAAAAGACAAGACAGAAGCTCTGCTTTTAAAGAGGTCTCATCCAAAAGCACCGGGTAGTAAACTGAATGGAACTGAAGTGACCCTGTTGACATTCCCAACTGTGGCTTCTGTGAGCCTTAAACCACTAAGCTGTGCAGTTGGAAGGGTCAGGTTCAGCTCTCTCTGAGGCAACTCAACAGCACAGTTTCTGTGGCACTGCAGAAGGAATAAAGATGCAGAATGTGGTGGCAGTAACATCCCCTCCACTCCATGAGGGTAAGTCTCTTTTGGCAGACAGAGCATAACCAGCACAGGGAGATGTCATTTTTAGCCTATGGAATGCACCTATGAAATATTTCTGGTGGATGTTAGTTGAGCATATAAAAACCTCCTTTGTTCAGATCCTATGATTCCCACTACTGACAAGTATTCATGTATTTCCCATCTGTTTTTCTCTGTGCCCCTCATTTTCTTTGTGTCGCTCATCTTCTTATCCAGCTTAACCATACAGGCAACTCTGTCAGCCTGAGTGCACACAGTCCAAAGCTAGCAAGTGAAGCTTATCAAGAGTCATCCTCTTTTTGTGCCTTTGATCATAAAATTGAACCTGTGGTCCCTTTGTCTTTTATCAAAACAAACTTTCAAGTACTTTGAAGTACAGCATCCTCAAGAGTGTTGGTATCAGCTTCCACCAATCACACATGGCCATAACCATTATCTCATTGCTTCTTTGTGCATGGTGTAGGGAACGCACTGCTTCAATGAGACAAACAGGAAAATATTGCTAGATCCTTTTATAGCAAGACCATAAAAAAGAACATTAGTCTGCTGAGACTAGAAAAATCTGCAGCACTCCAAAGGATGCCCTCCTTGAATGTGGCTTTTAAGAAGACTAGGTTGGCTGATACTATGGATACAGTGTAACACACAAGACTGAAGTTGGATAATTATTGTAAGCTTTAATCAGAGAAAAGAAAAAAGACTCAGGGTTTTTTGTTTGTTTTTGTTGGAATACATTGCTTTATTTTGGAAGCTTTAGTTTTCAAAATTATGTTTTCCCTTATTTAGGGCTTGGGTGTTCAAATTGCATCCTCAAGCTGCATGTATTAATTTTAAAGGAAGTAGAGACAGCTCAGTACTTCTCAGCGGCTGATCAGTACCTTGCAGAATCGACCAGTACACAATTCTGTTACTGCTTTTACATTTCAAGCAAAACAAACAAACAAACAATCCGATATGCAGAAGAGGGATATGCATCAATCATGCCTGCTAGTATTTAGTATACAAACAAGCTAGGCAGATGCAGTGTCTGAGCACCTAAAAGTGGGAATATAAGTTCAGAACCAAGACTATACAATGTGATAACAGTACTAAGAAAAAAAATCACTGATTGGCAATCTATGACATGCCAAGTGAACAGCAAGGAGGGAAACAATGCCTGCCTTTTAGAGGAAATTTATTGTGCAGTGCAAGACCTTAGAGCAGAGCAGGAGCAGAGGCATAAATGTCAGAGATATTTGAAGCAGAGACCATTAGTTAGGGCTATTATCAAGTCCAAAAACAATAGCAATGAGAGAGGCAATGAAAATAAAGAACTGAAGAAAGCATGTACAATATATACTACTGCAACTGTTAGCTATAGCAGAAATAGAAGTGCTGCTATAAACAATATGCTCTGGTCAGAAAGCTCATCATCTAGTTATTAAGTTAGTATTCTGATAAGTTTTAAAATGATTATATATTAAAAATAGCTGTAGTGAAATGAGAGAAGTTTTTTGTTTGTTTGTTTTATTAGACTGTACTGTATAGTATGTCTAAGGCTAGGTCTACACTACAGCGGGGGGTCGACCTAAGATACGCAACTTCAGCTACGTGAATAGTGTAGCTGAAGTGGCGTATTTTAGGTCGACTTACCTGGCTGTGAGGACGGCGGCAAGTCGACCGCTGCCGCGCCGCCGTCGACTCCGCTACCGCCTCTTGCCGCGGTGGATTTCCGGAGTCGACGGTAGAGCCATCAGGGATCGATTTTATCGCGTCTTCACTAGACGCGATAAGTCGATCCCCGATAGACCGATTGCTACCCGCCGATCCGGCGGGTAGTGAAGACGTGCCCTAAATATTGGTCCAGAACTAGCAAAAGGTATAAAAGGATGGAATGCATGAAGACACTTTAGAGCAGGGATCGGCAACCTTTGGCACGCGGCCCATCAGGGAAATACGCTGGTGGGCTGGGACGGTTTGTTTACCTGCAGTGTCTGCAGGTTCGGTTGATCGCAGCTCTCACTGGCCGTTCCAGGCCAAAGGGGGCTGTGGGAAGCGGCGCAGGCTGAGGGATGTGCTAAAGAGAAAATTAGAGAGATATACAATGGTGATCAGTCCGTGTGGGTCTGGTTACACCAACTCTAGTAGTATCTCATAGAATGATAGATATGTAGGCCTGGAAGGGACCTTGAGGAGTCATCAAGTCCAGCCCCCTGCATTGAGACAGGACCAAGTCAACTTAGACAATCGCTGACATGTCTCACCTGTTTTTGAAAACCTCCAGTGATGGGGATTCCACAACCTCCCTTGGAAGCGTATTCCAGAGCTTAACTACTCGCGGAGTTAGAAAGTTTTTTTCCCTAATATCTAGTCTAAGAGTCCCTTGCTGCAGATTAAGCCCATTACTTCTTGTTCTACCTTCAATGGACAATTGATCACCATCCTCTTTAGAATAGCCCTTAACATATTTTTTCCCCCTCAAAATGAAATATATTCAGTTTCCTCATAGGTTAGGTTTTCTAAACCTTTTATCATTTTTCTTACTCTCCTCTGGACTACCCATTTTCTGCACATTTTTCTTGAAGTGTGGTACTCAGAATTGGACACAGTATTCCAGATAAGGCATCACCAGTTCCAAGTAGAGTAGGAAAGGTACCTCACGTCTTCCATATGACACTCCTGTTAATACACTCCAGAATTATATCAGCCTTTTTTGCAACTGCATCACATTGTCTCATATTCCATTTGTTATCCACTATAACCCCTAGATCCTTTTCAGCAGTACTACCACCTAGCCAGTTATTCCCCATTTTGTGTAGTTGTGCATTATATTTTGCACTTTTCTTTAAATTTCATCCCATTGCTTTCATGAGCCTAAGGAAAGGAAAGAAGCGAGAGCAGAAGCAGAATAAGGACAATAGACTTCAAAAAAAGCAGACTTTAACAAACTCAGATCTCTGGTAGGTAAGGACCCATGGGAATAAAATCCAAGGGATAAGGGAGTTCAAGAGAGCTGGCAGTTTCTCAAGGACACAATATTGAAGGCACAACTGCAACCAAGCCTGATGCAAAGGAAAGATAGGAAGAATAATAAGAACCAGTATCCCCTTGCTGGTTCAGCTGTTGGAGCCAAGGCACTGCCCACTCCCCATCTTTCAGATTCTCCTGCTCTAAGTTGGTGTGTGTGTGTGTGTGTGTGTGTGTGTGTGTGTGTGTGTGTGTGTGTGTGTGTGTGTGTGTATTGGGGGGGAAATGTGTGTACAGCACCAGCTTCACTCTGTGTATCTGAGGTGTGGAAGCTTGCATGTCGCATAAGGGAATTTTTCTCCTCATTACATCTGAGCAGGTGTATAATATGACTCAATCTAATTCCCCAGTTCATTGGCAGTTTGCTATAGAGCCCATCACAGTAGTATTCACATGCCAAGGTCCCTAATAAATTTCAAGGAGCCCCTGGTTATAGAAGGCTCTGTGTGGGTTTAATATGTTTGTTTGTTGTTTTTTTCCAAAACATCTATTATTAGACAATGACAGTCCCTTTTGCAAATTGCTTACAGTCTAATACACAAGATATAACCACAGAAGAAAAAAATTAATTTGTGTAGGTGGGGGGAAGTAAGGTAACAAAAATGATAGGATGCATGGAGTCCACTTGTTTAAATCTTTTCTTTCCCTTAGTTTTTGAAGGTAATTTTCTCACTGGCACTGTTTGCACCTACTCTTTCACCCAAGATTTTTCTGTATGCTATTTAGCTGAATCTATAAACTCACTAGAGCAATGTTTCCCAAACTTGGGATGCCCCTTGTGTAGGAAAAGCCTCTGGCAGGCCAGACCAGTTTGTTTACCTGCCGCGTCCGCAGGTCCGGCCGACCATGGCTCCCGCTGGCCGCGGTTCGCTGCTCCAGGCCAATGGGAGCTGAGGGAAGCGGCAGCCAGTACGTCCCTCGGCCCGCCCTGCTTCCCGCAGCTCCCATTGGCCTGGAGCAGCGAACCGCGGCCAGTGGGAGCCGCGATCAGCTGGACCTGCGTACGCGGCAGGTAAGCAAATCGGCCTGGCCCACCAGGGGCTTTCCCTACACAAGCGGCATCCCAAGTTTGGGAAACACTGCACTAGAGCATGGATGTTCACTGTAAATCTCTAGCACTGCTCAATAAGTAATAGTAAATGGACTTTAATCTTATATCCATTCGGTAAGGTCCACAAGTATTCAGTCACATGAGGAATTTGTGGATTTTTTGAGTTTGAGAGAAATGTAAAAATCTCCTCTATGTGAGGGATTTCAGACACAAGTCAGATGTAGTCAGGACTGGGGATTCAATGAAGAGAGTTGAATCTCTGTTTCACCTATTGTCGCTGTCTGTGATCAGAATAAATGGAATGTCTTGTCATTTTCAGAAAGGAGATTGGATGTCTCAAGTGATTTGGAACCTTACACTGTTAGATCACTTGTTCAAATACACCAACGTTGACCCATACGATGGTTGTTTGGTTGCCTAAAGGGATCAGTTAAAAAGTCAGCATTTGTCAGAGAGTAGTATCTCAAGTTTTGTATAATTATAGGCAGAAAGTGGCACAGCAGATTCCACTCTGTCAACCATTAGCAAAAGTTGATATTTAGTAGCCACCATTTGATAGGGAATGAATTTGGTAGTCTGTTTCTAGTCCCTGTGCCTGGATGCCAATATGGCTGAAAATATAACCACAGTTGGAACCAATTTTTCAACCTTGCTGGCAGCATGAGCAGAGAGGCATGAATACCCAATCAAGCAAGTTTCAGAGAATCTCCTGACAGCAGCTGAGTGCCCTTAGGAGCAGGGCCTGGATGAGTATCTCTAAAGGTGCGTCTTTAGTCCCTTTCAGCATTAAGGTTCATGCAAGGGCACCGGAATCAGGGAGGCCAGGGAGCCATGGCCCTCCCACTTTTTTAAAAAAAGTGGGCCCTCTCACCACCCCTCCTCTTCCCTGAAGACCCTGCCCCCCTCCCTCCAGCCAGGCCAGCAGCTGGAGCAAGCAGGAGAGCCCTAGGCAGGTGGAGGTCCCACAGCTTCCCAGCCATGCGGCTCTTACCATGGCCGGGCTGCGGCTCCGAGACCCCCTCCACTGGCTGGAGCTGGGTCGGGGAGAGCCACACAGGCATCTGTGGGGACAGGCCCGCCAACAGCATTAGAACCCACTATGAATAAGTTGTGGTGTTGCTTGATCTAGTTAACTTTTTTTTTCCAGTTACAGCACCATTACTAAACAATTGTGAGCCTAAATCTAAGGAGTAGAATTAGTTATTTTGAATTATATATTTAATTTAAATAAATACATTATAGAATTAAATTAATTAATATATAAAACATTTAAAGAAGCACAAAGTAAGAAAACACCTAAAGTATCAAGTAAGCTAATTAAAAACCTAATCGTGATTCATGTGTAATCTAAAGACAAGGAAAAAACGTATATACAAGATGTAACTGAATATGACCAACAAAGTTAAAATATACAATACTTGTGCTGCGGGACATCAACACCCAGAGCAATGAGGCGATGGCAGGCATGATGTGCTGTGCCTCATCTACTGGGAGATCCCTGAGGAGGTGGCCAGGGGCGAAGGCAGAGGGAAAACCCACGCCTCATTCCCTAACTGAGCGGTGGATGTGGCCCCTCATCCTGTGCTCATGATAGCGGCTTGTCAGCCAGTGCTAGCAGCTGCAAAGGGCAGGCTAGTCCCGGTTGCCTCTCAGCAAACTTAGAGAGGATCGATTTGGAGGCTGAACTTTCTGGCTTGTGTTTGGTGCAGAGCTGCATCCTTGGGGGAAGAAATCTGGTAGTGTAGAGGGAGCGTGTTCCTCTTTAAAGTCTCCCTGTCCTCAGCCCCGCAGCCGAAGAGCACAGCAGGCACGGCGGCTCCCAAGCAGCCAGAGGAGGCAGCAAGCTCTGCGGTTCCCAGGCTGCTGTTGCTGAGGCTCTGCCAGACTGCCAGACCAGTAGGGAGCAGCAGAGCTCTGGCAAACTGTTACTGTCACAATGAGGGACGGTGCTCTGTACAGAACAGAAGCAGAAACTGGATTTCTTTCATTTTTTAAATCTTAATTTTTATTAAAAAATACATATTTTTCCTATCCGCCTGAGCCCTTTTAAGTTACCAGGCCCCTGGGCAATTGACCCCTTCACCTCCCTCCTGTCAGCAGGCCTGTGTGGGGGGTTGTAAACCCTCCACCTGCCCTGGCGGGTTCACAGCTCCCAGTCCACTTTGGCTTCCAGCATGGCCGGGGCGAGGCCTCAGGCAGAAGGGGTGAAGGCCCTTGCCCTTCACTTTTGTGAAGGTTCTGCCACCACTGGGTTCGTAGAGAAATGTGACATTACGCAGGATACAATCTGGACTGTTGGACTGCTGTGCCCCTCAGTTCTCCAACCTGTGGTGCCTTTTACACTGCTTCACTGTGAGAGCAACCACTCCTGGCTGGCTCCCACACAGCCTTTAGCATGCAAATTATTCCCAGCTGAGTTATATGAGTGCTCTTAGCTAGCCACTGCTGAATTATATTGCAGAGTGACACCAGCAAATTCCAAGTCCCAGACTTGTCTTCAGAAATATGCATCTTGTACTGCCCAACTTTTTTCTTCGGGGCAATACAAGCTCATAGAAAGTCCATCCTTTCATTAATAGAAAATGAAATGCACAAATCTTTTTATCCAAATGAAGTTTCCCAAACACTTAAATCCAAACACCCTCTGGGTTAGATAAGAAAATAAAACAAGTTTATTACAGAGAGATAGATTTTATGTGATTACAAGTAATGAGGCATAGAAGTCAGAAATGGTTACAAAGAAATAAAAGGTAAAATGCAAACTAACAAACTGAGTGAAATTAAAGCAAAAGGGTATCTCTCACCACATGTTCTTTTGCAGTCTTACTGGTTGGATGCAATTCAGTCTGGAGCCTCCCCTAGTCCAATGCTTCTTTCCAGTTATTCTATTGCCAAGATGTAAATTTCTCACTCACACTCTTCTTCCTGCCAAAGAATGGCTACTTAATCATGTGATAGACCATTTGATTGTGCTGACATCTGACTGACGTGCTGTATAGCCTTTTGTCTCTGGGAGAACTGGTTTGAACCTGTTTCCTTTGACTTGGAACATGTCTTATACAGTAGAATTTTATAACTTTACATACAATGTTGCCACATGCATTTTACCAGCACAATAAATTTCAGCAGATTCTGAGCTTTCAAATGGTAGCTCACAAGGCATACTTTGTACCTTATTTATCATAGTCTTGTAAAAAGGATGAACATAATGGTATAGACTGTCACAACAGGGGAGTTTAGGGAAGCTTACTCACACTAACACTAATTATGCTACTTCCATCAATAAGGGTACAATTTAATTTCTACTGAAGTCAATAGAATTTTTTTCCTTTGTGTTCAGTGTGAGATAGTTGGAGCCCTATTCCAGGGTTGATTTTTGCCAGGCATGCTTCTGTGGAGTAATAAATTTGCACTAAAATTAGTCCCATTTGTATGGGCTACTGTATCAGACATATAACAAATAGCACTGAAATGAATTATTGGTATTATATTAGCACCTAGTGTCCCCAATTGAGATTGGGTTCCCATTGTGCTATACACTGTACATACACATAGGAAGACACAGTCCTGGTCCCAAAGAGCTTACATGCTAAATAGACAAGACAAAAAGGGGGAGAGGAAATGGAGGCACAGCGGGGATGTGACTTGCCAAAGATGGCACAGCAGGCCACTAGCAGAATCAGGAATAGAAGCCAAGTGTCCCAAGTCTCAGCCCAGTGACTTATCTGCTCAACGACAACAGGGTAAAAAACAGGGTAAAAAAAAATCTACCAATTAAACTGTATTGTTCTTACTAAAAACCAGGAGCAAGGCCCAGAAAGAAATAAGTGAGAGAAGTGGCATGGACTAAGCCCCCATGATCATCTTACTTTAAGAATGTTTGTTTTCAAAATCTGTGCAAGAGAAAGAGAGACCAGAGGTGGATTCGTGCGGTTCCCAGCTTATGGAATCATCACGCTGGCAAATCTGTTTTGTATTATAATTAAATGATTGCACATTACAGCTAAAAATGAAAAGCAATTACAAATTGATTAACATAGTGTTAATGGCCTAAGGGAATTCACCTTTGTTTGGACGGATATTATTAAGGGCAAATTTATTTCCCTAAAATGCTTGTTTTACTGAACATTGGAAGTGGGAAAGTATTGCCTGTAATTAGACACTCAAGGACAGAGTCAGATATTATACTGAACTGCAAAGCAAATCTAGTGGGATATGCAGTGATATCAGTCCAGTGACACAGGCTCACTGTTGCTAGGAGCTTTGATATCAGCCAGAAATATGCTGAGAAAATTAATTAGAGAAAATCATTACTGAAGACATAAAGTCACTGATCTTCATTTAAAACGGACTCACTTAATTTGATAAATTTTACTATTAATATGGAAACACAGACATATGTTTGCATAATAATAATGTATATTACCAGAAACTGTCTGGGTTTTTTTTTTGAAAAATAACTGTTACAGCCTGGAAACAGTGAATTTACAATTATCTAAATTAAGTTAATTTTCAGTGAACAGAAAATACAGGTAGTTTTTTTTAACCTCAGTTTGTTTGTTATCAAAGTACATGCTACATAAATTTTGTCTTCAGTCAGGGGAGTTTCCTGTTTGGTTTTCCTCTTAAGATTTTTAGTTTCATACTGATGGTCATATGGTAATAGATCTGTCTCAGGAATTCAAGGTTGTTATGCCGCTACACTATTTGGCCACTTGGAATTTCACAACAACAGTGAGGCTAAAATTCAGTTCCTCCTCCTACAGAAGTACACGCCCCTAGCATCTGAGCTGAATGAAAGTATGCACCAAGGTCCAGCTTCTCAAAGGTACTTTGGTCCCTAACTCCCACGGGGTTAGCAGTATCAGGCTGATGACACTTAAGCAGTTATAACTTAGCAGAACCAGGTCATAGCTGAGCCTTTTATGGCTGTGCACCCTGTATAAAAGTCCCATTACAACTGCCTGCCCTCCACTGGGGGGACTTCAAGGCTTCTAACAAAATGCTTTCCTAATGGGGGTAGGAATGGTAGGGGAATGAGTGGAGTTGTGACTTTATATCTCGCGCCAAGCCAAATGAGATGATGCTGTTCTTCTGAAAGGGTTTGGTGCACCTCTATGCATTCTATTCTACTTCTAAAGCAAGATACCCCCAGTGCTACCCCTGGGCTGGCACAGATTCACAATGCCTCCAACTCAAAGTTTTCATAGATTCATAGATTCATAGATTCTAGGACTGGAAGGGACCTCGAGAGCTCATAGAGTCCAGTCCCCTGCCCGCATGGCAGGACCAAATACTGTCTAGACCATCCCTGATAGACATTTATCTAACCTACTCTTAAATATCTCCAGAGATGGAGATTCCACAACCTCCCTAGGCAATTTATTCCAGTGTTTAACCACCCTGACAATTAGGAACTTTTTCCTAATGTCCAACCTAGACCTCCCTTGCTGCAGTTTCAGCCCATTGCTTCTTGTTCTATCCTTAGAGGCTAAGGTGAACAAGTTTTCTCCCTCCTCCTTATGACACCCTTTTAGATACCTGAAAACTGCTATCATGTCCTCTCTCAGTCTTCTCTTTTCCAAACTAAACAAACCCAATTTTTTCAGCCTTCCTTCATAGGTCATGTTCTCAAGACCTTTAATCATTCTTGTTGCTCTTCTCTGGACCCTTTCCAATTTCTCCACGTCTTTCTTGAAATGCGGTGCCCAGAACTGGACACAATACTCCAGCTGAGGCCTAACCAGAGCAGAGTAGAGCGAGAATGACTTCTCGTGTCTTGCTCACAACACACCTGTTAATACATCCCAGAATCATGTTTGCTTTTTTTGCAACAGCATCACACTGTTGACTCATATTTAGCTTGTGGTCCACTATAACCCCTAGATCCCTTTCTGCCGTACTCCTTCCTAGACAGTCTCTTCCCATTCTGTATGTGTGAAACTGATTTTTTCTTCCCAAGTGGAGCACTTTGCATTTGTCTTTGTTAAACTTCATCCTGTTTAACTCAGACCATTTCTCCAATTTGTCCAGATCATTTTGAATTATGACCGTCCTCCAAAGCAGTTGCAATCCCTCCCAGTTTGGTATCATCCGCAAACTTAATAAGCGTACTTTCTATGCCAATATCTACGTCGTTAATGAAGATATTGAACAGAGCTGACCCCTGCGGAACCCCACTCGTTATGCCTTTCCAGCAGGATTGGGAACCATTAATAACAACTCTCTGAGTACGGTTATCCAGCCAGTTATGCACCCACCTTATAGTAGCCCCATCTAAATTGTATTTGCCTAGTTTATCGATAAGAATATCATGCGAGACCGTATCAAATGCCTTACTAAAGTCTAGGTATACCACATCCACAGCTTCTCCCTTATCCACAAGACTCGTTATCCTATCGAAGAAAGCTATCAGATTGGTTTGACATGATTTGTTCTTTACAAATCCATGCTGGCTCTTCCCTATCACCTTACCACCTTCCAAGTGTTTGCAGATGATTTCCTTAATTGCTTGCTCCATTATCTTCCCTGGCACAGAAGTTAAACTAACTGGTCTGTAGTTTCCTGGGTTGTTTTTATTTCCCTTTTTATAGATGGGCACTATATTTGCCCTTTTCCAGTCTTCTGGAATCTCTCCCGTCTCCCATGATTTTCCAAAGATAATAGCTAGAGGCTCAGATACCTCCTCTATTAGCTCCTTGAGTATTCTAGGATGCATTTCATCAGGCCCTGGTGACTTGCAGGCATCTAACTTTTCTAAGTGATTTTTAACTTGTTCTTTTTTTATTTTATCTGCTAAACCTACCCCCTTCCCATTAGCATTCACTATGTTAGGCATTCCTTCAGACTTCTCGGTGAAGACCGAAACAAAGAAGTCATTAAGCATCTCTGCCATTTCCAAGTTTCCTGTTACTGTTTCTCCCTCTTCACTAAGCAGTGGGCCTACCCTGTCTTTGGTCTTCCTCTTGCTTCTAATGTATTGATAAAAAGTCTTCTTGTTTCCCTTTATTCCCGTAGCTAGTTTGAGCTCATTTTGTGCCTTTGCCTTTCTAATCTTGCCCCTGCATTCCTGTGTTGTTTGCCTATAGTCATCCTTTGTAATCTGTCCTAGTTTCCATTTTTTATATGACTCCTTTTTATTTTTTAGATCATGCAAGATCTTGTGGTTAAGCCAAGGTGGTCTTTTGCCACATTTTCTATCTTTCCTAACCAGCGGAATAGCTTGCTTTTGGGCCCTTAATAGTGTCCCTTTGAAAAACTGCCAACTCTCCTCAGTTGTTTTTACCCTCAGTCTTGATTCCCATGGGACCTTACCTATCAGCTCTCTGAGCTTACCAAAATCTGCCTTCCTGAAATCCATTGTCTCTATTTTGCTGTTCTCCCTTCTACCCTTCCTTAGAATTGCAAACTCTATGATTTCATGATCACTTTCACCCAAGCTGCCTTCTACTTTCAAATTCTCAACGAGTTCCTCCCTATTTGTTAAAATCAAGTCTAGAACAGCTTCCCCCCTAGTAGCTTTTTCAACCTTCTGAAATAAAAAGTTGTCTGCAATGCAGTCCAAGAATTTGTTGGATAGTCTGTGCCCTGCTGTGTTATTTTCCCAACATATATCCGGATAGTTGAAGTCCCCCATCACCACCAAATCTTGGGCTTTGGATGATTTTGTTAGTTGTTTAAAAAAAGCCTCATCCACCTCTTCCACCTGGTTAGGTGGCCTGTAGTAGACTCCTAGCATGACATCACCCTTGTTTTTTACCCCTTTTAGCCTAACCCAGAGACTCTCAACACTTCCATCTCCTATGTCCATCTCTACCTCAGTCCAAGTGTGTACATTTTTAATATATAAGGCAACACCTCCTCCCTTTTTCCCCTGTCTATCCTTCCTGAGCAAGTTGTATCCATCCACACCAACATTCCAATCATGTGTATTATCCCACCAAGTTTCAGTGATGCCAACAATGTCATAGTTGTATTTATTTATTAGCACTTCCAGTTCTTCCTGCTTATTACCCATACTTCTCGCATTTGTATATAGGCATCTAAGATACTGGTTTGATCTTTCCTCCCAGTTTTGTCCTGACCCTCCTTTCTCTCTGCCAATATAGCCCACACTCCCTCTCGTTTCTGACCCATCTCCCAGGTCTCCATGTTCCCCACTTACCTGTGGGCTTTGCTCACCTGTCCCCTTCGAACCTAGTTTAATAGTTTAAAGTTTAATAGCATCCCGTGGTCTAGGAAGCCAAAGCCCTCCTGGCGACACCATCTTCGCAGCCAGGCATTCACCTCCATGATGCATCTGTCTCTGCCCGGGCCCCTACCTTTGACAGGAAGAATCAAAGAGAATACCACCTGCGCTCCAAACTCCTTCACCCGTACTCCCAGAGTCCTGTAGGCAGCATACCTCCCGAGATGAAATGTCAGGGCGACAGATGGGCGCCTCCGTCCCCCTCAGCAGAGAGTCTCCGACCACCACTACCCTACGTTTCCTATTCACAGTGGTGGCAGCAGACCTCCCAGCCTTAGGGGTACAAGGCTTCTCCTCCTTTACTGTAGGGGGTGATGCCTTCTTTCCTGTATCAAGAAGAGCATAACGGTTACCTATTACCATGGCGGGAGGGTTCGGAGCAGGGGTGGAGCACTGCCTGCTGCCAGAAGTAACCAGCTGCCAGTGTCCACCCTGAGCCATCTCCTCCTCCACCAGTGGTGTATCAGCAGTCCTGTGTACTGGGACAGCTACCTCAGCTGTCTCCACATGGACACTGTCCAGGAATTGCTTGTGGATTCGGATGCTCCTCAACCTAGCCACCTCCTCCTGTAGCTCTCCCACCTGCTGCCTGAGAGATTCCACCAGCAGGCACCTTTCACATTGGATGGTCCCCCCAGCCTGGATATCAGTAAGTGGAAATTGCAAGTTACAGTCTCTGGAAAACCACACCAGGATCTGGGTAGAAGCATCCATGCTCAGGCACTCTGTCTGGCTACAGGCGCAGGTGGAGGAGACAGAAGCAGTGCTGGCACAGGTGTTGCGCGTCTTCCTAACCATCGTAAGCCTCCCTCTGTCAAACTCCCGTCTGCAGCCCCCTGTCCGCTGAAAGGGTTGTTTAAGCAAGAAGTTTTAGGTTTTAAGGGGAATAAAGGGAAAACAGTTGTGCATACAAGGTATGAATTGAGCTGCTAACATAGTCAAACACATCCACACTGCTCTAGCAGATTTCTCCTTACATAAGAATGGTTGAAACTGGCAGTATGCTTGGTTACTATCATAATCTATTGGTTGGGTTTGATTTTTCAGCAGTTAAAGGGCAGAGTTGGAACATGCAGTATTTAGGACTCTTGTAGGTTTTGTTTACTATCAATGACCCAGATTAAGCATAATTTTCTGAATAAGCAAAAGCAAAGTGAGAAGAAGCCACATGGCATTTAATCCATCTTTGATAAATTGTATGTTAACATCTTCACACCATTTCTGTGTATATACACACACACACACACAGAACAGATAGAGGGATTCTTGTACTAAGAATATGAAGGTAATCAGTAGCAGTGGTTGGAGAACTGCAACTGCATTTTAAAGAAAGTTTCCAGTAGGAAGATGAGAGCTTACATATAATAATGATACAATGAACTCATGACTAATAGCTAAGGGCCTGATTGACTCTTATTTATGTTAAGTTATGCCTTACTATGGATTAGATTGTAGGCCACAAGCCAGGAGTAAGAGGCAATGCATAGTTAGGTAGCCTTAACTAGAGCTGTCACTGTCCATACCATTTTATATACACTTATACGTAAATAGATCTTTCGATTTATAATTTTATTCATGAGATTATTCACAAATATGCATGTTTACATGGTCAGGTCAAAAGTCAGTCCTGCAGCCCTTGAGAAAAGGAAATTCTTTTCAGGGATACATCGCACAAGCATGTAGGGACAAAATCAGAAAGGCTAAGGCACAAAATGTGTTTTACCTAGCAAGGAACAGAAAAGAATAAGAAGAAAAAGAGAAAGAATGGAGGTTGCTCATACCTCTGAAATGTTCGTAACTGTGTACAAAACGTTATGGTTATTTCAAGTTAACCTTGACTTAATACAGCTTTGAAACTTTACTATAAAGAAGAAAAATGCTGCTGCTTTCTCTTTATTTTTTAGTAGTTGACATTAACACAGTACTGTACTATATTTGCCTGTATTTGCTTTTTGGGGGGGTCTCTGCTGCTTCCTTATTGTGTACTTCTGGTTCCAAATGACATGTGTGGTTGACTGGTCAATTCATAACTGTGTTCGTAACTGTGAGGTTCTACTCTAGCTATCTTGGAAAACAGGAAGAAAGAGTACCCCCCCTCCTCCCGAAGAATTATAGACCAGTCAGTCTAACTTCGATTCCTGAAAAGATACTGGAATAAATTATTAAACAATCAATTGGTAAGCACCTAGAGGATAATAGGATTTTGAGGAATAGCCAGCATGAATTTGCAAAGAACAAATCATGCCAAACCAACCTAATTTCCTTCTTTGACAGGGTTATTGGCCTAGTAGATGTGGGGGAAAGCAGTAGACATGATATACCTTGATTTCAGTGAGACTTTTGACAAGATGTTCTCATAAGCAAACTAAAGAAATGCAGTTGAGATGAAATTACTATAAGGTGGTTGCACAACTGGTTGAAAGACTGCACTCAAAGAGTAGTTATCAATGGTGTGCTGTTAAACTTGGGGAACGTATCTAATGGGGTCCTACAGCAGTCAGTCCTGGGTCCAGTACTATTCAATATATTCATTGATGGGTTGGATAATGGAGTGGAGAGTATGATTGTAAAATTTGCAGATGACACCAAGCTGGGAAGGATTGAAAACATTTTGAAGGACAGGATTAGAATTCAAAAGGACCTTGACAAATTGGAGAAATGGTCCGAATTCAACAAGATGAAATTCAATAAAGGCTAGTGCAAAGCACTACACTTAGGAAGGAAAATCAAATGCACAACTACAAAACAATGAGTAACTGCCTAGGTGGTAGTACTAATGAATAGGATCTGGGCATTACTGTGGATCACACATTGGAATATGAAAAAAAACAAAGTGATGCAGTTGCAAAAAAGGGCTTAAATCATTTTGGGATATAATAACAGAAGTGTCAGATGTAAGAGATGGGAGATAATTGTCCTGCTCTGCTCAGCACTGGTGAGGCCTCAGCTGGAATACTGTGTCCAATTCTGGGCACCGCACTTTAAGAAAGATGTGAATAAATTGGGGAGAATCCAGCTGAAAACAGTTTTTTTTAAAACAGTAACCTATGAGGAAAGTTTGGAAAAAAAAAAAAACCTGGGCATGTTTAGTCTTGGAAAAAGAAGACTGAGGGGGAATCTGTTAAAAGTCTTCAACTATGTTAAGGACTATACTAAAGAGGACTGTGGTCAATTGTTTTCCATGTTGACTGAAGGTAGGACAAGAAGTAACATGCTTAATCTGCAGCAAAGGAGATTTAGATTAGATATTAGGAAAACTTTCTAAATAAGGGTAGATAAACTCTAGAACAGGCTTTCAAGGGAGGTTGTGGAATCCCCATCACTGGAGGGTTTTTAAAAAAAATCAGGTTGCAATAACACCTGTCAGAAATATTGTATATTTACTTGGTCCTGATGACTTTGAGGTCCCTTCCAGCCCTACATATCTGTGATTATATGGTTCTATATTTTATGCATTTATCTCACCACCTTTCCCAAAATGGCTCATCCCTAATTTTGTTTATATTTTAAATCTAGCACTATAAGTCCTGACATAGCTATTCCAGATTGCTGAAAATTCAGACGTAGCCCTGTCACAGATCTTACCTTTCCTGTGTTGAGATGCAGCTGTGCCTCAGTTCCCTCTCATCCTTGGATAGTTGGGCAATTTCATACAGTTTAGCCCTCTTAGTCACACCATAAAGGTCCCCCCTTCCAGAGTACTGAAAAGTCCAAATAGAACAAGGCACAGTTCTCTGCCCTCTGCAGGCCACAATCCATTTCCTTCCACCCTCCGTGGAAGCCCCAGCTTGTGACTCCCTAAACAAGAGTGAGTTCACATTAGAGCTCAAGACCCCACAGCTTCTTTTGTGCCAGGTCATATAGTACTTCTGCTTTCATTACAAATCAAAATTGTCATCTCATTTGCTGGCTCACATGCTGTCTGCTACTGCACTGAACACTTACCCCTCCCTGCAGATCATTTCCCTGCTTCTTAAAGCCTACTTCGCCTCTGTGTTTCTCAGGCTTCCTTCCATACCTTTTCAACAGAAAGAGCCATTCCAAGCCTTTCCCCCGATCTACATCCTGTGTAGCGAGACCCACAAGTCTGATTTCTTTCTATTTTGAGGGAAGGCTGTTCCTTATAGTCTTTGGCACTCTTTCCCAGTATGCCTTGTTGCAGCCAAGATGCTTCTGGGAAATACACCTTCCAGAATTTGCTTGTGCTATGTTTAACCAGGACCAAGGTATAGCATCCCTTGGAGACTCCTGTTACTGGCACACTAATTACAATCATTTAAAAAAAGTACTGCTGTATGATACCCTTCACAGCACAGAAAATTTTAAGGTAAACATAAATTGCTGTGTAGGCCTGTCTTCTCATGAATAATGGGACATGGGTGAGGCTTCATTTCTTGAGAGACAGGATTAGGGAGGTAAATGGATCAGCAGACTGGAAACAGAATGTCTGTACTAGCTAAGAAGCTAAGATAAGGGGGAATACCCGGGGAACCATTCACAGTGAACAAGATGAGCCTGAAATATAAGATGAGGTAAAGAGTAAGTTGTTCATAGATAGTGAGTGCTGTACAGGGATTAGTTCCTACAAAGTGACCAAGCCAATCCCAAAATGTGACACATTAAATTGCATTTATTATACATTGTGTAAATGCATATAAAGGAAGAGGTTTGCTGTGTAACAATGGATGTATGGTGTGTCCTTTACTCTCCCCCTCCACTCCTCAAGCTTTAGTTTGATCAACTTAGGGCTAGTTTACACTGGCAGCACTTTAACGTGGCTTGTGTGGCTTGTGCTCTAAAAACAAAACAAAACACCCCCACAAGGGGCATAGCTCCCAGCACTGGTGCACTGTCTACACTTACGCTTTACAGTGCTGAAACTTGCTGCGCTCGGGGGGGTGTTTTTTCACACCTCTGAGAGAGAAAGTTGCAGTGCTGTAAATTGCCAGTGTAGACATGACTTCGGAGTAGCTTTGCTGGATGCCGAATAAAGGAACCTAAGTGATAAGGCTAGAGTTGAACTAAGTTCATGGTGAACCAAGTAGAAAAAGTCTCAGGAGAACCCCAACATAGTAGTTCCATTACTCTGATCCGCTCATGTGGAGTGGGTAATATTTACATTCCTTAGTTTACGGGTTGCAACCTAGCATTAGGGGAAATGGAACTGGAAGGATGTAAGGGTTTAAATATGAGGAAGTTAGTATCTCACTGGAAAAGTGGGTTAAATCTAAGGGTGGACGCTATGTATCCTAGAAAAGTATAAGGAGGAAGCTGGGACCAGGTCAAATAGGAACTCCAGAGACTGGTATTAAATAATAATAATAATTTTAAAAAATGCTTGGCAGAGCAGGGTAGAGGTCCATTAAATCCCATAAATACACAAATTATTGACAGAACACAGAAAAGGTTTGTTAAATGCCACTGAAATTTTCAAAAAGTAGGACCCACTGGCATCCATGCAAAAAAAATTGTACCTAGAATTATTTACCCTAAGGCAAAGAAAGCCCAGATCTAGGCAGCAATTTTACAAGGATTATTTCTGGTGGTTAAAACTTTACAAATGAAATGTGCCACCTGGAGGTATAAATGCAAAAAAGCATAAAGAGTAAATCACAATTGTAGAGGAGAAAACAAACTAAATGGAAAAGATAACTGAAAGGTCAGGCCAAACGCAATGTCTGTTACGTATTTGTATAAATCCAAACTAAAATACAGCTGTCCTTCAAGGACTGTATTTAGTGAGATTTCCAGACAAAGTGTATTAAGTTGTTTTTTTTTTTTAAGTGCAAAAAAAAAAATAAGCAGATAAAAATAAGCTTAGAGCCTCCAAAAAAAAGTCAGCTAAAAATGTGTTACTCTGGGAAATAAAATAGAGTTATGGTCCCAGGATTTAGTAGCTATTAAGTGTCTTATTTGGAAGTGTCTTATTAAACAATAACAAATGGAGGTGAGTATTTAAGAAAAAGTGTGCAGTTAAAAGGAGCTTTTGCACAAATTAACACTGCAGAGCTCAGAGGGGATTAAATACTTGGGTGTAGTGGAAGTAAAAAAGTATTAGAGAGGACTTCAAGGTATTTAAAACAAAACAATGCTTGGTTTGGTAATTAAACTTAGTTATGACAGTATGACTTAATGCATTCATGCCTGTTAAAATCCTTAGTGAGCAAACACATTTTGCAAAGGGGAGGCAGGTGGGGACAAATACCACTGGTATGCTTCCCTGCCTGCTGCCAGAAGCCTTTACAGCCATTCTGAAGGAAATGGGCCCTTGCTAGTAAATATGTCTATAAATGGTCAATTTTGCTGGCTGCTGCAGGTACAAAGACAATCTAATTTAAATTAGGGCTGTCAAGCAATTAACAAAATTAATCACGCAATTAATCACACTGTTAAACAATAATATAATACCATTTATTTAAATAGTTTTGGATATTTTCTACATTTTCAAATATATTGATTTCAATTACAACACATAATAGAAAGTGTACAGTGCTCACTTTATTTTTATTATAAATATTTGCACTGTAAAATACAAAATAAATAGTATTTTTCAATCCACCTAATACAAGTACTGAAGTGCAATCTCTATCATGAAAGTTGAACTTACAAGTGTAGAATTATGTACAAAAAATCACTGCATTCAAAAATAAAACAATGTAAAACTTTAGAGCCTACAAATTCACTCAATCCTACTTCTTGTTCAGCCAATGGCTCAGACAAACAAGTTTGTTTAAATTTGCCGGCAATAATGCTTCCCGCTTCTTGTTTACAATGTCACCTGAAAGTGAGAACTGGCATTCACATGGCATTGTTGTAGCCAGTGTTGCAAGATATTTATGTGCCACATGCACTAAAGATTCATGTGTCCCTTCATGCTCCAACCACCATTCCAGTGGACATGTGTACATGCTGATAACGGGTTCTGCTCGATAACCATCCAAAGCAGTGCAGGCCAACGCATATTTATTTTCATCATCTGAGTCAGGTGCCACCAGCACAAAGGTTGATTTTCCTTTTTGGTGGTTCAGGTTCTGTAGTTTCCGCATCAGAGTGTTGCTCTTTTAAGACTTCTGAAAGTATGCTGTAAACCTCATCCCTCTCAGATTTTTGAAGGCACTTCAGATTCTTAAATCTTGGGATGAGTAATGTAGCTATCTTTAGAAATCTCACATTGGTACCTTCTTTGTGTTTTGTCAAATCTGCAGTGAAAGTGTTCTTAAAACGAACAACATGTGCTGGGTCATCATCCGAGACTGCTATAACATTAAATATATGGCAGAATGCGAGTAAAACAGAGTAGAAGACATACAATTCTCCCCCAAGGAGTTCAGTCACAAATTTAATGCATGCATTCTTTTTTTAAATGCCAGCTACAAAAGTGCCATGCAAACACCTTTTCTCACTGTTAAGTGACATTGTAAATAAGAAGCTGGCAGCATTATTGCCCACAAACCCGACTTACGCAAGTCCGCACTTATGGAAAAAGTTCCATAAGCTAGAAATAGGAGGGGTTTTTTTTTTGTACGTAATGGTTGGGTATATGTTTCCGACTTGTGCAAAATTCGAGTTATGCAAGGCATTCCAGAACGGAACGCTTGTGTAAGTTGGGGAGCATCTGTATCCAGTCTGTTCAATCAGAAAGAAAGGCAGGTGAATACTGCACAACATTTTCCATTCATATATTAATTAGATTTTTTAGAGCTAGTGAGGGGAAATTTTATTTTTTTCCCTTTTTTTGAAATTCTAAATTTCAGAAGTTTGATTTCCCTGCTTCTCCAGTTTGACAGCCTTTTGAAAAACAAGGGGGGGGGAGTTAAAAATCATTTCCCATTTAAAAAAAAAATCAAATCTTAGCAAAATAAAAAATAAAAATCTGTCTTGCTCCATTAAATCTATTAAGAGTTAGATGCTGCCATTAGATATAGCTGAGAACCTAGGGAGGCATATAGCTATGGAACTGGAAAGGAAGAAATCTTCAATGAGTTTCCTGCTTCTGCGCTGGGTGATGGTGATGGGTAGATTAATGTACTACACCTCCTTTGCGGGGTATAACATACTCCCTTGCACCCTGCCAGCACCAATGGCTGGCACATAGAGGTGGGAGAGACGGGGAGGCAGCACATAGCCATGGTGGGGGAGTGTCAGACATGCAACCCCTGATCTACCCATTGCCCCTCTGTATTGCAATCTGGTTATGTCCTATGGAGCTGTGTTGGAGACCAGGGGACAAATGAACAATAAATGAATTTGCTTCAGTTGTTTCCACATCCCATTTTTGTCCAATCTCCATGAATAGTCCAGGAATTACTGTCAGGAATATTTACTAAAACAGTGACTTTTCAGAAAATATTGTAGAATATTCACAGAAAGAAAATTCTGTAATAGTGACTAATTGCAATGGAAGTCTGATTCTAAGAGTAACTCTCATCCAGTTGGGAAACAGAAACATTCCATGTAACCTATGTTGTCAGTCAAAACAGCTAGAATTTAAAACATTTGCAAAGCCCTGCTTATGAACAAATTACATACTAAAGGCTATTCATAGAAATTATTCAGTTAATGATTTAAAATACATAGGAGAACAGTTATTAGTCCGGACAAGTCACAAAGAGGACAGACAAATTTTGACCAATAAATGACTGGTTATGAATTATTCCTTCAACTCTACTTAGATTCATAGATTCAGATTTCACAGCCAGAAGGGAGCATTCTGATTACCTAGTCTGACCTGTATAACACAGGCCATAAAACTTCTCCAAAATAATTCCTGGAAGCATATCTTTTAGAAAAACATCCAGTCTTGATTATATCTGAAAGCTAATTTTACTTGTCACATTCACAGCTCAGCAGATAGCTTTCTTAAATGTTTGTTTCTAGGTCTCTCCTGGAAAGGCTGAAATTAAGTCTTTTTAGAGTTAGAGGGTCTAAGGACTTGTGTACATCGGGCAGTTAGTGTGGCTAGGGTGTGAATTTAAAGCCCTCTAGCAATTCTGCACTGACTCCCTGTGTGGAAACACTCACTTTTCATTAAGGGTATGTTTACATAGAAAAAACAACCAACCAACCAAACAAAAACAACACAGCAGTGAGTTTCAGATCCTGGATCAGCTGACTTGGGCTTGCATTACAGAGCTAAAAATAGCAGTGTAGACATTCAGGTTCCGACATGAGCCTGGGCCTTTAGACCTCCCCTCCTTTCTGGGTTTCAGAGCTCAGGCTCCAGCCTGAGCCTGAACATCTACATGCGTAGTGTAACTTAGGTCGATTTACTCTGGTAGTGTAGACAAGGCCTAGAATGTCCACATGGGGAGTTAGTGAGCTCTAGATAGTTCAGGCTTTTTGTAGACAAACCCTTAGTCTGCTTTCACGTACATAGGTTTTACACTGGTATAACTATTGAATTTAATAGTTTAACTCTATTGAATTTAATGGCGTTACTCCTGGTTCACAGTGGTGCAAATGAGAGCAGAATCAAATCCATGTAGTCCTGTACAAGGGACAGCCTGATAGTGCTGAGAGTAGCAGATGCTGGTTTTCTGAATGTTAATTATTGGTTTCCATCTTTTACTTTTCTCCAAATAGCTAGAGGTTTTAGTGTCACTGCTATCCATCTGAAGCATCACATCGACTTAATGTCAATCAGCTAAGTATTAAACGAGTAAAATATTTGTCTCAACAGACAGAGCCAAAATGTTCCCAGAGATTTATAGGGCTCTGTGGTAGGGTGGACTTGGTCCGGAGGCCCCCTGCTGGAGGCCTCACAGCCCTGCATCACCCAGTTCCAGAGTAAAGGAGCAAGAAGTCCTCCAGGGCCTAGAGTGGCTGCAAAAGAGAGGCCAATTAGAGGGGCTTTTGGAGCAACCAATAAGGGGCCAGAAGGACCAGATAAAAGGCAAGCAGCAGAGCAGAGCCTTCATTTGCTGTGTGGAGCTCAGTGAGGGAGTGAAGACTGGGTGACTGGCTGACTGGCACAGCTGCAGTACCATGGACAGCTCATTGCAGACAGGACTGAAACACCCATGGAAGGCTGCTGAAGACTGGGTGCCTGGCTGGCAGGAAGAGCAACGGGACCAGTGTTTGGTCAGTGTGGGCAGGCTGAAGTCCAGGGGGACTGAGCACAGAATCTGGCCATGCCAACAAGGGTACTGAGTTGGGCCCTGCTGGTCTGGTTGAAGACTGAGCCCAGGGTGGCCTGCTGAAACACCACCAGCTGTTGGTACTAAGATGGCCCCCGGTTGGGTAGTTGAAGAAGGCAGTGCCACTGGGAGAAGCCTTAGAGCTATGGCCCCACACCAGGGCTGAGATAAGAACTTGGATTGTATACCCCGGAAGCGGAGGGGGGGGAGGGGCAGTGTTTGCAGCTCAGCCGGAGGGCTGAGTCGCTGAAGACCACCAAGAGAACCATCAGCCGGCAGGTGCTTGCGAGAGATGGGTGCTAATCCGATATAAGAATTAAAACTAAAATCAGACTCACACCCAACCAACCACAGGAGGCTGCCCATGAGAGGCAAGTGCTGTCCCAAAAAAGACTGATTGCAGGTATATCAGCCAGAGAAAAGGGGGTGCTCATGAGAGGTGGGTGCTGACCTCATTGGAGGCTCAAATAAACACTGTGTATTGTAAAATATTAAGGAGGTTATGAATCCCCAAACCAGATCCAATTCACACATGATTCTGGCCTTTCTGGGGCAAGTTATAATTGATCAGCCCACAAAAATATATGAATCCTCTAGAGTGACATAACTGTCACTCATTGCCAGGAACTTGGTCTCATCGCTAAATGTTCTGATTGGTCAGTGAAGTTTTAAAAGCATCCCATTTGTTGCCAATATTCCACACTAAATCTGTGTGCAGAATGAGTGAGGTTAAAGCAGGATTGTTTAAGAGTTTTTCCTTGGTGAGTCAGAATAAGTCTGTTAAATCTGACTCTAACATCGAAAGCTGAAATTTCTAAATGGAATACTCCTTCTGGCCTTTCTGCAACATCTACCAAATGCCAAAACCAAGCCTATGGAGGATTAGACAATATCACACTTAAAAAAGTTACTTCTGCTTTGATTGATATTCCTGGTTCTATTTAACTGTAGGAAACATTATTCAAACCAATAAAATCCTTTTGTGACTGAATGAACCTCTGTATTCACACTTTACATGCTACTGTAAAAATCTTTGTACAAAATATACCTTGTTAGGTATCATTTGAAAACTTGTACCTCACTGGTCAATAATATGGTGAAATATGTGTGGCAACATTATAATGTAAAGTTATGAATGTACGCTGAAATTGTTACTGAAATAAGTTTACCAGACAAGTCTGGGGAGAAGGGAAACCTATTCCTCAAATACAAAGGACAATATAACACCTTTAGCCAGGTGTCATCAAAGTTGTTTGGCAGTTAGAGATCAAGTGGCCATTCTTTGTCAAAGGGGGAGCAGGAACAGATTGAAATGTATTTTTCTGAGTTACCCCTAGATACAGTTCCTTCCCACCGTGAGGATGGAGACATGGACTCTCATGGTGTAAGTGGTTCCATGTTGATGCTTGCTAAAGGGTGACTGGACTATAAAAGTGCCAGGCAAAAACACCCAAGATACTCTGTCTTTCTCTCCCTTTTACTAAGAAGACAAAGGAACCAGCCTTTGGACTTCAGGAGTGATCCTGACATGAAAATTTGATCAGCAATTTTGTTGGGAACCCATGGTAAGGATTTTTACTTGAACCAAGTCTAGTTTGTTAAGTTTCAGCTACCAGGAAACATTTTATCTTTAATTCTCTTGTAACCATTTCTCACTGTAATGCCTTATACTTGTACTCACTTAATGTCTTTGTAGTTAAAGAAACTTGTTTTATTCTTTAATCATAATGAATCCAGTGTTGTGTTTAAAGTGAACCGTGTAGGTAACTACAGTTAACAAACTAATGAATCTTGACCCTTTTAAGGGGAAATGGGCCTCTAATATCGGAAGTGTCCAGAAGAAGGATGGACAGTGCAGAAGAACATTTTTGGGACTGGAAGTGTGTTGGGGTCAGCCTGCAAGTGGTAAATAAGGCTGGTGGAAGCCACAATGTGGCTACTGTGTCACTGATAGGCTGCAGCTACACATACTCAGGGTGTGAGTTGCATGGTGTTTGCTGCTGTAGCTCCCAATCGCAAAAAAACAGCCAAAGCTGTCATTGCAGGACAGGTGATAACACCCCCTCACTAGTCTGCATTGCACTCCAAGAATGTGACACCCTTAAAATTGAATAAAAAGTAAATATGACCACCATTCAAGCAATATTAAAAGGGTGAATACTGGGAGAGTTTCAGAACTTTGAAAAACAACATGATTCCTGAGACACACTCCTAGTACACTCCTAGTACAATCTTACCACTTCTATGGTTACCTTCCCATATTCATTCATTCATTTGTCATAGCCACAAGTGATTGCTGACGCAGTTGGCTAGAATAGAATGTGACAATTTCTTAATGTACAGTGTGGGGTTTTTTTTGCAGGGAGTCCATTATAGCTGTGCTTGTCAAACAGTCTTCCATTTTACTGTGCAGCAAAGACAAGAGACAGAATTGTCTCTGCCTTGAGATACTGACTACTTAGATAACCCCATTGGTAATTGAATTAAATGACTAACTCAACCTCAATAATGTTCATATTATAATTAAAACACACATATTTGCACACCAAGTTTGCATTCAATAATAGATTCCCCCCCCCCACCTTTAGCAAGCTAAATTGGTGCATTATGACTAAAAAACCAAGATTATGAATACAGATATTTTGCTGCAGATATTTTTCTCTATATAAATTTTGATGTAAAGTTTGAAAAAACATAATTGGGTAATTTCTACAGTTATTCCCAACTTTTAATGGCTCAGTACAATATGCCATGTCCATAGGCTCACAGGGTGATCATTTGAGTGGTCTATACCAATCTCTTTAGTTTTTGGATGCACTTTTTTCCAATTAGAGAAAGAAACCATACCACTTTGCTTATTCCTATGACTACACTATAAGCTAGTGGTCTGATTCCCCTGCTCATGTACACATTTGTGCTAGCTCTCATTGGGCTAAGAGGAGTACAAAGAGCAGCATCGCTGTGGTAGCACAGGTAGCCATATTGGAGGCATGGCTGAGCTGTGCTTAGTACATACCCACCGCTACCAGTGCTCCTGTGGATACACTGCTTTTTATATTCACACTAGCTCAATGAGAGCTAGCATCAGTCTGTTTACATGAGCAGGGAAATCACACCCTTACCTTGTAGTGCAGACAATTGGTTGATATTGTACATTTACTGTCTTCCATTCTAAGGTACCATGAAGATCTTTGTGAAGAAGTATTTATAGCGTTATATTGTTCACCTCATAGTTCAAACAAAACTCAGAGGATTGTCAACTGGATAATAAATCAAAGCGAAACATGTCATAAAAATGAAGTGCACAGCTATAAAACTACAGAAACAATATTCCTTTGACAAATGCCTTCCATAGTATTCAGGCAAGTTCTCTTTGAAAGCTGCACAATTTCCATTTCCTTCTATCTAGCTATTAATTATTATTTGAATTACAGTATCATGTAGAAGCCCCCAAAAGAGCTTGCAGCCCTATTCTGTTAAGCACTGTACAAAAAGACTGTGAAAGATAATCACTGCTCCACAGAGCTAATACTCTAGATAGACAAGACAAACAAAAGGTGGAAGAAAGGAAGTATTGTCCCCAGTTTACAGATGAGAAACTGAGGCACTGAGAGATATTAGTTTATTTGTTCTAGTATGTTCATGAGAACCAAACCACTATACAGTGTTAACTAGGGTGACCAGATAGTAAGTGTGAAAAATCGGGACAGGGGTAGGGGGTAATAGGAGCCTATGTAAGAAAAAGCCCCAAATATCGGGAATGTCCCTATGAAATCGGGACATCTGGTCACCCTAGTGTTAACTGGAAACAAATTAGTTAAATCTATCCAAAGGGCAGGGCAGAATTTACAAATTGCTGTGTCTGGAAAGTTTAACATTGCTTCCCAGGTCTTTTAATGTATATATGAACAAACAACACCTGAAATTCAATAAACTGAACAAATACATGGACAAAAATATTTAAAAACTGTGGCAGATGGAGGTACTAGTTGATTTGTAATGATATGGTCAGAATAACAGGGGATAATTTGAATATTTAATCAACAATCATATTGTATTGTCAGCCACTGTAGTTACAAAATGAGCTCAATTACCTCCTGAACCACTTTATCTGTGGGTTATAACTCTGGTCAGGACCCTTTGTCTGTCTTGTTTTTGTTTTGTCTTTTTAGATGGTAATCTGTTTGGGGTCAGAGACACTCCCCTTTTTGTGCTTGTACAGTTCCTAGTCCATTGTGAATGCTACTGGCAAGCAAAAAATGTAGTAGTGCCGTGCACCTTTCTAGAAGCCTGATTGCAGTGGTAAATGCCATTTTTATGAGGCAAAGTTAATGTTTAAAAGGAAACAAAGGCTATTTCTATTAGCTCTTTGTTGTGTATTGTTTATTCAATCTAAAATAAGTCCTTAAAACTTAACAATGTGGTCACTATTGGGGGCAGTTCTTCAGCTGGAATAAATTCTCATAACTATGTCCCCTAGGCCTTACCCCTAGTGCGTGGAAGAATGTCACTACCTTTATTTTTCTCTGAAGGGGAGACATTATAAAACTCACTTTAATGATGTCCAGCGATAGATTGCAGCACCTCAGAGAAACTGTAATAATCCATTGTAAAGAGTACCCCAGTTAATCACAATAATTGTTCTCAACAAATCAGCAGAGGCTGAGCTCCAGATGATAAGACAGATGTGAGGAAGTTCCAAGCTGTTCTTGGTAGTGGAAAATATATAGAAAGAACTGAAAATTTAAATAATAGTAAGAATGACTGTCCTGTAGATGGTTGTGATGATTTTCCTCAATGCTTACACCAGGGGAAAGCAGCTGAGAATTTCCCAGATTATACTCTGTGGAATAATAGTAATATAGTATTTATGATTATTATTTATTGGTATTGCAGTAAAAACTTGGAACCCCAGACACGGGCCAGGATCTTACTGTGCTAGGTGCTGTATGGTGAACAAAAAGTCCGTACCCCAAAAAGCAGCACTCATATCACCTTTCGTAATGTAGATCCTTCACACAGCTTTACATTCACGGCATGTTTAATGAAACTAGCTTATTGTATTAATGTGTTGGCCAATATCTACCAATAGTACTCATTAAGCAGAACTAGGGAGCCAGGGATCAATTCCAATCACAGTCAGAAGTTATTTATTTATTTGGAAATCTATGAAAATATATCTAGACTTGGTTGAGAAAAAGAAATTACACTAAATACTGTAAATAAACCAATCAAAAGTCAGCTATTATTTATGGGGCAAATTCTGCCTGGCCATAGGCGTGGAGTGGAAGAAAGGCATAAGAACATCTCCTCCTCTAGTGCAGCCCATGTAAGGGTTAGAAACAAAAAAAGAGGTTGGCCAGATAATTAATTGCAACCTCTGCTCTTGGATTGCAGTGGCTGCTCTGTCCCTGTTTGCCCAGAGTGTATGAGGACAGGAAAGAGCTGGAGTCCTAGCTCTAGCCCTCCTAAGCATCAGACAGAAGTTGGCCAACCTCATGGGGAATAAGATAAAGCTCAGAAAGGTGAACTCACTGAGCTCCCTCTGGATTGGTGTGGTCCCAACACAGGGCTGTGCCAGAATGGCATAATGTAGCTGTATGTCAGTAAAATGAACACATTCACTATTGCTCACTTGGCTTTGACGTTCACAAAACTTACTCGAGGGATAATAAGTAGGTTCAGTAAGTTTATGATTTAATCTGTTGCCATCAAGAAGCACAGGTAAGGTTGTTATTTTTGTACCAGTCATGAAGTTACAGGTACCAATGTTGACAATGCCGGACATTGCCAACTCTTCATTTTGGTAAAGTTACTTTTCTGCAAAGGTAACAAATTTAATTGACATCCAGGGCAAATTGGGCTAGATCCACAAAGGGCTGTAGGTTCCTAAACACCTCTTTGGATGGCCAAGTCCAAAATTTAGATCCTTAAAAGCCCTGCTCAGCTGCTACCTAGAATCATAGGGTTAGAAGGGACTGCAAGGATCATCTAGTCTAACCCGCTTCCAAGATGCAGGATACCAAACCCTGTGGGCTCCAAAAGTCCTCAGAGACCTAAAGTTTCCACTGATAAAAAGTCCCTTAGGTACATAAAATTGCTGATGAGCATGCATACAGCCACCCCAGTCTTGATGCCTAGTTCATTCCTAAGCCCTAGCAAGATCTCTAACTAGGCATTTGTAGAAATGCTAAATGAAATTGTTTTTAATTGTTCACTTTATTAATGTAACTTCATAAGTAAAGTTTTATGAATGAAACAATATTCATTCATAAAACCGGTTACCCCAATAACTGGCTAATTAACAATTAAGATGCTTGTTAAGAGCCATAGCTGTTCAGTCAGCTGCCTTTGTAAGTTTCACTATCAATCCAATTCCTGCTTAAATCACTGAGACTTGCACTGTTTCAGTATTGTAACTTCTGTTCACCATTTATTACACTTGCCTACAGTGTAACTTCTGTTCACTGTTCGCCATCCATTATACTTGTCTATATTGTAACTTCTGTTCAGTGTTTGCCATATTGTAATTCAAACCCCATTTTAAAACGCTTACTCCATTTTGTAAGGGCTTGCTGCAACCTTCATTTTTGCAAACCCCGCTGTAATCTTATTAGTTTAGTTTAGATGTGTGAATGAGGTATGTATGGATGATGGAATCAACCTCCAGCCCCAGCCTGTCCTGATTAAATGAAGTTCAAACACCAATGGCTGAAGATGCAGACAAGAGCCCTAACAAAGTAAGAAGAATCCACCCTAAAAAGAAAAGGTACAATAAAAGGAAGATCAAAGCCCGGTCCGAGTCTGAAAGTCATGTCTGCAATTGACGGGTGATCAATCACCAAACCTGGAGGCAGCGTGACACTGCAAGACCTATAGACTCTGGACTCAAACTAAAGCCTACAAAAAGAATGGGTGAGATGGAAAACTTTGGAGGAGGGTAACATTCTGCTGCCAACATGGAAGGGAATCGGTGCATGCCCAACAGAGACCCAGCTCGTCCTTGTGCCCGGCTTTCCTGGCCAGTTAGCCGCCACAGGCTACGAACCCAAGCTGCAAACTCAAGACACAGACTCAAGCAGGACTGGTAACTATGCAGCAGCTGCAGAACATCTAATGGATGTGTGTGTGTGTGAATGTGTGTGTGTGTGTGTATAGGTATTAGGTATAATATGTGTGTATAAGGATTAAGATATTAGTTATTGGTCATAAATCAAATTGTTATCATAATAAATGTGGCATCTTTATCTTGTCCCCTTTAATAAGATCCTGCTAGTTTTTATTGGTATAACACATTCCCCTGCCAATGGGGCCCACAGGGCATGTGAGACTGACTGCATGAGACTGAGTGTAGTCTGGTGCTTAGGCACCCAGCTAGGATGTGGGAGATGCATGTTCCAGTCTATGCGCCAATGTCATTATTTATACAAACAGTTTTAAAAGCCCCAGCGCCGCTCCAGAATAGCCCATTTCCTACTTCTTGGGTCACTCTCCTCTGAGGTGGTAGATTTGAGCCTCAGTCTTCCACATCCTGGGTGAGTGCTTTGACCACTGGACTAAAGGTTGTGAGACTCCTGCCATTTTTTCTTTTTGTGGAAAAAGTGCTTATATGCCTAATTGTATGAGATGGTTCATGACTGTGACTCCCAAGAGGAGATGCAGATGGAGGCACCTAACTCCCTTTAATTGGGGAGGCTTACGCCACACCTCTGTCCTCAGAACTTCCTACTGACTATCTCCCTACTCAGATTGCTGGCTTTTGTACATCTGTTCTTAGGGGCCTGGCTCTCCCTAAGCATTGTACAGGGAGCCTGGGCACCTAATTCAGGGCTGTGAATTGCATTATAGCAGCTCAAGTTAGACACTGCAAAGCTGAGTCTAAGTCCCCTTTGTGGATCTAGCCCATTTCACCTGTGTAAATGTCTCTGGGTTAGATCTGGGAAATACTTGCACTGCAGCTGTCCATGCTTTAAATGTGGACAAATGAGGCAATTGATTCTCAAGGGCTGTCGATTTGGTGGCTTTCACAGGCAAGAAAATTCATACAAAGACAAAGTGTCAAAACAAATGATATTCTATTTAAACATTAAAGGGTAATGTATACATTAAGTTGCTGGTGATGACTGTGTTAGATGCTAGTAGTGACAAAAAGTCCCTATTAGATAAATGGTAATGCCTGTAAATAACATTATCATGTAGTATAGTATATGGATAATGTTAATCATTGCATTGTAAGTCATGCTTTAAAGAATGGTAAGAAATCATTCTCTGTCAGAGCAATGGGTTGTTGCAGCCTTAAGGCTTCAGATATAATTTTATTAAAGCAAAGGAAACACACTGTTCTTAATATGATTCAAGCAGAAGAAGTCAGGTTTGTATTACGTTGCTTCAAGGAAGCCAGAACAGTTTATTGTTTACATGTTAATATCATCAAGATTGGAGGAAAACCACTAAAATTGCATGGCAGTCAGCCTATTTTGGCAAATAGCAGGGTGAAAGTCTCTTCAGTATTGCTCCTGCTGTCATGCTGAATGGTTTGGCTACAGGACTGACACTGTAATCCAATGTAGTTGATGAGACTGTGACAGTGGTAGCCAAGGTGTATCCCCAGAGAAGAGAAAATATTTTTTTATAGTGCCTTCCATGTTTAAGGTATCCCCATGCAATTAATTAGATACTGGTTCTAAAGTTACTCTGTAGGCAATCAGGCAACAATTATTTAAGAATTTAAGATAGTTTAAACTATCAAGTCTAAAGGGTCAGTATCTGGCACCCTTATTTACCATGAGTATTGCTTCACTCCTTAACTAGGCTCATTGACCTAGATAGTAACTGTTGGGATTTGAGCACTTTCAAAAATTATTCCCCTTATTTTCATGAGATGTCATGAAATAATACAGAAAAATAAAAATATAAAAATGAAAAAAACCCACCTTTTTAAACAGTACATTTTGAAACATTTTCTTAAAAAAACTCTGAAACAATTCACCTCCACCAGGATATTTCATCAAAATTGATACAGATTTTACCCAAAAAATCTGTTTAGTCAAAATGGCATGTTCTGATGGAAAACTGTTTTGACAAAAACACTTCAACCAGCTCTGCTGCTCAGTGTTTGAGTGTCATTAGAGTGGAAAAACAAACTTCAGAAGGCAAGACCTGATTGGATTGGATGGAAACAACAAAACTCACTGAGAGGCTGTGGGGGGAAGGGAATAGCCTAATACTGGAGGTAGCAGAGTGGGTTGTTCATCTGTTTGGCTACCACAGGTTGGAAGTCAAGGAACAGTCAGATGGCATAGTATCTGAGAGTGGAGGACATGGAGATGAGACTGCCTTAATTAAACTTCCACTAAGTTCAGAAAAGTTTACTTTGGTTTGCTATTAGGCCTAATATGACAAGGTGCAGTCACTTTAGGAATAATGTAGGGGACCCAGCTTTCTGAACCATCTTGGAATCAATAATTAAAATTTAATAGCATAGGCACAACTCATTAGAACATTGTAAAATGATTATATTGTCATGTACTCTTACCAAAATTGGCTATTCAGGAGCTTGGAGAATTGATTATAATACTGATGAAATTATCATACACTAATCAAAATCTTTTAAAATGCTAATAAAATTCCACAGAGAAATTAATCAGGGGTTAAGTAACCTGATTTAGGATTAGAGATGGTTAAACTTGGCTTCAACGGGAGATAAGGAGTGTCAGCATCTCATGGGATCAAGTACTAAAGCAACACAAGAAGCAAGATGAGCACGCAGAGTTCTTAACCTCTTTAAGAGAATGCAGCTCACTCCCCCACTTGACATATGTCAAGACTGATGGAAGCCCCAAATGGATCCCCCACTGTTGTCACCTTTCTTCCAAGTGCCAATGGCAGAAACAAGGACTCAGTTCAATCTGTCTAGGGATCTTTCTCTAAAAGAAATGAAACTATGGCTGAAGTCCTCACCAAGAGCCATACTCCTATTTCTGGCTCTGGGATATTACAGTAAAACCTCCCTGGTCACCTTTACAGATGGTTCTTCTGAGCAAGGATTTGGGATTATTGGGAGCACAGATCCACAAATACTTATTATTTGGGAGCAAAGGGAAAAACAAAGAAAAGAAACATGGCACACATATCAGTATGTCTACAGTTTGATCAATCCCACAATTCATTGTCTGGCTCCTTGAGGTCCAGAATTAGTCGTAACATAATTCCCATCCACTTTAAACTTCACTCATAGACCCAGTTATTCAGTGGTAGCCAGGGATATTAGGCATTAGTTCTCCTCTCCCTGTCTACTACTATCTAGAGAAGTCAACACCACCCGGTGTCACTCTGGTGTGCAGCTACTGGGTTTAATTCCATGACATCATCTCTGTCACTGCTGGTCTGGTGCTGTTGTGAAGTTCAGCTCTGTACCACTGCCATCTAGTGGGTCACTATAAAGTTAGTTCTGAGCTTGTGTGGGCCCCAGTGGGAAGGGAAAGAATGGCAGTGGCATCCACAGGGAGGGAAGCATATGGGGAGAAGAGACTCAGGAATGGGGTTTCATATAAAAGAGTCTGTGACAGGGTTTACTCACCACTCTGGGGCCTCCTGCCAGCTGTCATGGAAATTAGCTCTGCTCACCCTCCTCTTGTGGTGCCCCATCACCATCACTTTTGTTCCAGGAACTGCACCACTCCCAGGACTGTGGCATCCTCTTCAGTGACACTGCCTTCCAGTTGTGCCTACTCTGTGCTCCCCACTTCCAGGAGACCTGCAATCTCTATCCAGCCACTTCTTCAGTAGCAACTGCAGTCCATTGTCCTGGGGCCACTTCCCATGTGGCTAAAGCACCCTCTTCTGCCCTTACATCTGGGCCTCAGCCTGCAGGGCCTAGAATCCAGTCAGGAGCTCTCTCTAGCTCCTCTGATCCCTGCTTGCAGCACTGCTCTGTCCCAGGTGCTGGCAATCCTTCCAGCTGCTATGAGCCTGGTCTTCTCCCCTCAAGCTCCAGTCAGCTACAGAACTCTGCTCTGCCCTGAAGCCCTTCTTATAGAAGCCTGCCACGCCATGATTGGTCACTCCTTTCAGCCCCTTTCTAATTGACTGCCTCTGGCACAGCCTACCTAGGGCTGCTTTTAACCCCTTTTCTGCCAGTGACGGTCAGCCGCCCCATCACAGGGTCCAAGATAGAAATAATAGGGGACTGTGTGTGGGAACGTGGAGGCAGAAGGGAGAGACATATGTGTATATGAATGCACTGATCATGTAGCTGGGGGAGAGCATAAGGAAGCAGCACAATCGGGAATTCTGAAGACTGAATTTTTGGTTTGATGCTGAAAAGGGTGCAAAGTAGGGTGGGACTTCTTATTTCCTTCCTCCCTGGTTATTCATTGCCTGGCATTGTGTAGCCAGTCACAATCTGATGATTTGGCCTTAGATACTACTTCTGCAGCACTTCGAAAATGTAGCTATGAGCCCCACTTTGAATAGGAACAGGATCTAGACAATATATTGATTAATTAATTCAGGATAGTTATTTTTAGTAATTATGTTTAATAAAATCCTATCACCTAAATTCACAGTCAATTGTCTCTTTATATCAAGTATAAAACAACTTTTAAAATAGTACAGCTATAACCATCTGATTTAATGTAGACAATTATTTAGCTAGTTTGATTTAAGTTTGTCTGTTATGTTGCAATTTTTTGGTTTATAAGGAAAAACTCAGAAATGGCACCCTGCTGTTTTAATATAGACAATTGAGTCAGTCAAATTTTATCTCTTCCCATTTTTCCCATTAATGGAAATGGTTCCTTATTCTTGTTAATGCATCATGACAACACAGAGAATACGTATATCTCTCAGTATCTTGACCTCTTTACAAAATTGAAAAGCCTGAACCAAATTTGACTAAATATTTATAGGGACTGACCTTGACTGTTGCTACATGGTATATTGTATTATGACAGCGCTAATTATTCCTGAGATACAGGCATCTGGAAATTGTCATTTTGCATTGTGCAAAAGAATAAGCCTTTCTTTACTGCATGATAAATATAATCACAGCATGATAAACATTCCAGTTGTGTTGCTTTTCCACATTCTGACCTGAATCTGTATTAGATTTCAAGTAGGGTTAAGAATATCCATTAGCTGTGTCCTTATAAATCATTCCTACTTAATATTGCAGAAAGGAAGTGTGATTCAATGAAAGGTACTAAAAGAGTAAAGTCAGACAGCATGAATACACAAATCAAGGTCGTTAAAATACAGAGAACACAAGTTCAGGAATTCAATATGCATTTAGACTCCGATTCTGCTCTGAGTCAGATCCAGTGCAAGTCTATCAACTTCACTGGGGTTCCTCAGGATTTGAGTCAGGGCATATTGTTATAAGATATATGCATAGGAAACCTTTTGGTTAAATTTAATCACCTTCTCTCAGCAGCAACCATTAAAAAGCTTAAGTAACTGAGCTTCAGGGGGGATCTCTTTGGTGGGAGGGTGAAAATGGAATTCACTTTTTAACCCAGAGAGAAATTCCCTCCATGTTTGCTATTCGAGCCCATAGCTATGAAACACTGTCCTGGAACACAGCTCTGAAATATTTCTCCTACTGTGCATTTTGATTTGAGACCGACAATTATTGTAGGTCTTAGGCTTAATAGCTCTCATTATTAAGTGTGATTTACTGGAAGCATATAGTAGAAATGTATTGTGTTAGATGTATGTGGAGTTTGTGATTGCTTTTAATATTGTTTATCATTGTGGTTTTCTTAGCTAGGTTGAATGTCATAGAGCCTTAAAGATATACATTTCAAATGTATACACTTGTAATATTATTGGTCTTTATCTGTGGTTTTCTTGGCTAGTTTGAATGTCAGAGAGAGCTAAAGAAGATATACATCCAAAATGTAGGTTACACAAATAAAATAGCATATTTTTCTTATTTCTGAGTGTATTCATTACTGGTAAAATCTGCAGACTAAATATATGTATTTTCTAGCAGCTAAAGGGAAATCTGTGCTGTGTACCTGGGATAAAACACAGGCACTACAAACTATACTGGCACAAATGATTTATCTTTATAAGATCTATATACTATTTTACTAGAATTTCTCTCTCCTCCTCTGCTATTTTTTTTTACAGTTTCTTTATATTTAGTTTCACACTTTGCCTCTTATGCACCCATACACTATTACTTAGGTTTCCTATGCATATATCTTGGTCGTTCCACTACATACAAAGGCTCCATGAGTATAGACCATTGACCCTAACTTGATCTTGGAGGGTCTATAAGTTAAGGTAACATATAATGTATCTGCTAATCAAGCTTATAGAAAGAATAATGGAAGTTATTGAAGCTGTAACTACATGATGAAGAAGAATAAAAATATAGGTATTAAAAATAGGCTTTACTATTGATCGTACGTATGAAGTGTTAAAGGATTAGAGTGAAGCCTAGTAGCAATTGGCATAAGATAGCATGAATAATATGTGGTTGACCAAAAGTTATGGAATGAGACGTCCTTGACCTAAGGTTATAAAAATTAGCAATATGTATCTTGTGATAGTTTAGCAATTCATTTTGTGATAAACAGGTAAACCGCAAACAAACAGACGATAGCATCTTAGGGCTTTTTACAATAAGAGCTAACTGCATTGATGTATCAAAACTACTGGGAAAGGGACTGATGCAAATGGTTGTTTAACTTCTGGAAATGTAAGTATGGTCCACTGGAATATCTCCTATGGATGACTGGAACCCTAAAATTGGTCTCCTAGAATATCGGATAGGAATAGGAGCATGGGATTTGTGTGGGTGAAATGGGAAAAGGTATATAAAAGACTTTCAAAGCCAACCTCAGTTGGGACACTGAGATGCCGACATGGGGGCAACCAGGTAGGAAGCCTGGCTCAGCTCCTTCCTCTTGTGATGAGCGCCATTGACTGTGTCTTCCATCTTAGTTTCTAATGGTCTCCATAAGGTTGTAAATATGCACAATGTAAGTATGAACAATGCTGGAACCCACTTTATTATATTTATCTTATACTTACACTTATGTATATTTATTTTATATTTCAGTTATATTGTCTGTGTTAACTAAAGCTCATTACGTGTGTGCTTCACCAATCTCATCTTTTCAATGAACTCTAAATAGCTGCCTGAAGAGAGAGAGAGAGAGAGAGAGAGAGAGATCTATATCTATATAGAATGATTCCAAAAGAAACGTACCCTCTGATCTTGCAAGTGACTCCATACGGACAGACCCTGCACTGAATCCCATTGCCTTCAATAGGGGGCTGGCTGCATGGAGTACATTACATGGTTGGGTCCTTAGTGCCTTCACGGGTATTAGGTTTCTGGACGTGGGCAGGATGAAGCCAGGACAGGGCTCAACACCTTCACACTTGGCAACTGAGGCGAGTATGATGCAGCATCTACAAGGATGATGTTGAGGGTACTCCAGTACATATCACATGGAAGCTCCCAGGAGTCAGCCAGAAGTTCTCCTAGAGTCTTTGAATGTTGTGTAGACCTCCCCACACACCTCCAGGAAAAATGCCTCGCAGTGCTGAGGGCAGAAGCTATCCGAAAGATTATTTGAATCCTTCAGACAATTTATAAAACATTTCAGGCTTTGCCTTTGACTGGGATTGTCACAAAATGAAAACACTCAGAAATCCAAATGGCATTTCAAAAATACCAAACACATTTTACCAAGCTCCTCCAATTCTTCGTATTCAGGCTAAATCTCTTGACAAAGTAGCCAGTTAGTCAGTATAACTTCAGAGGATAAAAACTTTCCCCTTATTGAGAAACTATTTTGCAACTCCACAAGCAAATCCAGAACCCAGAAAAACAACTGAACTTACCTCATGTGTTGCAAGTGTAACCCTTCTGCCCATCTAAGTTGGCAGCAACAAGGGCCGGGTTCAGTGTCTAGGGGTTCCGTTCCAATAACGCAATGCAAAACCGGCTCAAGCCCCCACCCAGTGACCTGGGACAATTACATACCACCCCCTGGGTGCCTCTAAGGCCTGGTCTACACTAGGCGTTTATGTCGAATTTAGCGCCGTTACATCGAATTAACCCTGCACCCGTCCACACCACGAGGCTATTTAGTTCGACATAGAGGTCTCTTAAATTCGACTTCTGTACTCCTCCCCAACGAGGGGAGTAGCGCTAAATTCGACATGGCCATATCGAATTAGGCTTGGTGTGGATGGAAATCGACGGTAATAGCTCCGGGAGCTATCCCACAGTGCACCACTCTGTTGACGCTCTGGACAGCAGTCCGAGCTCAGATGCTCTGACCAGCCACACAGGAAAAGGCCCGGGAAAATTTGAATTCCTTTTCCTGTCTGGGCAGTTGGAATCTCATTTCCTGTTTGGACAGCGTGGCGAGCTCAGCAGCACTGGCAACGATGCAGAGCTCTCCAGCCGAGATGGCCGTGCAATCCCAGAATAGAAAGAGGGCCCCAGCATGGACTGATCGGGAAGTCTTGGATCTCATCGCTGTGTGGGGCGATGAGTCCGTGCTTTCCGAGCTGCGCTCCAAAAGACGGAACGCAAAGATCTATGAGAAGATCTCTAAAGCCATGGCAGAGAGAGGATACAGCCGGGATGCAACGCAGTGCCGCGTGAAAATCAAGGAGCTGAGACAAGGCTATCAGAAGACCAAACAGGCAAACGGACGCTCCGGATCCCAGCCCCACACATCCCATTTCTACGAGGCACTGCATTCCATCCTTGGTGCGGCCGCCACCACTACCCCACCACTGACCGTGGACTCTGAGGATGGGATATTGTCCAGGGCCGGTTCCTCGGACATGTTAGCAGATGGGGAAGATGAGGAAGGAGATGAGGAGGACGAGGCAGTCGACAGCGCTTACCAAGCTGATTTCCCCGACAGCCAGGAGCTCTTCATCACCCTTACAGAGATGCCCTACCAACCCTCCCCAGCATGTAACCCGGACACAGATTCAGGGGAAGGATCAAGCGGTAAGTGCTTTAAACATATAAACCTTTATTTTTTACAAAACTTGAATAGTAAGAGTAATAACAATCTGTGATTCATGATTTCTTCCCCCTGGGCGCTTAAGTAATCTGTAACAACTATTTATAAAAAAATCAAACAGTGTCCGGTTGTGCATGATTGTGCTGCCCAAGCTGCTCCACTCTTTAGTCCCTGCTACTGCAGCTAGATGAAAATCCTGTCTATATGTCCGGGGATAGAGCAGTAGACCTCCACGGACATCTCCACAAAGCTCTCCTGCAAGTAATGGGATAGCCTCTTCATCAGGTTCCTGGGGAGAGCGGCTTTACTTGGTCCTCCGAAGTACGAGATGTTCCCGCGCCAGGAGAGAAGCAGGTACTCTGGGATCAGTGCCTTGCATATCATGGCGGCATAGGGACCTGGTCTCTGCAGGCTTTCTTGAAGCATCCTTTGGATCTCGGTGTCCGGGATCCTCATGAGGGTAATGTCGCTCATGACAACCTGCTTTGAATTAGGTAGGGGACTGTTAGTATTGGGACTGCTTGCAACAAGTTCCTTTACAGAACTGTGACCGCTGGTTTACAGCCACGCGGTGGGGGCGGGAGAGGGCCAGCATCCAGGGATCTTTCCCTGGCACATCCGCGAGGGGGTGGGACAGGGCCAGAGTTACTGCTTGGCCGATTGCTGGCAGCACAGACTGGCAGTGCTTTCAATGTGAAAGGTGGCCAGTGGTACTCCTAAAGTTTTAATCTGCCACAAATCTACGGCTTACCATGTTTGCCTGCTACAGAGAGTACCGTGTCCTGCCCCGGTTCCCAGATCGGCAGTGCAAAAGCCCAGGCACTGAAGGCGAGGTCCGAAAATTCGACCTTGTCCTCAGTGCGCATGTGATAGGTGTGGTTCATGGTCTTGTTCACAGAGAAAGACTATGTTCTTGATTCACAACTACATTTATCTTTCGGAGGAATTCACTGCCTTTTCCTCATTCCCACAGCCACATCTGCAACTGTCTCCCAACCCAGCCTGGCAACACACTCCCAGAGGCTAGCGCACATTAGGCGGAGGAAGAAGAAGACGCGAGAGGACATGTTCTCAGAACTAATGGGCTGCTCCCGAGCCCAGGCAGCACAGCATAACCAGTGGAGGGAGAATTTGTCCCAAATGCACCGGACACACATGGAACGTGAGGAGAGGTGGCGGCAGGAAGACCAGCAGGCGACTCAAACGCTGCTTGGACTTCTGAGGGAGCAAACGGACACGCTCCGGCGCCTTGTTGATGTTCTGCAGGAACGGAGGCAGGAGGACAGAGCCTCGCTGCAGTCTATCAGTAACCGCACTCCCCCGCCACCAAGTCCCATACCCCCCTCGCCCAAAGTCCAAAGAAGGAGGGGCGGAAGAGTCCGTGAAAACTCTCACTCCACCCCTGCAGACTGCTCAAGCACCAGAAGGCTGTCATTCCCCAAAATTTGAAAAGTCCTTTCCTGGCAGCCTCACCCAAGCCCCCGTCCAAGTTTCACCCCCCAGTTTCATGTGTGGTTGTTAATAAAAAATACGTTTCTGTTCATTACTGTTTCAGTCATGCTGTTTTGAGGGAGAGTCTGTCTGCAGGGGGGGAAGGGGCTTGGTAATTGGACAGGACAGTCACCTTTAGCAGGCTACAGAGGCGGGGGCAGGTCCAGCAGCAGGGCACATACACAGTGCAGTGACTAGTTACCCTGGTCAGTCTGGGAGGTGGTTTTCATGTTCTGTGGGGGGCGGGGGGGGGGTTAGTTGCTCTGTGACTTTGTGGCGGGGGAGGGCAGTTACAGATCGTATGCAGCGGTCCTTGTCCTGGATCACAGAGCCATGCAGCAGGGGATCTGTAACCCTCCTCCCCCTGCCATAAAGTCACATAGCACCCACATACACGCAGTCCCACTCAGGAGGGCTGGCAGGCTCCGTTGAAACAACCAGTCCGCTACTGTGAATCCTGTCATTCCTGGAGTTTAGAAGGATCATTTGCATCAGTACACTACACCCGCTCCCCACCACAGTCTGCGTCCCCGGTTTCAAAGATTCCCGGGAAAACAGTACTAAAGACAACGGTGTTCAATAACAAAAGTAAAACTGATTTTATTTTTTTGGAAGGGGGTGGAGGGGGTCTGTAACTGGAGAGGATAGTCATCCTTAACTGGGTAAAGAAACGGGGGCAGGTTCAGCTTCTCTGTACAGAAAATTAAAAGTCACTGGTTACCCTGCTCACTGTGGAACCTGGCTTTCAAAGCCTCCCGGATGCACAGCGCGTCCCGCTGGGCTCTTCTAATCGCCCGGCTGTCTGGCTGGGCGTAATCAGATGCCAGGCTATTTGCCTCAACCTCCCACCCCGCCATAAAGGTCTCCCCCTTGCTCTCACACAGATTGTGGAGCACACAGCAAGCAGCTATAACAATGGGGATATTGGTTTCGCTGAGATCACAGCGAGTGAGTAAGCTTCTCCATCTCCCCTTGAGACGTCCAAAAGCACACTCCACCACCATTCTGCACTTGCTCAGCCGGTAGTTGAAGAGTTCTTTTTCAGAGTCCAGGGCGCCAGTGTAGGGCTTCATGAGCCAGGGCATTAGCGGGTAGGCTGGGTCCCCAAGGATCACTGTAGGCATCTCCACATCCCCAAGAGATATTTTGTGGTCCGGGAAGTAAATACCTTCCTGCAGCCGTCTAAACAGACCAGAGTTCCTGAACACGCGAGCGTCATGAACCTTGCCCGGCCATCCAACGTTGATGTTGGTAAAACGTCCCCTGTGGTCCACCAGTGCTTGCAGCACCATTGAAAAGTAGCCCTTTCGGTTGATGTACTAGCTGGCCTGGTGGTCCAGTCCCAGGATAGGGATGTGAGTTCCATCTATAGCCCCACCGCAGTTTGGGAATCCCATCGCGGCGAAGCCATCTATGATGACCTCCACGTTTCCCAGGGTCACTACCTTTGAGAGCAGTACCTTGATGATTGCGTTGGCTACTTGCATCACAACAACCCCCACGGTAGATTTGCCCACGCCAAACTGGTTCGCGACAGACCGGTAGCTGTCCGGCGTTGCAAGCTTCCAGAGGGCTATGGCCACTCGCTTCTGGACAGTCAGGGCTGCTCGCATCCGGGTGTCATTGCGCTTCAGGGCAGGGGACAGCAACTCACAAAGTTCCATGAAAGTCCCCTTCCGCATGCGAAAGTTTCGCAGCCACTGGGATTCGTCCCAGACCTGCAGCACTATGTGGTCCCACCAGTCAGTGCTTGTTTCCCCTGCCCAGAATCGCCGTTCCACAACATCCAGATGACCCATTGTCACCGTGATGTCCTCGGAGCTGGGTCCCGTGCTTTGTGAGAGGTCTGTGCCCCTCTCAGAGTTCAGGCCCTCACCGCGGTGCCGTAGCCTCCTCGCCTGGTTCATCTGCATCTGCCTCTGGGAAAGGTGGATGATGACCTGCGAGGCGTTGACAAGTGCCACAACTGCAGCGATGGTCGCAGCGGGATCCATGCTCACAGTGCTGTGGCGTCCGCGCTGTCACTGACCCGAAAAGTGCGTGAACTGATTTCCCGCCGGCGCTTTCAGGGAGGGAGGGAGGGCGGTAGTGACAGACGGATGACGACAATTACCCAAAAGCACCCTCGACCCTTTTTTTTTACCCAGAAGGCATTGGCGGCTCGACCCAGAATTCCAATGGGCAGCGGGAACTGTGGGATAGCTGCCCACAGTGCACCGCTTCCAATGTCGACGCTTTCCCCGTTAGTGTGGACTCACAAAGTCGAATTACTGTCCTTAGTGTGGACACACAAGTTCGACTTTGCAATACCGATTCCACATATTCGATTTAAGTGAAATCGAAATACCCTCATAGTGTAGACATACCCTAAGAGGCAATACTTCCCCTCTCGCAAGCACGGAGTCTGAGTGTAGCAGAAAATGTTTAATAACATGAGGTAAACGACATCAGCATTAAATTGGAAAAACACCACAATAACACAAACCATGAGCAAAAAACCCACCCCAGCAAATTGGGCTGTGTCCTTTCCCTTTGGTTCTTGAATCCAGCAACCCAAAAATCACCCAGAGTCCCCAAAGTCCAACACCCCCAAAGTCTCTTGGGTCCAGCCACCACCCAAAGTCCCAAAAGTCCAACCAAACCCCAAAGTCTCTGTCCCTGGTCAGTGCAGCCCCAGAGTAAAAAGGGGGGGGCACGCGGGGTGTTAAGGGGCACCTTACGTGATCCGAGGCCAGCCGGCCGTCTGTTTCTCCGTGGGGGTTCCACCGCAGCCTTCACCACAAGCCGTCCCACGAACTGCTCCGCGCTACAAGCTGCTCCGCTCACCGATCTGTGAGCCGCTCCAGCCGTCCCCACAAACTGCTCCGCTCGCCGTTCCTTGGGCCGCTTCAACCGACCCCGCAAGGCTCCGCGCCGCTCCGCCAGTCGTCCCCACAAATTGCTCCGCCAGCTGCTTAGCAATATAGCTTCAGGCTCCCCCACTAGTTAACACAGCACTCAATGATCTCAGCTCTTAATAACTTTAGCTCTTAGCGATTTTAGCTCTTAGCGATTTCAGCTCATAATAGGGGAGCCCCAGTGCTGGTGCACCATTGGCCCAAAGTGAATTCAGCTCACCAGCCTGTAACTAGACTCCTAATGGAATCAAAGTTAGCTCTGACATTCAACAGTGGAGAGAGGAGGTAGTGCAATTGGTGTTTCAAACCCTCAGAGGGGGCCCATACCATCAGGTACAAATACCTGTCCCCATCCTCTCTCCATTCACTGGGTTTTGTAACCCATGCCCCTTATCAAGCAAGTGCTACTTAGGTAATGGTGAAGGACTCACTCAGTCCTTCTGTCATACAACAGTTCCACTGGCCTTGATTCACAGAATCAGGGTAACAAAACTTTATTCTTCCTGCCCCAATAACAGAGAAACTGGGGATCCCACACCAGCCAAAGTAACCACTTTCAGTTGCTGTTGTTTCATGCCAGGCGAGTGGGTGTGCCTATGCAAACAAGATCAGCCCCTGGAATTCTTTTCCACACTCGCCATAATTCACCACCAGATGTCAGGGTAGAGCTCATCCTGACTCTGCTTACATCCTCCCCCCAGCCGAGAATTTGTCGTCCGGATAAATCACACTCCTTATTATACCAACTCACTGGTTCCCTCCAAAGGGCCTCAGATAGCCCACTTTAGCTTCCACAAGCCTGTGTGCTAAACATATTGGTTCCTCACTAGTCACCCCAGGTGCATCATAAGTCAACCGTTTTACTGGCCTTATTACCCTGTCTCGTCTATTGAGAATCTCTGTTGCCGTGGTAGGGGGGACAGCCTCTTGAACGGCAGATGGAGAGGCTTCCTTTGAGGGCCCCTCGGCTACTGGCATAGGCCCCTGCATTTCTAGTTCTAACAGTGGAGGGTCCAAGGTGCCCAGGACATCCTCCACCTGTATGTCTCCACTGTCCAATAACCTGTGTGTGTCATCACATGGGGGTCCCACCAGTGGCTCAGGGGTGTCAGGAATGGGCCTAAATACTTCTGCTATGGGGTTTAGGGCGGAAGAGGAGGAGCTCTCTTTTGATTCAGCTGATCAAGACTGAAATCTTGTCTCCATCCCAGGATACACCATGGTTGTGTCTTCCTCCTCAGACTCACTCTCGGATGTGCTGCATAGGAGTAGGTTAGCTGCAGGGGGCTGGCTGTCCATGTTGGAGGGCAGCTTTGGTCCAGCACCTTCGTTCTGCCCGGTTGCCCTGTTGTGGCCCATCTCATAAGGGGTGTCTACCAGTTCCCCCACAGGGAGCAAAAGGTTTCTATGCACTGTCTTTGTCTGCCCTGGACCCTCTTCAGGTTTGATCTTGTAGACCGGCAGGTCTCCTAGCTTTTCCATCACCAAATAAGGTATTGCCTTCCATCTGTCAGCTATCATGTGTTTGCCAGCAATACCCAAATTTCGCAGCAGAACTCTGTCCCCCGGCTGGAGCTCTTGCAGACGTACCCTAGCATCATATCGATGTTTGTTGCGGTCTGCGTTCTTCCGAGCCGCAGATGTAGCTAAGTGATAAGCATCCCGCAGCTTTTCTCTTAGTCGGGATACATATTGCTGATGAGTTTCATAGCTATCTCCATCCTCTGATACACCAAAGCACAGGTCTATGGGTAATCTTGGTTCTCGCCCAAACATTAAGAGATATGGGGTGGCTCCTGTAGCATCATTCTTTGTGGCATTGTAGGCGTGCACCAGAAATGCGACATGTTGGCTCCAGGTTGCCTTCTGCTCTGGCCGCAAAGTCCCCAACATATCTAATAGGGTTCGGTTGAACCTCTCTGGCTGAGGATCACCTTGCGGGTGATAAGGCGTTGTCCTAGACTTTTTAATTCCCGCTATCCTCAGCACCTCCTTCAGAAGGTGACTCTCAAAGTCCCGCCCCGATCCGAGTGTATCCGGGCTGGAAATCCATAAACTGAGAAATATTTCTCCCACAGTACTCGAGCAACAGTGGTGGCCCTCTGATCACGTGTGGGATTTGCCTGCGCATATCGCGTATAATGGTCAGTCACTACTAGAATGTCTTCTGTGGTTTATGACACAATCTGATTTTTTAAGACATTTAATTTAGCTTTCTTGCCTACACTATATTTGCATGGACTGTATATTTCTAACATTTAGAATCAAGCATAATAACAGATCTATAGCATCATGCTAGGATGATCTCTTATTGGGGCAACTTTGATTGCCAATAAAAATGGACTAAAATAATGAAATGTCAAATATGAAAGAGCTTATTTTTAAGTTATAATAAGAGGAGTTGTCTTGCTATTTAGTAAGGAATTTATCCATTAATAAAGCCTTGCATTGGACTTATGTTCACTAGGTCCAGCTTTCAACTGATCATGCTGGCATCTGAAAGTGGAAGTTGTAAGGAAACTCAGATTGAAAGAAATTGTTATTAAGCAACACATTGTAACTGCTGGTTATGAAGGATATGCGTAAAACAACGCTCCTGCCATGATCCACTGGAAGGTGACGTAATGTTGCAAGGATTCTCAGATTCTAAGCTGCACTCATATTTTGTCCTATTAAAGGTACACCCACTGTGTTTTTAAAAATCAAATAATAAATCTCCAATAATCTGAAATTCAACCCAAGCATTTCTTTATGTTCTCCCTATTAGTTAATAACTTGTATAGCCAAAAATTCACAGCTGTCAATAGGTCCTTGCAAACCCCATTTTATTAATAGCAGAAGAAAAAGTGTGAACAGTATTGTAGCAGTGGCAATATATTCTTACAAATCTTAGCATACCTTTCTCACTCTTTTGAGGCCACCTTCATTGAAACAGAGATATAGTGCTCTAACAGTGCTCCCAATTTTCAAAGAGGATCAGGAGCATCTTGATACAGTTTCAAAGTAGGGTACTTTTCCACAGCAGTGACAACTAGCTGGAGTACCGAAGTGCCTATATAGAGGAAAAATACAAATAGTATATTTCATAATTATTTGTGCTATAGGCCTTGTCTACACAGACATTTATACCAGCTCTGGATTAGATAAACTGATTGCAGAAAAATGGGTGGATATACCTGTTTCAGTTTAAGAGTGGCTTATTTAAAATCTATATAAATTTAAGGGTTATTGAAGGTTGTAGAGTTAATTGTTCAGATTCTTCGGAACTATTCCACCTCTTACTATGGGTTTTGTCTTCGTGGCACAAATTAGCCCTGAAATACTTTCAGAATCAGCTACTCAAATACGTCTATAGAAAATGAATTAAGGGTTCAAAGACCAGTTCAATGATCTCACCATTTTTATTCATGCATACTTCTAGTGGAATAGTCATGCCGTCTACTTTAATCTCTGCTAGTTATGTCATGTTGTGAAGTCTGAAAAGGGAAGAAAAAGTAGTAGCCTTCAACTCACCTTGGAATGACACCTACCCCCAGCATGATAGAGTTCTGGATCATGGGGAGTTGAATGGTGGGAGCTTTTCAGGCTTCTAGGGAATCACGAGGGCATGCCACATTCAGTGCTGTTTTCTTTGCACTCCCTTTTTACCCCACTTGATCCCTTCTGCATTTCACAGTGAAGTGAACATACAACCTTACATTTTCCATCAAATATTATTATTCCACAAAGAATGCAATAACTTTCAGTATAAAAATGGGTCTAAACTCCCGTATGAATCAACACTGATTATTTAGTCTTTTTCAAAGGGGTTATTTCTATCTTAGCTAAGTATTGTCATGTTTTCAACAAGCATTTCCCCCTTCCTTGGGCTATTTTTATGTTCACCTTATCAATGCCCCTTTGTTCCTCCCTAAATTAAAAAGGCTAGTTGTGATGAGACTTATTTAGAGCTGCTGTCACCTATTACCCATGTTTTAGGAAATATCTCCAAAAATAATTAATGGTACCAAGAAACTGAAGAGTAAAGACTACTTGCTAGTAATGATATATTTCATTATCTGATGATGAAGTGTCATCAGCTCAAATAGCTCTGAGAAATGCCTAATTATGTCTTTTTTCCCCAGAAGAGATGCTATGAATGTATTTAAATGATTTATAACCTGCCCCACTGCTTTGACTTGCAGGAAGGTTTCAGTCCTAAAACGGTGTTCTGTTCTAGAGCTATGCAAAAAGATACACACGTAAAGCTAAGCTGGAGAGTATTTTGCAAAAAGGCAAATAAATAAATAACAACAAAAATAAAATAAAAATAGAGCTGTGTAATGCATATGTAACAAACCCTAACACAGAAAATTAGCAAGGTCTTAGTGTTTGTTAACAAAGCTGGAATTTATGGAATGTTATGAAAGATCAGAAAACAGGCTGAGTTTTATACCTACTTTTACTGGCTCCTCTTACCCAATAAGCACCATTTTCTTAATGTGTGTCCTTTTCCCCACCACACACATATTCTGGTACCTTGTCTCCCTTGCCATGGAACCCTTCTGGAGTGTTGCCCTACCTTGAAACTCTCCTCATACACTTGTCTGGAGTATTTTTCTGGGTGTGCCAGGTGGCTGTTTCCCCCATCTTGAGTCTTTGCAACTGTGAGGCGTGGCAGCTCCTTGCACATGACCCAACTCTGGGGAAAAGTCTTCAAAAGGCTGGAGTGGGAGGTAAAGGGGTGACTGAGCACTCACTATCACTGCTAGAAGGGCTTATGTGTCATTAATGCTCCCAAGCTCAGTGCAGGTATCAGGAATAGGATGGGGGAATACCTCAATAGCTTTTCTTGGACTGGAAAGGGATAGTATCCACACTGGGAAGTCAAGAGGAGAGAGCAGTTGATTTGAAAATTATGGGATGCCTCTGAACAAAGTGCTTATTGCAAAGTTTTCACTCTCCCCTAAGAGTATTATTACTATTCACAGACAGGGAAACTGAGCATTAGAAAAAGTAAAATCCTGATTCCTCACTCCAGTTTTAAGCTGATGTAACTTCACCAATATCAGTAAAGTCTTCTTCTTTCGTATGGCAACTTGAAAAGTACCATTAAAGGTCGAACTCTTATGTCCACAATATGGCTTCCAATGACATGTAATGAATCAAGGCAGTCCCTCCTGAGAAGATCTTAGAGGACAGTGTTTCAGTAGAGGAAGATGGCAACCTTTACATCCTTCTCCCTGTTAAGTACTTTGGGATGACCAGTGCCATCAACGTGGCAATCAAATGCCGATTGATGACTTTGCGGCCTTAAAAACCCCTCAAGCTATGCTCTCAAGTGAAATGGTCCTTTTTTAAGGTAAACATTGAAAGAGAAACATGGGATCCTACCTATGTGTATGCCACCTCATCATAGAAGACACCTCTCCTGCAAAATGAGATTACCTGACCAAGCAATTATGTGAACAGAAGATTGATGTCCTCGTGCTACAAGAGACTCACTTATGAAGTTACATTGGTGCAAAACTGGGCAATGTAGCATGGGCCCAAGGTCCCAGCCAGGAACAGACTCAAGGGCCCATTGATGAGGCTAGGATTTCACACCAACAGTTCTGGCTCCTAGTTCCCTATTCTAGCCACTAGACTGCAATCTTGCCTTTGTGCCTTAGATTTGTATGTATATAAAAAAGAAAAACTAATTGTTGCCTCACCTTTTATTGCATAGAGAGGTACTTTTTTCTGTCTGTTGTAGTGTTGTCTGACTATATTTGTGTTTCCTCCTGCTTTGTTTGTCTTTCCGTCCCTCTCTCCCACTGTTTTCCCCTCCTTTTCTTTGAGCAGGTTCTTTCATCTTGTGGACAGTTTTCATAGGTACTGTGGGAAGTGAATACAAACACACATCCAGGAAGAAGTCCCTACATTATTTTACTGGCTGAGTTCTAGCAGCCTGGCAGAGCTCTTACAGCTCACATTGGACTCACTGATTCTACCAGCAGTAATGAGTTTTTTAGGATATAGCTGGAGGGTGTCCTTATTAAAGGGACATCCTATTTGACCACTATCTAATGTCTGCCTCTCCTTTTTTTAATAAGATAGAACTTATTTCCAAGTATAGATGCTAAAGGATGTCTCCATTATCTATCTCATCCTTGTATAGAGAAGCAAGGTGGGTGAGGAAATATTGGACCAACTTCTGTTGGTGAAAGCTACACAGAGCTCTTTTCTTCTAAGGAAGCAGCAAGACTTTGAGGTGACGAAAGAAAACTATGAGATTTTGCCTGTTCATCAGGGTATCTCAGCTCCAGTGACAGTATTTCATTCCAAAACTTTGACTCCTGTTTCAAGCCACAGAATATGTTCCTGCTGTGATAATGGGCAGAGCTTGTAACTATTATCTCTACATCACTTGTGGTATGCAGGGTGCTTTAGATACAAAAAAGAAATCAACATTAATCTATTTTTTACTTATTCATATATTCCTAAGGCCTTGATCACCATATCAGGTATGTACCAGATACAGTAATTAAGTCTTTTATTAAGTTTGTCCATAATAAATGCTGTTCTTCATCTCTCCTACTGTGCAAACACATATATGCTTAAACACATATTTATTATCAATCCTGGCATCTACTTCCTGAGCTTAAACAAATAATACAGTGATAAATGACAACAGCCGAGACAGATAACAAAAAAGGAGGAGAAAGAGAAAACTGCTCCAGGGAAAGCATTAATTAAAAAGAATGTTATTTATATGGATTCAAATCAATCATTTTGTTTCAGTTCCACATTAGAAATACAACTCATGAATACAACTTTCATAAACCATTTCCTGTGTTTCCTTAAGCAGAATAAAATCCACTTTCCTTAAAAAAATAGGGGTTTTCCCCTTGTTCCCCCTCTCCCTGTATTGCTATATAGAAAATAAGCTCACTTTAACAACACTTTGCAGAAATCTGTGAGAAAGACTGAAAGGTCAGTAGACCAGATACCTCTAATCTCTTCAAAAGCAGCTTGTAGAGTGAAAGAGAAACATCTTTTTTCTGTGCTCTAGATAATAGTAGCTTGGATGATCACTGGATAAACATTATAAATTCCTTAAAGTAGCTTTCTTGGGTATTTATAAAAATAAGAAAAAAAAAGAAAAAAAAACATATACTCAGTAGCAATGTTAGTATCTAAAATAAGATCATAACATTTTGCATAAAGGGAACCCAATACATGAACTCCTAAAAAACAAATCCACTGGGTGCTGGGTAAATCAGGGAGTGAACATAAAATAGCTTTGTTAGCCTTTATAATCTAGACATAATTTTATTGTTGTAGCTGAGCTATCATAATATGGTGCTAACATTTTAAAACACATAGACCCACTGCTTTTAGCAATAATTAACTGAATCTAGAAAGAGTCATAATATTCCCAAATAAGAATCTAATTTGCTAACAAACCTGTGGAAGGCTGAAAAAGCCAGAATGCTATTTTAATGATTTGGGCCCTGAATTATCAGCTGCTGTTGAGGTAGGCCTGGTCTACACTAGGAGCTTATATCGAATTTAGCGCCGTTACATCGAATTAACCCTGCACCCGTCCACACCAGGAAGCTACTTAGTTCGAAATAGAGCTCTTTTAAATTCGACTTCTGTAATCCTCGAAAACGAGAGGAGTAGCGCTAAATTCGAAATGGCAATATCGAATTAGGCTAGGTGTGGATGGAAATCGACGGTAATAGCTCCGGGAGCTATCCCACAGTGCACCACTCTGTTGACGCTCTGGACAGCAGTCTGAGCTCGGATGCTCTGACCAGCCACACAGGAAAAGCCCCGGGAAAATTTGAATTCCTTTTCCTGTCTGGCCACTTTGAATCTCATTTTCTGTTTGGACAGCATGGAGAGCTCAGCAGCACTAGCAACGATGCAGAGCTCTCCAGCAGAGTTGGCCGTGCAATCTAATAGAAAGAGGGCCCCAGCATGGACTGATCGGGAGGTCTTGGATCTCATCGCTGTGTGGGGCGATGAGTCCGTGCTTTCAGAGCTGCGCTCCAAAAGAAGGAATGCAAAGATCTATGAGAAGATCTCTAAAGCCATGGCAGAGAGAGGATACAGCCGGGATGCAACGCAGTGCCGCGTGAAAATCAAGGAGCTGAGACAAGGCTAACAAAAAACCAAAGAGGCAAACCGACGCTCCGGATCCCAGCCCCACACATCACGTTTCTACGAGGCACTGCATTCCATCCTAGGTGCGGCCGCCACCACTACCCCACCAGTGACCGTGGACTCCGAGGATGGGATATTGTCCACGGCCGGTTCCTCCTCGGAAATGTTAGGTGACGGGGAAGATGAGGAAGGAGATGAGGAGGACGAGGCAGTCGACAGCGCTTGCACCGCTGATTTCAACGACAGCCAGGAGCTCTTCATCACCCTTACCGAGATCCCCTACCAACCGTCCACAGCCCTTACCCCGGACACCGAATCAGGGGAAGGATCAAGCAGTGAGTGCTGTAAACATCTAAACATTTCATTTTAACATAAGTGGAATATTTATATTGTTAAGAATGGGCTTTTCAGTCACTCAGTTAAACATAGAAACTTTTATTTATAACAAAACAGGAATAATAACTATATCAGTAATTTGTTGTTCATGATTTAGTTGGCTTAGTAAACTTTTTTCTACTAACTATGTATAGAAAATCAAGTACTGTCCGGATATTCATGATTAGTCCACAACACGGCCCCTCCACTCTGTAGTCCGTTATGCTCAACTTAAAGGAAAAGGCGGTCAATGTGCCCGGGAATGGACAGACAGTCCTCCTGGGATAGCTCCGCATAGCTCTCCTGGAGGTACCGCTCCAGCATGCGCACGAGGTTCAACGGCAGGGCAATCTTGTTTGGTCCCCCGTGGTAGCACACGTTCCCACGCCATGAGTCCATGAGGTAGTCGGGGATCAGTGCGCGGCACAGCATGGCGGCATATGGCCCAGGCCTCTGCATGCATTCACGCAGCATCCTTCCCCTCTCGGTCTCCGAGATCCTCATGAGGGTTATGTCACACATGACGCCCTGCTTTAAATTAGGGAGGGGAATGTTAGTATTTGGACTGCTTTACAGCCACGCGGTGGAGGCGGCAGAGGGGCAGCATACAGGGATCTTTCCCGGGGACAGCCGCGAGGTGGTGGGACAGGGGCAGAGCTCATGCTTCCCTGATTGCTGCCAGCAGAGAGTGGCCTTGCATTCAGTGCGAAAGGAGCCCAGTGCTACTATTACATGTTTAAGCTGCCACAAGTCTACGGCTTACCATGTTTTCCCGCAGCAGAAGTAGAGGTGTCCTGCAACGCTTCTCTGATCGCAACTGCAGGACCCCAGACACATAAGGCGAGGGCCGAAAATTCGACCTTGTCCTGAGTGCGCATGTGAAAGGTACAGTGCATGGTGTTGTTCACAGAGAAAGACTATGCTCTTTGTTAGCAACTTAATTTATCTGTCTCAGGAATTTACTCCCTTTTTCCCATTCCAACAGACACATCTGCGACTGTCTCCCAACCCAGCCTGGCATCACACTCCCAGAGGCTAGCGCAGATTAGAAGAAGGAAGAGAAAAACTCGTGAAGACATGTTTTATGAACTTATGGAGTGCTCACGAGAGCAGGCAGCCCAGACGACACAGTGGAGGGAGAACTTGTCACAAATGCACAGAGCAGTCATGGAACGGGAGGAGAGGTGGCGCCAGGAGGACCAGCAGGCTACTCAAACCCTGCTTGGACTAATGAGGGAGCAAACGGAGACGCTCCGGCGCCTAGTGGATGTTCTGCAAGACCGGAGGCAGGAGGACAGAGCACTGCTGCTGTCTATCTCTAACCGCCCTCCCCCGCCACCAAGTCCCACACCCCCCTCACCAAAAGTACAAAGAAGGAGGGGCGGCAAGGGCCGTTAAAACTGTCAGTCGGCCACTGCACACTGCTGCAGCAATGGAAGGCTCTCGTTCCAAAGTTTGAAAAGTCCTTTCCTACCCATCTCACACTAGCCCATGTCCAAGTTTCCTTCCCCCCCCCCCCTTTTCATGTGCGGTTCGTAATAAAACATCGGTTTCTGTTAAGTACTGTTTCCGAGAGTGTCTTTTGGAGGGGATTCTGTCTGAAGGGGGGGAAGGGGTTTGTTACTTGGACAGGACAGTCACCTGTAGCAGGCTACAGAGGCGGGGGCAGGTCCAGCATCAGGACACATACACAGCACAGTCACCAGTTACCCTGGTCAGTCTGGGAGGCGGTTTTCTTGTTCTGGGGTGCGAGGGGGTTGATCTGTGACTTTGTGTCGGGGGAGGGCAGTTAGAGATCCTATGCCGCGGTCCTTATCCTGGATCACAGAGCCACGCAGCAGGGGATCTGTTACCCTCCGCCCCCTGCCAGAAAGTCACTTGGCCGACACATACATCCAGTCCCGCCCAGGACTGCTGGCAGGCTGCGTTGAAACAACCAATGCAGCACTGCGGAGCCTGTCATTCCCGGACTTTAGAAGCATCATTTGCATCAAAACAGTAAGCCCGCCCCCCGCCACAGTCTGCGTCCCCGGTTTAAAACATTCCCGCGAAAACAGTAAAAAAGAGAACCTTGTTCATTAACAGAACAGAACAGATTTTATTTGTTGGGAAGGTGGTGAAGGGGGTATGTAACTTGGAAGGATAGTCAACAGTAACTGGGTAAAGAAACGGGGGCAGGTTCAGCATCTGTGTCCACAAAGTAAAAAGTCACTGGAGACCCTGTTCAGTCAGGAACCTGGCTTTCAAAGCCTCCCTGATGCACAGTGCGTCCCGCTGTGATCTTCTAATCGCCCTGCTGTCTGGCTGGACGTAATCAGAAGCCAGGCTATTTGCCTCAACCTCCCACCCCGACATATAGGTCTCCCCCTTGCTCTCACACAAATTGTGGAGCACACAGCAAGCAGCTATCACAATGGGGATATTGGTCTCGCTGAGATCACAGCGAGTGAGTAGGCTTCTCCATCTGCCCTTGAGACGGCCAAAAGCACACTCCACCACCATTCTGCACTTGCTGAGCCGGTAGTTGAATAGTTCTTTCCCTGAGTCCAGTGCGCCAGTGTAGGGCTTCATGAGCCAGGGCATTAGCGGGTATGCAGGGTCCCCGAGGATGACTGTAGGCATCTCCACATCCCCAACAGTTACTTTGTGGTCCGGGAAGTAAATACCTTCCTGCAGCCGTCTACACAGACCAGAGTTCCTGAACACCCTAGCGTCATGAACCTTGCCAGGCCATCCAACGTAGATATTGGTAAAACGTCCCCGATGGTCCACCAGTGCTTGCAGCACCATGGAAAAGTATCCCTTTCTGTTTATGTACTGGCTGGCCTGGTGGTCCGGTCCCAGGATAGGGATGTGAGTCCCATCTATAGCCCCACCGCAGTTTGGGAATCCCATCTCGGCAAAGCCATCTCTGATGAGCTCAACGTTTCCCAGGGTCACTACCTTAGATAGCAGTAGCTTGACGATTGCCCTGGCTACTTGCATAACAGCAACCCCCACGGTAGACTTGCCCACGCCAAACTGGTTAGCGACGGACCGGTAGCTGTCTGGCGTTGCGAGCTTCCAGAGGGCTATGGCCACTCGCTTCTGGACAGTCAGGGCTGCCCGCATCCGGGTGTCCTTTCGCTTCAGGGCAGGGGACAGCAACTCACACAGTTCGAGGAAAGTCCCCTTCCGCATGCGAAAGTTGCGCAGCCACTGGGATTCATCCCAGACCTGCAGCACTATGCGGTCCCACCATTCCGTGCTGGTTTCACGGGCCCAGAATCGCCGTTCAACAGTATCAACAAGACCCAGTGACAGCGAGATGTCCTGGGCGCTGGGTCTCATGTTCTCAGAGAGGTCGGAGCTAGTGTCCGACTTCATGCCGTCACGGTAGTGCCGTAGCCTCCTCTCATGATTGATCTGCAGCTGCCTCTGGTACAGGTGGAGGAGAAGCTGCGAGGCGTTGAGAACTGCCACAACTGCAGCGATGGTCGCAGCGGGATCCATGCTCGCACTGCTGTGGTGTCCGCGCTGTCAGTAATCAGAAAAGCGCGCGAAATTATTTCCCGCCGGCGCTTTCAGGGAGGGAGGGCTTGAGTGACGGACGGATGACGACAGGCGCCCAAAAGCACCCTCGACACATTTTTTTACCCAGAAGGCATTTGGGGCTCAACCCAGAATTCCAAAGGGCAGGGGGGACTGCGGGAACTGTGGGATAGCTGCCCACAGTGCACCGCTTCCAATGTCGATGCTTGCCCCGTTAGTGTGGACTCACAAAGTCTCACAAAGTCGAATTACTGTCCTTAGTGTGGACACACACGTTCGACTTAGTAATATCGATTCCACATAGTCGAATTAACTAAAATCGAAGTACTCTCGTAGTGTAGACAAGGCCGTAGTTTCCTGCAGAGAGAAAAGTAGTTCCAGAAACACTGTGAAACTGGTGGAGCAATTCCTTCTGAAACACAGGATTCACCATTGCATATCTGAGCACAGTTCAGTCATGTCCAATATCAGACCTTTGGCAGTAAAAGTAATCAAAACTTGATGCTCAGCAGAATATATAAATATATACGGTACACATTCTGCATCCATCAGTTGTACAATAATGTAGGATATGTGAGAGAAAAGTACCCTTCTTGATATCTGCATTGTATGTCTGATATTTCATGTATGGATAAAAGGAAAAAGAAAAAAAAGCAGCACAGGGAGATGATAGTTCTTTCCACAGGATTTCCTGTGATAGGGCCTGGAAAGATGAAATTTATAGGAGGAACTTCATAGAAAGTTTCCTCAAAATAATTGCCTTCCCCTTCCCCTTCCCTTTCCTAGAAGCAGCAGGGATCCTATTCCCAAAACTGAAAGATCCCCTGGATGCCCACGTTTATCCTAGTGTAATTCCAGGAGCCACTTTGACTTTGCCCAGCACCTGGAAGCCCTTGGAGCCCTGTTACCAGGGTATCTTCCACAGGTGCTTGGCAGGAGCCAGAGGTTCCCACAGCATAAAGGGCACTGCCACAGAAAAGGTAATATAGCTTGGACTGTAGTATTTTTTGCATACATCTTACATGGGAGTTGAGGGAGTATTGTGGGGGATGACACATTTACTCACAGCCACACTGCAAACCTTCCCCCTCCAGCTCCTTGCTTACACATGGATCTTCAGACCAGCAGAGAGCCCTCCACCACATGGCGACAAAAGGGAATGGGGGTCAGTAGTGGTCATCTCATTGCAGATACATGAGTCTGCCTGAGTAGGAGTGACAATCACAATATATTCATGCTGTTGGTTTGATTGCCGATGCTTCAGATCCAGTTTAGGAGAAATAAGAAACTATTTATATTTGCTGGAATTTTGGTCACAAAGTGAACCTTGAAACTTTGTTTAGCTTAGACAGTTTAAATAACATAATGTAAGAACATAAGAACGGCCATACTGGGTCAGACCAATGGTCCCACTAGCCCAGTAACCTGTTTTCTGATAGTGGCCAATGCCAGATGCTTCAAAGGGAATGAACAGAAAAGGGCTATCATCCAGTGATCCATCCCCTGTTGCCCAGTCCCAGCATCTAGCAGTCAGAGGCACAGGGACACCCATAGCGTTGAGTTGCATCCCTGGCCATCTTGATGGACCTGTCTTCCATGGCTAAGTCCCCCTTTACCTTTCTAGACTTTCCTGAAATCAATCTCACAGTCTTTATTGGAACAACTGCTACATTCAAATTCCACATGTTTTGGCACTTTCCAGGTGCTACATTATTTTTTTTGGAGCATCTCTTTCCCTCACAAATGTATAAATTATGATATAATTAGATCAATTAGCCAAACCTGGATGTGACATTTTTATCCCTCTCTCAGCATGCATGCTCCCACTCCTCTTAGAATATCCCTGAAGGTAGGGGTCACATGGAAGTAATTAGGGTATGAGGGGGGACGGCTGGGGCAGGAATGGAACAAGTATATGTTGAGGGAAGGATGGCTTGCAGATGGAAAACCCCCACAAGTATGGATATGCCTCCAAAATCTTCATAGTGTATGTCATCTGAACTAAAATATTGAAGTCTGCCTGTCAGTGATTTTCATGGAACACAACTCTTTCTAAAAGTTGTCTCCCTCCTCCCTGCCAACAGAAATGCTAAACTAAGTTAATGCTGCACAGATATCATTCATGCTGAGCAGTGGATTGAAGAGGTTGTGTGAAGCCTTGTTCTCTCCCCAGAACACCGAGGCCCTTTCTTTCAACTTAGTCAAACCAGAGATATTTTCATTCCCACTTTATGGGAAGACACTTATTTTTGTTTGAGTCCAGCTGTGTAATCTTCAGCAGTAGAGACTTCTGGCTTGGACTTCAAAGTGCAGCTGTAACTATATTTTGGATTCCCTCCTCCTGCCCAAATCAGCCCAATTTTGTGGAAGCAGAGGGGAAATGCTTTGATTAAAAGTCTGTCCATTGCAATTAGTTTGTAAGTAAGTAAAAACAGGGTTTTTTTAGGTTATTAAATATTGGCACACCTGCTATAGGTGCCTATGGCACAGCTGTCACAGAATTGTAGCATTGGTGATTGCAGAGGCTAGAGGCAGAGACAACTCAATATTGTCAGTGAATTTATAGGATTTTTTTATTATTATTATTTTAAACGTTAGGTGCCTGGGGCTGGTTAAAAAATGCCAGACACATGTGGTACTGAGAGGACGATGCTTGAAGAGAGCCTAGAGACAAATGGTGATTGTGTTCAATGCTGAGCCTGTAGCTGTGTCCTGCTCTAAAAGCTCAGGGCTTTGCAATGCTAAATATATTAAAAACAACATGAGCTGTTTTTAAATGGATACAAAAACATAGCAGCAGCACAGCTGTCATGGGCAGTTTCAAGGAGAGTTTGCCCACAAATCCCCAACCCTTGAATCTTTCAGATATAGATAATTTAACTGGGGTTTAATTCCTCGCGCTAGATTCCCCGCCCCCTCCCCCCATCAATATCACTGCACTAGAAATGAAAGAACCTTTATGTGATAACTCTAGGCCTGAATCCTCTCAGTCACCTTTCTTTTGGCTTTCTTTTCCACCTTAATGCCAACTACTGTTAAGTAATTGCTCTTCTCTCTCCAAATCTCTCACCAGTAGCGTGCTACTCCCGCATCCTGTGCAGCATATACATGAAGCCATTGCTAGAAATCATAAGGCATCATGGACTCAGAGCCAACAATATGAAGGTTATAGGTAACTTCTTTACCATCTCCTAGGTTAGGAGTTCTCACCACAAATTTTTTGGTGGCCTCAGAGTGCAACCACCAACTCTTGCTGGTGGCCACTCTGACAATTTTTCCTAAAATACGTAATTAACTTCAGGAAAAGCAAATAAATATACATATATACATGTCCAAATTATTGTAATTTATTTATGTAGGGTTTTTTTTTTTTGCAGGCTCAATAAAAAAAAATGTACAGTTGTCTTTATTCTTTTTTAGTCATGCTAGCTAGTAAATCTACTACTGCCAAAAGTCATATTTGTGTATTTGTTAATAACAATTTTCACAGCAGACTTACTCAGCCCTGGCAAGCTGGGGGACAAATTAAGCCCTAGCTGGGGAGGTGGGTAGTGAGGCAGGAGGGCCAGGGGCAATGGGGGGTGAGCCTGGTGCTGGAGCCCGAAGCCCTGCAGCTAGGGGACGGAACCCGCTGCCACATGGCCAGAGCCTGCCGCCATCACCCCTGGGCTGAAGCCCAAGCCCCACCGCCCCCAGGAAGGTGGGGAACTCACACTGGTCGCCTGTTCCTACAGTGTTTGTGGCTCCAGAAGGCTCCACTGCTCAGCGACCAACCCCTGCTGGCGACCCTGGGTAGGGGTGGCTGCTTTGCTCCCCCCCCATCACTACCCAGGACGCTGTGGCCACAGGAAAAGCTCCCACAGTGGCTGCATTTGAGAAACACTGCCCTAGGTATCCTAGTGTATGTCCAAGACCAGCACTTGGATGAAGACAAGTTGGCTGAAGCCACATATGGACTATATAGAGGTTATGCTGACAGGAAGAACAAAATACTTTGTGGTGGGAAAGGGGAAGCTATCATCATCCAGTGAGGGATTCTGACTTCAAATGGTCATCCTGGTTTGTAGCCTCAACATCCTTCTGGATTCCTCACTGCAACTTGATATTCAAATGACTAGTTTTGCTAAAAATACACTGGTCTACAATTTTTGAGAAATCGTCTGCTTCAGAGATAAAATGTGCTATTTATTATGTATTTTGATGTGCTGAATTCAAATATGACAATTAAAACAACTGATTGGCTACTGTTTCTAAGATATTTAAGTTTTTACATTTTATGTCTATGTATATTGTGTAGATAGTAGAGTTTTAATCATAAATTGTAAACCTAGGTCTTTTCATGTGTTTATGGTTGCTTTACATGATAATATTTCACCTGTCCTCTTTATGTAACACTTTAAAAATCAGCAAAAGGGTTATATAAATAAAATTTATTATGAAACAAAAGGCAAAAAACTATTCTGTACATAGTTTAGTCCTATTCAGTGTCTACTCGGCGCTTCTTGGCTTGTCTCTAGTATTCATTAAATGGAGCATCTCTTGTCACTGTCCAGCAATAGTCTGCAAGCATTGATGGGCTCCATTTGCCCTGATAGCGTTTCTCCATTGTTGCAATGTCCTGGTGAAATCGCTTGCCGTGCTCGTCGCTCACTGCTCTGCAGTTCGGTGGAAAAAAATCTAGATGAGAGTGCAAAAAATGTATCTTTAGTGACATGTTGCAACCAAGGCTTTTGTATGCCTTGAGGAGGTTTTCCACCAACAACCTGTAGTTGTCTGCCTTGTTGTTTCCGAGAAAATTTATTGCCACTAACTGGAAGGCTTTCCATGCCGTCTTTTCCTTGCCACGCAGTGCATGGTCAAATGCATCATCTCGAAGAAGTTCACGAATCTGAGGACCAACAAAGACACCTTCCTTTATCTTAGCTTCACTTAACCTTGGAAATTTTCCATGGAGGTACTTGAAAGCTGCTTGTGTTTTGTCAATGGCCTTGACAAAGTTCTTCATCAGACCCAGCTTGATGTGTAAGGGTGGTAACAACATCTTCCTTGATTCAACAAGCGGTGGATGCTGAATACTTTTCCTCCCAGGCTCCAATGACTGTCGGAGTGGCCAGTCTTTCTTGATGTAGTGGGAATCTCTTGCACGACTATCCCATTCGCAGAGAAAACAGCAGTACTTTGTGTATCCAGTCTGCAGACCAAGCAAGAGAGCAACAACCTTCAAATCACCACAAAGCTGCCACTGATGTTGGTCATAGTTTATGCACCTCAAAAGTTGTTTCATGTTGTCATAGGTTTCCTTTATATGGACTGCATGACCAACTGGAATTGATGGCAAAACATTGCCATTATGCAGTAAAACAGCTTTAAGACTCGTCTTCGATGAATCAATGAACAGTCTCCACTCATCTGGATCGTGAACGATGTTGAGGGCTGCCATCACACCATCGATGTTGTTGCAGGCTACAAGATCACCTTCCATGAAGAAGAATGGGACAAGATCCTTTTGACGGTCACGGAACATGGAAACCCTAACATCACCTGCCAGGAGATTCCACTGCTGTAGTCTGGAGCCCAACAGCTCTGCCTTACTCTTGGGTAGTTCCAAATCCCTGACAAGGTCATTCCGTTCACCTTGTGCTATGAGGTGTGGTTCAGAGGAGGAGGATGGGAGAAAATGTGGGTCCTGTGACATTGATGGTTCAGGACCAGAAGTTTCATCCTCTTCCTCTTCCTCGTCTGACTCAAGTGAGAATGATTCTGGTGCATCTGGAACCAGCAGTCCTTCTCCGTGGGGTACAGGGCGTATAGCTGATGGAATGTTTGGATAATGCACAGTCCACTTTTTCTTCTTTGACACATCTTTCCCAACTGGAGGCACCATGCAGAAGTAACAATTGCTGGTATGATCTGTTGGCTCTCTCCAAATCATTGGCACTGCAAAAGGCATAGATTTCCTTTTCCTGTTCAACCACTGGCGAAGATTTGTTGCACAAGTGTTGCAGCATATGTGTGGGGCCCATCTCTTGTCCTGATCTCCAATTTTTCAGCCAAAATAAAGGTGATAGGCTTTCTTAACCATAGTGGTTATACTGCGCTTTTGTGATTCAAAAGTCACTTCACCACAAACATAGCAGAAGTTATCTGCACTGTTCACACAAGTACGAGGCATCTCTGCTCACTTTGGCTAACCAGAAATGTGTCCCTTTGCAAAATCAAACACTGACAAATAAGAGAGCACGACACTGTATGATTTCAAGAGTTGATATAGGGCAATTTGTTCAGCAGAGAGATGTAAGCTTCGTTATGATTGCATCATCCATGACTTCTAGGAATAACATGATGCAATTCATATCATGTATGATGCAATACCAGCTTCAGATTGCATCATTCATTGTTTTGCCTAAAAAGCAAGTACTGTCCAAACCCAGTCATAGATTTATTCATAGATCCAGTCAAAGATGTATTTTAGTCATTTCTGGTTTAAATTGAGATCCCTTCCCTTTATAACTCACTTATCCTCCGCCATTCCCAAGTTATGGGTCGTAAATACTGACCCAATAGCATATCTTGAAAACTAGAGCCAATCAACAATTTTAAGCATCATTTTCGTTCTCAGTGACCCAGAATTAGTAAAGTTTGACTACATTTATTTCAGAAGCATTTTGGCTGTAGAGCAGTGATATCTGCTTCCTGCTATGGCTTTCCAAGAAGTGGAACCCCATCCTGTCAGATACTGAACTGGCCTGGATGGCCAATGCTTTTGCAACATACAGGTTGATCACTGCAATATGCACTATACCTTGAAATGGAAATCGTAACCCTGGAAACTATGTCACTTGGCTTGGACCGCAGTAACCCATCATCTTACTCATACAGATCTCTGAGAACACTTAATACCAATACTCACCTCACTAAATTGGCACCCCCATGAATTCTGCATAAAATTGAAGGGCTTGGTCCTAATCTGAAAGCCCTGCAGAGGATTGGCCCATGCTAAAGCCCCAATTTTCACTAGGTACCTAGGGTTTTCCACAGGGTCCACCTTCTTCCTCATTCATGGAAATGTCAGCTCCATGAGTGAAGTTCCCTTCTTTGGAAATCTTGAAAGTGTCTAAAATAGCCACAAATCTTGCCAGCTTTGGCGCAAAATATAAAATGTTGTTATTTCACGTAGTTTTGGCAAAATGCCAATACAAAATAATAATAATAACAATCTATTAAAATAATACATTTTATTCAGGTGGAGGAGAGAAATAACCAGGGGTTGAAATCTTGCTGAATTTTAAAGTGTGTAAGGCCCTCAGACATCACAATAACATGGATGGCATTATCACATAGAAAGATATATTGATCCTCCTACCCTCCTTATTCAGACAACATTCCCATTGATTTCAATGAGAGTTGTGCCTCTGTATTGTAACCTCTTTGGGGCAGGGATCATGTTTTTTTCTGTGCTTGCACAGCACCTAACATGTTTTTTTCTGTGCTTGCACAGGGGTCCTGGCACATGATGGGGTTTCTTATATACTACTGTAGTACTACTACAAATAATAATAATGAGGGTCACAGGATTGGGCCCTTTGCTATTGGCAGTGCTTGATTAGTCACATTTTAGCAAGGTGAGAGTAGGGAAGCAACATAAAAATCCCTAAGCTGTGGACCAAGATAGCCATCCATTCTATCCTATTTGGTTTTTATTCTATACCCATCTCCATGTCAAAGGGCCTGATCTTTCACCGCTGAATTCCTACTACATCTCGGAAGAACTGGGGCCATATTTAACTGATAATACAAACTATAGAAAAAAAAGACATTGAAGACAAGGGCAAAATAGGCTGAGAAGTTTTGAGCAAATGGAGTTAGGGAACAAATCATAGCATTATAGGAATGAGAAATGGAAAAGAAATAATAGCTTATCTATTTCAATCATCCTGTATAACTGTGTCTGTGTGTGTGTATATTGTTAAAATCTACATTTTGCCATCTGATTTTATGTTGAATTGATACAAGTTCTCATCCTAAGGACATCTGGGATGTGTGATCTCATAATCTTGAACAGTTAATTATTCAGGATTTTATTTTTTGTAGATGGGAACCCCTCTGCCAACAGACATCTGCGGTAACAACATAGATTAATATTTTTAGTCATTCTCACAAAAGACGATGACATAGCTTTTCCTCAGCTGAATAAGATCTCCAGGGATCTCTTTATGTTCACTGGTAGCAATGTGAAATGTGTACTATGGGTACAGATAGATAAAATGAGTGCCAGAAGGGACCGTTTTGTCATTTTAAGTGAGAACAAAAATGATGATACTCAGAGAGCTCTTATTTTTTTAAGAAATAAACAAAACACCTACAACAACCTGCAGCATTGCACACCCGTAGTCCAAACTGCTGTTTCAATCCCCGTGCCCTGTCTACAGACCTGTAATGAATTCATGCCTGTATGGGGGCTACCATCTTGACCAACACACTGGGGACTGACCCAGCGACCTCCAGAGCTAAAGGTGTGAGCACTTGCACAGACTGATCTGCAGTTTTGTTGGGTTGGGGAAATACCTGAGCCTGGGGGCGTCATCTGACCTAGGGTCTCCTCCGGGATAGGCTGTTGGCACATGCCTTAAGGCTGAGTCACTGCAGACCCTGTGGGAAAGGTAAGTCAGTGCAGCTGAGTTGTTGCTGCATACCTGAGTGATGACTCACTGCAGCTCTGTTAGAGGGGCAGCTGAGTGAGCTGCCCTGGTTTGGATGTGGGTTTGCCTTACATTGTGGTCCTGGCCCAGAAGTGGTGCTCTGCATAGCAGGAGACTACCATGGAAAACACCACCAGCTCTGCCATTCACTTGATGCTGTAGACTTCCGCAAGTAACTATAAGCCATTGTTTTAGTCTTCCCTAAGCCAAAACTGGCAAGTCCCAGTTATTAAAGAAAGCATGATCTGTACTCTCAGTATAAAACAGTAGACCACACCTGCCTGGCTCTTGCCAGGAAATGGATTTCCCAGGTCTAGACCATTTCCTCCCACATTCCCCAGAGAGGGCCGCACACCATATTGCAAATGAAAGCTTACAGTACACGGTGAGTTGTGGCACTATGCATCCTGGGATATGCTCCCAGATAGCTGTATGCCTCATCATGACCAGATACAGGGGCAGTGCAGATGCGGGGTATGACAGCAGCCATGCTGGTATTGGCAGTTGTGCCATCCTGTAGGGAGCTAGGCTACTGTACATTGACTAATTTGTGATTGGTTATCCTGTTATTAGCATGCAGTGAATACATACCCTAAGTTGTGCTGGTGGAAGATGCAAGAAGGAACTTGTCATTGTGTCCAGAGCAATTGTAGCTGCATTCACAGTGTGGCAGCTGTCTCAGGGTATGTCTACACTACGAAATTAGGTCAATTTTATAGAAGTCGATTTTTAGAAATCGATTTTATATAGTCTATTGTGTATGTCCACACTAAGCGCATTAAGTCAGTGGAATGCATCGTCACTACCGTGGCTAGCATTGACTTACGGAGCGGTGCACTGTGGGTAGCTATCCCACAGTTCCCGCAGTCTCCGCTGACCATTGGAATTCTGGGTCAAGCTCCCAATGCCTGATGGTGCAAAAACATTGTCGCGGGTGGTTTGGGGTACATGTCGTCAGTCGCCCCTCCCTCCGTGAAAGCAACGGCAGACAGTCGTTTCGCGCCTTTTTTCCTGGGTTAACCATGCAGACGCCATAGCACGCCAAGCATGGAGCCCACTCAGCTCACAGTCACCGCTGCTGTTGTGAGCATTGTAAACACCTTGCGCATTATCCATGCAGAACCGGGCAAAGTGACACCAGCACGAGGAGGATTTTGATGAGGACATGGACACAGACATTCCTGAAAGCACGGGCTGAGGCAATTGGGACATGATGGCGGCAGTGGGGCTGGTTGATACAGTGGAATGCCGATTCTGGGCCAGGCAAACAAGCACAGACTGGTGGGACCGCATAGTGTTGCAGGTATGGGATGATTCACAGTGGCTGCGAAACTTTCGCATGCGTAAGGCCACTTTCATGGAACTGTGTGAGTTGCTTTCCTCTGCCCTGAAACGCAGGAATACCAAGATGAGAGCTACCCTGACAGTTGAGAAGCGAGTGGTGATAGCCCTGTGGAAACTTGCAATGCCTGACTGTTACCGGTCAGTCTGGAATCAATTTGGAGTGTGCAAGTCTGCTGTAGGGGTTGCTGTGATCCAAGTAGCCAATGCAATCATTGACATTCTGTTATCAAGGATAGTGACTGGGAAATGTGCAGGTCATAGTGGATGGCTTTGCTGCAATGGGGTGCCTTAACTGTGATGGGGCAATAGACAGAACGCATATCCCCATCTTGACACCGGACCACCTTGCCAACCAGTTCATAAACCGCAAGGGGTACTTCTCAATGGTGCTGCAAGCACTGGTGGATCACAAGGGATGTTTCACCGACATCAACATGGGATGGCCGGGAAAGGTGCATGATGCTCGTATCTTCAGGAACTCCGGGCTGTTCAAGCAGCTGCAAGAAGGGACTTACTTCCCAGACCAGAAAATTACCATTGGGGATGTTGAAATGCCTATAGTTATCCTTGGGGACCCAGCCTACCCCTTGCTCCCATGGCTCATGAAGCCTTACACATGCAGCCTGGAAAGTGGTAAGGAGCAGTTCAACTATAGGCTGAGCAAGTGCAGAATGGTGGTAGAATGTGCCTTTAGATGTTTAAAAGCTCGCTGGCGCTGTTTGCTGACGAGGTCAGACCTCAGCACAACCAGTATTCCCATTGTTATTGCTGCTTGCTGTGTGCTCCATAATATCTGTTAGAGTAAGGGGAAGACATTTATGGAGGGTTAGGAGGTTGAGGCAAATCGCCTGGCATCCAATTTTGAGCAGCCAGACACCAGGGCGATTAGAAGAGCACAGCTATGCGCGCTGCACATCAGAGAGGCTTTGAAAACCAGTTTAATGACTGGCCAGGCTACAGTTGTGTTTGTTTCTCCTTGATGCAAATCCACCTCCTTTGTTGATTTTAATTCCCTGTAAGCCAACCACCCTCCCCCCTTCGAAATAAAGTAACTATTGTTTTGAAACCATGCATTCTTTCTTTATTAATTAAAAAAAATGAGATAACGAACAAGGTAGCCTGGGTGGGGTGGGGGAGGAGGGAAGGACAAGGCCACATTGTTTATTGTAGTCACACTAACAATCAAACTGTTTGAATGACAGCCTTCTGTTTCTTGGGCCATCCTCTAGGATGGAGTGGCTAGGTGCCCAGAGCCTCCCCCTCAATGGGTTCTTGGGCGTCTGGGTGAGGCGGATATGGAACTTGGGGAGGAGGGCATGCGGTTATACAGTGGATGCAGCGGGGGTCTGTGCGCTTGTTGCCTTTCCTGCAGTTCCAACAGTCGCTTCATCATGTCCGTTTGCTCCCCCAACAGAGGCTTCATCATATCCGTTTGCTCCCCCATTAGCCTCAGCATCGTGTCCTGCCTCCGTTCTTCGCGCTCACTTAATTCTTTCCTGGCCTCTGCCACTGTATGCCTCCATGCATTAAACTGTGCCCTATCAGTGTGGGAGGACTGCATGAGCTCAGCAAACATGTCATCGCGAGTGCGTTTTTTCACCTTCTAATCTGCGATAACCTCAGGGATGGAGATGATAGGGGGAGCATAGAAACATTTGCACCTGGGGGGAGATAAAAAGGGAGAGTAAAATTTAAGATGATAAATTTCTGAGAACAAAAGGGAGACTCTATCACAGTGAATCAAACAATTCACAGCAGACAGCACATATGCTTTAGGTACAAGGTTGCATTTTGCCTTTTATATTGAACGCCTGCCGGTATGGTGACACATCACATACACGGCTGGGCCTACAGAATTTGGTTTCCAGGCAGCCATGGTAAGCCTTTTGGTATGCGGGGTTGGCTTCTTAAACCTTCATAACATGTGGGAATGTTTTCAAACTGCAGCACCCTCCTTTCCCAGAGCAAGCAATGGGTTGGGTTTCACATTTAAAAGGACGGGCTGCGGTTTTCAGGTGGATGTGCAGCACACACCTCCCCCTACCCCTCCAAGTGGCTATTCTCCGGGATGATCCCTTTTAGCCAAACTCAAACAGCCCAGCATAAACGGGGTCCTTTTACTGTTCCCTTACAAAAATTCCCCTATTTCAACCAGGTGACCATCACTCTCCTGAGGCTAACACAGAAAGATATAGACCGAATGTTGCTTGAATGCAACCAAAATCCAGGACCATTCACTGCCATGCTTTGTGCTGCAATGATTCCAGAATACTTGCTACTGGCTTGGCATGGTAAAGTGTCCTACCGTGGAGGACGAAATAAGGCAGCCCTCCCCAGAAACCTTCTGCAAAGGCTTTCAAAGTACCTCCAGGAGAGCTTCATGGAGATGTCCCTGGAGGATTCCCGCTCCATCCCCAGACATGTGAACAGACTTTTCCAGTAGCTGTACTGGCCGTGAATGCATCCCAATTCTTCAGGGCAAAACAAACATTAAACACTATTGCTTTTAAACCCTGTACTGTAGTTACAAATGTGCACTCACCAGAGGTGCCTTGTCCGGCTCGGGGATCCCGCCTTGGGAGGGTATTGGCTCCAGGGGGATGAAAAGGTCCTGGCTGCTGGGGAGAAGGGATTCACCGCTTGCCTGCTGCACATTCTCCTCCTCCTCCTCTTCCTCATCCACAAAATCCTCCTCCCTCTTGCGTGAGACTCCCCCCTTGCAGGTATCCAAGGACAATGGTGGGATAGTGGTAGGGTCCCCCCCTAGAATGCCATGCAGATGATCATAGAAGTGGCATGTATAGGGCTCTGACCCAGAGTGACCGTTTGCCTCCTTTGTCTTTTGGTAGTCTTGCCTGAGCTCCTTAACTTTCACGCGGAACTGCTGTGTGTTCCTGTTGTAGCGTCTCTCCAACATACCATATGAGATTTTGGCATATATATTTGCATTTCTTCTTTTTGATTGGAGTTCAGCCTGCACAGATGCTTCTCCCCATACAGCAATCAGATCCAGTGTCTCCCTTTCAGTCCATGCTGGAGCTCCTTTGCTATTCTGGAGGGACTGCATAGTCACCAGTGCTGCTGAGTTCACCACGCTGACCAAACAGGAAATGAAATTCAAAAGTTCCCGGGGCTTTTCCTGTGTACCTGGCTAGTGAATCAGAGTTCAAAGTGCTGTCCATGGAGCACTCTGGGATAGCTCCCAGAGGCCAATACCATCGATTTGCATCTGCACTACCCCAATTTTGACACAGTGAGGTCGATTTTAGCGCTACTCCCCTCATCGGGGAGGAGTACAGAAGTCGATTTTAAGAGCCCTTTAGGTCAATGGAACAGGGTTGGTTGTGTGGACGCAGTTGTTTTTAAATCTACCTAACGCGGCTAAATTCGACCTAACCCCATAGTGTAGACCAGGCTCAGAGAGCAGAAGCTGGCTCCATCCCTGCCCAGAGAGTATTGAAGATATATTAAGAAGATGAACTGGCCATAGCATTTCTAAGCAGGGACATGAAACAGCTATTTTCCAACTCTCAGATATAACTGATCCTCCTCCTCTGTGATCACCCCACTATGCAGAGGGCAAGATGATTTTTTGGAATACACCCCAAGTAATGAAATTAAAAAGTGTGTTTGGAGAGCAGATGGGATTAGAAGACAAAAAAGGAGGGAGGGTCCTTTTGGTTCCTCCCAACTTCCTGTTGCTGAAATGGAGACAAGCTGATTGTTCTGCTCAACTCCTGTTTGGATTTGTTAACACTGATTTATAATTTCCCAGCCTTTCTTCATAGGGCCTTTAAATCCACACCTGGACTGCAGACAAAGGAAAGGAAAGGCTGAGATTATACTCCCTTGGGCACAAAGAAAAGTGATCTCTTTAGCATACAAATAGACCTACATTGCTATGGAGTCTGGCTGGCAGGCAGGCATTGCCTTTGCTACAGAACTGTAAATCACACGTTACAATATAATAACAATTTGAGGACTGTCCTATTTCAGTGTAAAAGAAAGTTACTTATTTCTAATTCATACTTTGTGACCTATAAATCTCACTGCATTACTACTCCTTGGTCTATGCTTCCAGAAAATTACCAGGAGGGAACTACCACAGGTTCCTAGTTCTGAGAAACTGAGGCATTTTACAGAATCCTCCATTGCTGCCCCTGCATTTCAGTCACCTGACACACAGCATTTGTCTTTTCCTTAACAGTGTACTAGGTTACCTGTTTAATTGCATACATTCACAGTATCTATATAGGGCCAGAGTCTCAGAATTAGGTATAGGCAAATGCATATACATGCCCATTTAATTGCAGATTTTGTTGCTAAATACTAAGAACACTCAATAGCTATAGATCTGTCCAAAATACCCTGAAACAACACCAGAAACATCATTAAACTGAGATCATCAAGCATTGAATAATTCCCTGATATAGCAGGCTGATAGGACAAAGCAGAGTTCTCTGTTCTCAACAGGCAACAGATAGATTGCTTTGCTGAAAGGCAGCCATCTCTGGGATGGAAAAGGAAATTTTGGTCAAATACCAGAAGGTTAAAAAGTTCAAATCTGAATCCAACCCAGGATTCAATACATGATTTTGGTCTAGCCCATTATAAAACTAATGGCTATTTCCATAAATCAGATCTGCATCCAAGTATGCTTGGATCCACACTTTTGGTTCAAGTCCAACTCTACCCAATCCACCAGAACAATCTCTAAGCTTATGAAAAATTCCAGTTCTTTAATATCTGTGCAGGGAGGAGAGAGATTGGGTTTTTAAGGTGTCATGAAAGAATGGAAATAATAAACTATAGATTAATCAAACTTTCTCCCCCAGAAAGAAGATAGAGTAATTCATCCCTATCAAAACTGACCCTGAGGCTCTAGGGAGACAGGTACTCCACATTGTCTTAGATCATTAAGCCAATTCTTTGGTTTAGTGGAGAACCCTTCAGAGCTGACCTTGCTTGCTGGCTAGGCAAATAACAATGAAAAATACCTTGAAAGAAGAAAAGACTTTAAAGAAAAAATAAAGTCAAGCATTCAGCTACACTGCTGATGTTTAAAGCAATCCTTACCCTTATCTTTTAAGTAACACTAATTAATGCTGTGAGATACAAATCAAAACACTCCAGGGAAGAGATCAGGCTAGGCACATTCACAGTTCAGTTCAAAGTTTGCTAGCAATATCAAAGTAATTTCCCACAATTAGAAGTTAAACTGCACTATTCTGGCCAGTATTGTGTCCATTACTACAAGGAATTTCTATTCATGTATTGGGTTTATTATAACCCTACAATTTAGTTCAATTATTAAACTCCCTGGTGTTCTTAGCTATGTAACTCTCTGAATTGTTCAACAATGTCACATTTTTAATTGGTTAAGAATGTAACGATTTTGAATTTATCCATTTGTGGTATTGTGACCCTAAAAATTCCTCCTGGGTTCTAACAGTGATTTTGTTTTAGATCCTAATGTTATTCAGCTGCCACTGGATAAGCTCTGAACAGTATTGACAGAGATTTCTGACTATTTATGTTAAGACATGTTTCTTAAGTTTAGAATCCAGTTGTGCTCATTTGAAGAAGCGGGTAATACTCCTTTAACTAACACAAAACATATGGAAACAAAACTGTACTGTGTGAGTATCTACTGGAACAGGACTTTATTACAGAGTATCTAAGAAATGATATCCATACATTCACAGTATCTATATAGGGCCAGATTCTCAGAATTAGGTATATCAGATGTATATACATGCCTATTTTCGACAATTATGTCCATAATGTTCCTGAGTGTTAATGTTTACATTGGGAGCTTTACAGGCTTGATGCAAACACCATTGCTGTCAAGAGGATCCTTTGACCTCAACGGGAGCCCGATCAGGGTGTTAATTTGTATATATGTATAAATACATACATTTCTCCAATGGTCTGCTTATTATCTTCATATCTGAGGAAGCTGTTGCATCCAAGATTGGCTACTTAAGTGCTAAAATAACTCAACTCAAATTTCATTTAAAATAATTGCAGAATAAAACACTCAGTTTTAGACCCTAATCCCCATTTGAACTGAACTACTCCCTTTTACTCCAAGCCTGAGTTCACCATAAAATTCTAGTTTGGATTTACATTGAAATCTGAAAATGAATTGGTGCTAATAGATGCAGATAAATCTATATATGCATGCATTTTGACACAGTCCCTGAATACTCAGTTGTGCATTGTAGCCAAACAAAAAACCCTTCAGTTAAACCACTCTCTAGATATTCATTCTACTCCTCTAATGGTATAATTTAGCCCTTAGAAGCAGAAAATATGGAGAGAATTGTGTACACAATATATTTTTTCTGTGAATAACAGAATTTCTACTGTATTATGCCCTTAGATTTCTAGAAACCTGTGTTGCTGAATCTGTAACAGTATTGTAGGTTTAAGAACTGAATATTCATGAATCACTAGATGTTCCCCAAAAGGGAGCAAAACACAGTGTCATGCAAGTATTTTGTGCACTGGGGCAAGCTTCTCCAAAATGTTACTTAGGCTTCCAGTGGTGCAATTTGATTAATTTTAGGTTTAGAATCCTAATACCCTAACAAGTTTCCAAGTCTACTTCCCCCACCCAAAAAACCCTACTATTTTGATTAATGGGGCATGCACAGTACTGTGCTACAGTGCCCAACCTGATTCTCCTTGAATACAATAATTTCTATGACCAAAAGTAAAACCACTATGCGATATTGTGGTCCAAGCCTTCTTATCCCATGGGTGGCCTTCAGGACAT